>NC_072392.2:30909696-31212727 GCF_028885625.2 Pongo pygmaeus | reverse complement strand
GTCAGGGCTACCAGGGAGGAGGAGCGTTGCGGGTGGGGCGAATTCTGCAGAAACTTCTTTGCTCCTCTGATAGGCATTTGAAAATCTGGCTTGGGTCAGGCACAAGTCCCCCACCCACCGAATCACAGGTGTTCTTTGATTTCCCTTGGCTTTGACCGAAAGGTCACTTGTTCCCCCCTTCCACCGGCACATACCTGCACACCACCGTTTTTTTCGCCGTCTCCCGATAAGCCCCCGGTGACACACATTCACACCATGTGCTGTGGGATACGCCAGTGCCACGCGTGGTCACATGGTCTCCAGCTCGGATTCGCCCCTGTTCCTGCCTGCACGTGTCCTGTAAAGCGCGGTCAGCTTCCCGGGGCCCCAGGGCTTTCAGAAGCGGGGCAGGTCCCTGCTCTTTCGGAGGAGGAGGGAGGCAGAGGACTGATGGATCAGTGAAGGTTCAGCTGACGCTGCGCCTTGAGACCTAGGGGATCATTCTGTGCTGCAGCGAGGCCCTGCCTGCCTCACCAGATGTGGTGAGCCCATCCTATCTCACTGGGAGGGGGCCAAAATCGGATCTGAACGGGAGTCCCCAGAACACAGGAGGCGTCCTAAAGCTCCGCTTCCCTCGGTGGAAGTCGGCTCAAGGAGATCCTGAGGGCGGGACTGCTTGGGGTTTGGCCCTGGGACAGGGAACCGGCGGCCCCCTCTCCCACGGCGTCCCAAGCTGCACCCCGTATCCACACGCCGCCGCGGCTGCAGCTGGGGCCTCGCTGCAGCCGCGCAGAGGGGGCATTATTTAAAGGGGACGCAGCCTGACTGCCAGGAGCGGAGCGCGAGTCGGTCCAGCCAATGCGCATGCGCGAGGGGCGAGCGGCTTCTGCCGTCACAGTGCTTCCCACGGTTGTCTTAGAAACCGGTCCCTGAGGCTCGGCAAAGCAGGAGCCCTCCGTGGCAGTGCTTGGGTGGCGGGGGTCTGAGGCTCCGGCCTGACATCTCTACGGGGTCGACGGGAACGTCTCCGGATGCCAGGAGTCGCAAAGGGCCGACCAGGATGAGGAAACCCCAGGCGGAGTCCGGGGGAAGCAGCACGGCATCCCAGCCTCAGGCCTGCCCAGACGCTGTTGGGGTGAGTCTCCCCAAAAGTCGTGCCGCCGTCATCTCGAGGACAGGTCGGCCTGCGTGCCCCTGGGCTGTTCTCTCACCCGAGGGTCGTTCTCGTCGAGAGCAGAACCCCGCAGCCTCAGGGGTTGCCTGAAGGGGTGTGTTTCCATGCCTCTGCTGTATGACTCCGTGTGTGTGTGTGTGTGTGTGTGTGCAAAGATGATTTCCCAGTGCATCAGGGACACACTTCCTGCAGTTCCGTGTCATGATTGTATCTCTCTCCAAGCGTCTTTCTGCTTCATTGGGCAGGTCTCATGACCCTGGATTTCTTGGCTTCCATACGTGTCTCAGACAGGGAAGCTTCCTTGTTTTCCAGGTTTCTCCTCATGGGTGGGTGGATTGCCTAGAATGAGCGCTAGGCGACCGTGACTGGCCTTGTCTTCTAGGATAGGTGGTGTCGCATTTCCTCTGCATTTCCTGTCTCATTCTTGAGGGACATCCTCTCCCCTGCTCCTGTGTGGACTGAGTCCCTTGATCTTGTGGCCGAAACGAATGTCAGGGAACCAGGGGGACTGGGCTGGGGCTGGGGCTGGGGCTGGGTGCAGGGGAAGTTGGGTCAGGGCTACCAGGGAGGAGGAGGGTTGCGGGTGGGGCGAATTCTGCAGAAACTTCTTTGCTCCTCTGATAGGCATTTGAAAACCTGGCTTGGGTCAGGCACAGGTCCCCCACCCACCGAATCCCACGTGTTCTTTGATTTCCCTTGGCATTGACAGAAAGGTCACTTGTTCCCGCCTTCCACTGGCACATACCTGGACACCACCGTTTGTTTCGCCGTCTCCCGATATGCCCCCGGTGACACACATTCACACCATGTGCTGTGGGATACGCCACTGCCACGCGTGGTCACATGGTCTCCACCTCGGTTTCGCCCCTGTTCCTGCCCGCACGTGTTCTGTAAGGGGCGGTGGGCTTTCCGGAGCCCCAGGGCTTTTAGAAGCGGGGCAGGCCCCTGCTCTTTCGAAGGAGGAGGGAGGCAGAGGGCTGATGGATCAGTGAAGGTTCAGCTGACGCTGCGCCTTGAGACCTATGGGATCATTCTGTGCTGCATCGAGGCCCTGCCTGCCTCACCAGATGTGGTGAGCCCATACTATCTCACTGGGAGGGGGCCAAAATCGGAACTGAACGGGAGTCCCCAGAACACAGCAGGCGTCCTGAAGCTCCCCTTCCCTCGGTGGAAGTCGGCTCAAGGAGATCCTGAGGGCGGGACTGCTGGGGGTTTGTCCCTGGGACAGGGAACCGGCAGCCCCCTCTCCCAAGGCGTCCCAAGCTGGACCCCGTATCCACACGCCATCGCGGCTGCAGCGGGGGCATTATTTAAAGGGGACGCAGCCTCACTGCCAGGAGCAGAGCCCGAGTCGGTCCAGCCAATGCGCATGCTCGAGGCGTTAGGAGCTTCTTCCATCACAGTGCTTCCCACCGTTTTCTTAGAAACCGGTCCCTGAGGCTCGGCAAAGCAGGAGCCCTCCGTGGCAGTGCTTGGGTGGCGGGGCTCTGAGGCTCCGGGCTGACATCTCTACGTGGTCGACGGGAACGTCTCCGGATGCCAGCAGTCGCAAAGGGTCCACCAGGATAAGGAAACCCCAGGCGGAGTCCGGGTGAAGCAGCACGGCATCCCAGCCTCAGGCCTGCCCGGTCGCTGTTTGGGTGAGTCTCCCCAAAAGTCGTGCCGCCGTCATCTCGAGGACAGGTCGGCCTGCATGCCCCTGGGCTGTTCTCTCACCCGAGGGTCGTTCTCGTCGAGAGCAGAACCCCGCAGCCTCAGAGGTTGCCTGGAGGTGTGTGTTTCAATACCTCTGCTGTATGACTCTGTGTGTGTGTGTGTGTGTGTGTGTGTGTGTGTGTGTGTGTGTGTCTCCCATTCTCTCTTCTCTCTCTGTCTCTCAGTCTCTGTGTCTTTCTTTCCCTCTCTCTGTCGGTTAGTGTGTGTGTGCCCTTGTGCGTGTGTGTCTTTGGACGAATGTGCCCTGTGCACCACAAAGCGATTTCTGGCATGTCGGCCTGTCTTTGCTGAGCCTCTTTCTGCGTCTCTGCCTGGGTCATGAGGCCGGTTGTCAATCGTTTTCGCCGCCGCGGATCCACTTTGGGTTTGTGAAGGCCTGGCCCACGTGAGGAGATGTATCGGTCACGGAGCAATTGAAATCTCATCCCCATCATGAGCTGCCTCTTTTCTAAGATCAAGATGACCACACAGCAACCAAGGAAAAGAGCCCCACCGGAGCTCTTTGTCCTGCAGTAGCGGAGCAGAACCACATCAGAGAAGATGGCTGTATCTTTTCACGGTTCTTCTCTGAGGAATGAAGCCACACCACGATACCGTGTAGAAGAAGAAGCCGGGAATGGGAGATGGCAACAATCCCTGTCCCTGGAATGCTGGCCTCTCTGGACAAGCCACCCTTTTGGAACCCCTCCACTTATGCCCCTGGCGGTGGCACGGCGCTGTATCCTGCCGGGGCTCTGGCCTCTGCTCTATCCTTCCTCTTGCTCTGCCTCACGTGTTTCTCAGGGGCCTGGATGCCTCTCGCTCTGGCCAAATGTCTTCAACAAAGATGACTTCCCACTGCGTCAGGGACACACTTCCTGCAGATCCGTGTCATGATTGTATCTCTCTCCAAATGTCTTTCTGCTTCATTGGGCAGGTCTCATGACCCTGGATTTCTTGGCTTCCATACGTGTCTCAGACAGGGAAGCTTCCTTGTTCTCCAGGTTTCTCTTCATGGGTGGGTGGATTGCCTAGAATGAGCGCTAGGCGAGCGTGACTGGCCTTGTCTTCTAGGACAGGTGGTGTCGCCTTTCCTCTGCACTTCCTGTCTCATTCTTGAGGGACCTCCTGTCCTCTGCTCCTGGGTGGACTGATTCCCTTGATCTTGTGGCCGAAATGAATGTCAGGGAACCAGAGGGACTGGGCTGGGGCTGGGGCTGGGGCTGGGGCTGGGGCTGGGGCTGGGTGCAGGGGAAGTTGCGTCAGGGCTACCAGGGAGGAGGAGGGTTGGGTGTGGGGCGAATTCTGCAGAAACTTCTTTGCTCCTCTGATAGGCATTTGAAAACCTGGCTTGGGTCAGGCACAGGCCCTCCACCCACCGAATCCCAGGTGTTCTTTGATTTCCCTTGGCATTGACCGAAGAGTCACTTGTTCCCGCCTTCCACCGGCCCATACCTGGACACCACCTTTTGTTTCGCCGTCTCCCAATATGCCTCCGGGGACACACATTCGCACCATCTGCTGTTGGATACGCCAGTGCCACGCGTGGTCACATGGTCTCCACCTCGGCTTCGCCCCTGTTCCTGCCTGCACGTGTCCTGTAAAGCGCGGTCGGCTTTCGGGAGCCCCAGGGCTTTTAGAAGCGGGGCAGGCCCCTGCTCTTTCGAAGGAGGAGCGAGGCCGAGGGCTGATGGATCAGTGAAGGTTCAGCTGACGCTGCGCCTTGAGACCTATGGGATCATTCTGTGCTGCAGCGAGGCCCTGCCTGCCTCACCAGATGTGGTGAGCCCATCCTATCTCACTGGGAGGGGGCCAAAATCGGATCTGAACTGGAGTCCCCAGAATACAGCAAGCGTGCTGCATCGAGGCCCTGCCTGCCTCACCAGATGTGGTGAGCCCATCCTATCTCACTGGGAGGGGGCCAAAATCGGATCTGAACGGGAGTCCCCAGAACACAGCACGCGTCTTCAAGCTCCCCTTCCCTCGGTGGAAGTCGGCTCAAGGGGATCCTGAGGGCGGACTGCTGGGAGTTTGGCCCTGGGACAGTGAACTGGCGGCCCCCTCTCCCACGGCGTCCCAAGCTGGACCCCGTATCCACACGCCGCCACGGCTGCAGAGAGAGCCTCGCTGCAGCCGCGCAGAGGGGGCATTATTTTAAAGGGACGCACCCTGTCTGCCAGGAGCGGAGCGCGAGTGGGTCCAGCCACTGCGCATGCGCGAGGCGCGAGCGGCTTCTGCCCTCACAGTGTTTCCCACGGTTGTCTTAGAAACCGGTCCCTGAGGCTCGGCAAAGCAGGAGCCCTCCGCTGCAGTGCTTGGGTGGCGGGGCTCTGAGGCTCCAGCCTGACATCTCTACGGGGTCGACGGGAACGTCTCCGGATGCCAGGAGTCGCAAAGGGCCGACCAGGATGAGGAAACCCCAGGCGGAGTCCGGGGGAAGCAGCACGGCATCCCAGCCTCAGGCCTGCCCAGATGCTGTTGGGGTGAGTCTCCCCAAAAGTCGTGCCGCCGTCATCTCGAGGACAGGTCGGCCTGCGTGCCCCTGGGCTGTTCTCTCACCCGAGGGTCGTTCTCGTCGAGAGCATAACACCGCAGCCTCAGGGGTTGCCTGGAGGGGTGTGTTTCAATGCCTCTGCTGTATGACTCCGTGTGTGTGTGTGTGTGTGTGTGCGCAAAGATGATTTCCCAGTGCGTCAGGGACACACTTCCTGCAGATCCGTGTCATGATTGTATCTCTCTCCAAACGTCTTTCTCCTTCATTGGGCAGGTCTCATGACCCTGGATTTCTTGGCTTCCATACGTGTCTCAGACAGGGAAGCTTACTTGTTCTCCAGGTTTCTCCTCATGGGTGGGTGGATTGCCTAGAATGAGCGCTAGGCGAGCGTGACTGGCCTTGTCTTCTAGGACAGGTGGTGTCGCATTTCCCCTGCACTTCCTGTCTCATTCTTGAGGGACCTCCTGTCCTCTGCTCCTGGGTGTACTGACTCCCTTGATCTTGTGGCCGAAACGAATGTCAGGGAACCAGAGGGACTGGGCTGGGGCTGGTGCTGGGGCTGGGGCTGGGGCCTGGGCTGGGGCTGCGGCTGGGTGCAGGGGAAGTTGCGTCAGGGCTACCAGGGAGGAGGAGGGTTGGGTGTGGGGCGAATTCTGCAGAAACTTCTTTGCTCCTCTGATACGCATTTGAAAACATCGCTTGGGTCAGGCACAGGCCCCCCACCCACCGAATCCCAGGTGTTCTTTGATTTTCCTTGGCATTGACCGAAGGGTCACTTGTTCCCGCCTTCCACTGGCCCATACCAGGACACCACCGTTTGTTTCGCGGTCTCCCGATATGCCTCCGGTGACACACATTCACACCATGTGCTGTGGGATACGCCAGTGCCACGCGTGGTCTCATGGTCTCCACCTCGGATTCGCCCCTGTTCCTGCCCGCACGTGTCCTGTAAAGCGCGGTCGGCTTTCCGGAGCCCCAGGGCTTTTAGAAGCGGGGCAGGCCCCTGCTCTTTCGAAGGAGGAGGGAGGCAGAGGGCTGATGGATTAGTGAAGGTTCAGCTGACGCTTCGCCTTGAGACTTATGGGACCATTCTGTGCTGCAGCGAGGCCCTGCCTGCCTCACCAGATGTGGAGAGCCCATCCTATCTCACTGGGAGGGGGCCAAAATCGGATCTGAACGGGAGTCCCCAGAACACAGCACGCGTCCTGAAGCTCCCCTTCCCTCGGTGGAAGTCGGCTCAAGGGGATCCTGAGGGCGGACTGCTGGGGGTTTGGCCCTGGGACAGTGAACCGGCGGCCCCCTCTCCCACGGCGTCCCAAGCTGGACCCCGTATCCACACGCCGCCGCGGCTGCAGCGGGAGCCTCGCTGCAGCCGCGCAGAGGGGGCATTATTTAAAGGGGTCGCAGCCTGACTGCCAGGAGCGGAGCGCGAGTCGGTCCAGCCAATGCGCATGCGCGAGGCGCGAGCGGCTTCTGCCATCACAGTGCTTCCCACGGTTGTCTTAGAAACCGGTCGCTGAGGCTCGGCAAAGCAGGAGCCCTCCGCGGCAGTGCTTGGGTGGCGGGGCTCTGAGTGTCCGGCCTGACATCTCTCCGGGGTCGACGGGAACGTCTCCGGTTGGCAGGATTCGCAAAGGGCCGACCAGGATGAGCAAACCCCAAGCGGAGTCCGGGGAAAGCAGCACGGCATTCCAGCCTGAGGCCTGCCCGGACGCTGTTGGGGTAAGTCTCCCCAAAAGTCGTGCCGCCGTCATCTCGAGGACAGGTCGGCCTGCGTGCCCCTGGACTGTTCTCTCACCCGAGGGTCGTTCTCATCGACAGCAGAACCCCGCCGCCTCAGAGGTTGCCTGGAGGGGTGTGTTTCAATGCCTCTGCAGTATGACTCTGCGTGTGTGTGTGTGTGTGTGTGTGTGTGTGTGTGTGTGTGGGTGTCTCCCATTCTCTCTTCTCTCTCTGTCTCTCAGTCTCTGTGTCTTTCTTTCCCTCTCTCTGTCGGTTAGTGTGTGTGTGTGCCCTTGTGCGTGTGTGTCTTTGGCCGAATGTGCCCTGTGCACCACAAAGCGATTTCTGGCATATCGGCCTGTCTTTGCTGAGCCTCTTTCTGCGTCTCTGCCTGGGTCATGAGGCCGGTTGTTAATCGTTTTCTCCACCGTCGATCTGCTTTGTGTGTGTGAAGGCCTGACCCACGTGAGGAGATGCATCCGGTCCCGGAGCAATTGAAATCTCATCCCCAACATGGGTTGCCTCTTTTCTAAATTCAAGATGACCACACAGCAACCAAGGAAAAGAGCCCCACAGGAGCTCTTTGTCCTGCAGTAGGGGAGCAGACCCACATCAGAGAAGATGGTTGTATCTTTTCACGGCTCTTCTCTGAGAAATGAAACCAAACCACGATACCGTGTAGAAGAAGCAGCCGGGAATGGGAGATGGCAACTTTCCCTGTCACTGGAACGCTGGCGTCTCTGGACAAGCCAACCTTCTAGAACCCCTCCCCTTATGCCCGCGGATGTTGCATGGTGCTGTATCCTGCCTCGGCTCTGGCCTCTGCTCTGTCCTCCCTCTTGCTCTGTCTTCCCTCTGCTCTTTCCTTCCTCTTGCTCCTTCTTAGCTGTCCTCCCTCTTGCTCTGCCTCCCCTGGCCTAGATGCCTATCTCTCTTGCCTAATGTGTTCCCTGTCTGTCAGGGACTTCCCAGTCCTTGACTTCCCAGTCTGTCAGGGAGACACTTCCTGAAGATCCCTGTCATGATTGTTTCTCTCTCCAAACCTGTTTCTGCTTGATTAGGCAGGTCTGATGACCGTAGAACTCTTCGCTTCCATAAATTTATCAGGCAGGAAAGCTTGCTTGTTTCCATGTTTCCCCTCATGGGTTGGTGGAATGCCTAGAATGAGCGCCAGGCGACCGTGAATGGCCTTGTCTTCTTGCACGGATCGTGTCGCATTTCCTCTGTACTTCCTGTCTCATTCTTGAGGGACATCCTCTCCTCTACTCCTGTGTGGACTGGCTCCCTAGATCTTTTGGCTGTACCGAATGTCAGGGAACCAAAGGGACTTGGCTGGGTCTGGGTCTGGGTCTGGGTCTGGGGCTGGGGCTGGGTCTGGGGCTGGTGCTGGAGCTTGGTGCAGGGGACGTTTTGTGAGGGCTACCTGGGTGATGGAGCTTTGGCGGTGCGGTGAGTTTTGCAGAAACCTGTTTGCTCCTCTGGCATTAATTTCAAAATGTGGCTCCAGTCAGTCACAGGCCCCCTCCTCGTTCCCGGGTATTCTTCAATTTTCCATTGCTGTGATGGAAATGTCACTTTTTACCCCCTTCCACTGGGCACATATCTAG
The DNA here is from genome assembly GCF_028885625.2 of Pongo pygmaeus. Classification (NCBI taxonomy): domain Eukaryota; kingdom Metazoa; phylum Chordata; class Mammalia; order Primates; family Hominidae; genus Pongo; species Pongo pygmaeus. Next base: position 31,204,056 of record NC_072392.2, on the reverse strand, counting down.
ACACCACGGTTTGGTTTGGTGTTGCCCCACATTCCTCTGGTTACACACATTCATGCCATCTGCTGTGGGATGGGCCAGTGCCACGCGTCATCGCATGGTCTCCACCTGGGATTTGTCCCTTTTCCTGTTTGCACGTGTCCTGTAAATTTCTGTCGACTTCCGGAGCCCCAGGGCTTTTAGAAGCCGGGCAGGCCAGTGCTCTTTCAAAGGAGGAGGGAGGCAGAGAGCTGTTGGATCATTGAATTTTGAGCTGACGACACGCCTTGAGACCCATGGGATCATTCTATGCTGCAACGAGGCCCTGCCTGCCTCACCAGATGTGGTGAGCCCATCCTATCTCACTCGGAGGGGGCCAAAATCGGATCTGAAGGGGAGTTCCGAGAACCCAGCAGGCGTCCTGAAGCTCCCCCTCCCTCGGTGGAAGTCGACTTAAGAAGGTCCGGAGGACAGGACTCCTGGCGGTTTGGCCCTGGGACAGGACACCCGCGGCACCCTCTCCCAGGCTGCCCCAAACTGGACCCCGGATCCAGTCGCTGCGGAGGCTTCAACAGGAGCCCCTCTGCTACCGCGAAGTTGCCATTGTTTAAAGGAGCAGCAGCCTGACTTCCAACACCAGAGCTTTAGTCGGCCCAGCCAATGTGCCTCAGCAAGGCTGTAGCTGACTGTCTCTTCACAGTAATTTCCACTGTTGTCTTAATATCCAGTCCCTGAATTTTAGCATAGCAGGAGTTCTCCATGGCTGTGCTTCGGTGAAGGGGCTTCGTGCCTCCGGCCTGTCTTGCAGGAGTTTTAATACCCTTCCCATTCTGCGCTGGCTCCTTGCTAGGACCAAGATGACGGCATCCCCGCCAAGGACAAAGGCCTCACAGGTGCTCATTGTCCACCCGCAGGAGTGTGCCCACAGACCTTCAAGAAGACGGTTCTCACTCCTCTCGCCCTTTGCCCTCATTGAGAAATCTACCCAAAGCTATACACTGGGATGGAGAAGGAAGATGGCAACAAGATGGGGCAAGCATGTCTGTCACTCAAACACTGGCCTTCCTCGCCAAGTCACCCATTTGGCACTTTTTCCTGGATGCTAGTGATAGTGGCATTGTGTTGTGACATTGGCTCTGCTCTGTCCTCCTTCTTGCTCTGTCTGCCCAGTTCCTGTGAAGCCTAGAGGCTTCTTATTCTGGCTCCATGTCTTCAACAAAGAACACTTCCCAGTCCATTAGGGAGAAATTTCGTTGGGGTCCCTTTTATGATTGCTTCCTTCTTCAAACCGATTTCTGGATGATAGGGTGTGATGATCCTGGAGTTCTGGGCTTCCGTACCTGTCTTGGACAGGGAAGCTCCCTTGGTCTGCATGTCCCAAGTAATTGCTTCATGGTAAGTCCAGGAAGAGCGGGAAGCAACCCCACCATGGCTGACCTTTGCCTTCAAGGAAAGTTAGTGTTACATCCCACTTGCCCTTCCTCTCTCATTCCTGAGGGCCATCCGGTTCCTCTGCTCCTGGGGAAAGTGCCTTCAGGCACCGAATCTTTTGGCTGCCATGGATGTCAAGGAGCCAAAGGGACTGGGTTTTGCTGGGTGCAGGGGAGGTGGCGTCAGGGGTACCTACCGGTGGCAGGATGTCGGTGTGGTGTAGTTTGTCGAAACCTCTTGGCCCCTCTGGCAGTCATTCCTGAATGTGGCTTGGACTCAGGCACAGGCCCTGTCTCACAGCTTTTCTGGTGTGCTTGGCTTTTCCTTGGCTTTGTGTGGGAGGTCCCAGTGACCCACCTGCGCACACCTGGACATCACTATCCATCTCAGCGTCGCCCCATACGGCAATCAAAGACACACACTGACTCCATCTGTTCTTGGGGAACATTAGTGCCACGTGTTGTCACATTAGCTCCATCTTGGACTCGCTTCTGTCTGTCCTTGCACATGCCGCGGAAAGCGGTGTCGGGATGCCAGAGTCCCGGACCTTGGAGATGAAGTCAGGCCACTGCTCCACCTAGGAAGGAGGGAGGCAGTGGGCTCATAGGTCAGTGCATTTTCAGCTGACAGTACGCCTTGCAGCCCTTAGGATCTTTCTGTGCCCCAGCGAGACCCTTCCCGCCTCACTGCATTGTAACCCCATTCCTGATCACCCCGTGCGATCCATAGTCAGATCTGAAGAGGAGTCCAGAGAGCCCAGCCGCACCCTGAAACTCCTCCTCCACAGGGAACCGAAGAAGAAGACCGATCAAGAAGTTCCTGATGACAGGACCTCTATGGGTCCAACCCTTGGGTCTCCCGCAGGACCCTCTCGTAGTCCTCTTCCCACCCGCGGCCTCGGACTGCGCTGCCGCCGCCACCGCTGCCCCGGTCCCCTCAGCCGCGCGTCGCCGCCATTTTTTAAAGGATCAGCAGCCTGACTCTCCGGAGCAAGCGGAGAGTCGGCCTCGCCAGTGCGCAAACGCAAGGTCTGAGCCTCCGCTTTGGTCGTAGTGATTGCCACCTTTGCCCGGGGATGGGTCCCTGAGACTTTGCGAAGTAGGAGCTCCGGTGTGATAGTGCGTCAGAGTCGGGTCTGAGAGCAGTCCTGGCCAGGGCATTAACAGGATGGTCTCCGGAGCCTGGGATTCTCGGAGGGTCGACCATCAGGAAAAAACCTCAGAAGGAAGAAACCTCAGGCGGATCGCCAGTGCGGCAGCGCGAGATCCCAGCCTCAGGCCTGGATTCGGGGAGGGTCGACGAGACCCGTATCCCAAACTTCACTTCACCCACCGCCGCCCCAGTCCCCGCAGCCGCCGCTCCGGGATCATTTTTCTTTTCTTTCTTTTTTTTTTTTTTTATAGTCGGAGTCTCACTCTGTCACTCAGTCGAGTGCAGTGGCGGGATCTCAGCTGACTGCAAACTCTGCCGCCCAGATTCAAGTGATTCTCTTGCCTCCACCTCCCGAGTACCTAGGACTAGAGGGATTAGTCAGAGTCGGGGCTAAGACCAGTCCTGGCCAGGGCATCAACAGGATGGTCTCTGGAGGCCGGGATTCACGGAGGGTCGTCCAGGAGGAAGAAACTGCGGGCGGAGGGCCGGGGAAGCAGCGCGGGATCCCAGCCTCAGGCCTGCACGGACGGTGTGCCAGTGAGTCTCTTCAAAAAAGGAGAGGTTTGCTTATGTGTCCGTGGGCTGCTCTCTCACCAGTGGGTTGTAGTCGTGGAGAGCAGAACCCAGAAAATTCAGGGGCTGCCTGGAGGTAGGTGTTACCGTGCCACTGCTGTATGTCTTTGTGCGTTTGTGTGTGTGCGTATGTATCTCTCTTGTTTCTCTCTCTCCCCTTTCTCACTCATTTGCTCTGTGTCCGTCTGTGTGTGCGTGTGTGTGTGTGTGTTGGGACACATGTCCCCTGTGCGCCAGAGGTCGGTATCTTCTACGTCCGCCTTTCTTGTGGTCAGCCTCTCCTCGCCTCTCTGCCTGGCTTGTGTGGCCGGTTGTTAGTCATTTTTCAGGTGGCTCCAGTTTAGGTTTGTGAAGGTCCAGATGAAGTGGGGAGTTGCATCTCTCTAGTAAGAATTTAAATCACCTCCCCACCCTGAGAGGCCTCTTTTCTAGGATTAAGGCCTCCACCCCACAGTCAAGGATAAAAGCCTCACCGGAGAGGTCATTGTCTACCCGCAGGAGCAGTGCGGAGCGACCTGAAAGAAGATGGTTCTCGTTCGTCTCTCTCTTTCATTTTCTTGAGAAATCTAGCCACAGGGTAACACAGGTTTTGAGAGGATGGGAACGGGACGTGGCAAGGATCTGTGAGTGTGCAGGCTGTGTTTCACATATCATTAAACATAGTCTAGTGAGGGTTCTGCAGATAGCTGGCGTTTAAGTTTGTTTTATTGAATCAAGGAAAAGAAAAAATGCTGAGAAAAAAATGACACATCTTGCCTGCCAACCCATCTGACTGTTACAAATTTAATAGAAATTTTAATTTATCTTCAATTGTAAAGGTCCTTGGCAGTGATACCTAATTTCCTAAGATAGCCTTGCTTTATATTGTATGATTAAGATGTCATGCATATCAGAGTATCTGGAAATTCTTCCCAACGTCCTTGACATGGGTGATTAATCACATTCCCAAAATAACATACCAAAATGAATAACAAAATCTTTTTAAGTTGTGGTTGCTTCATGCACAAAACATTTCATGTGTGTCTGGCACTCATCCGGGCACAGATTTCATCTTAACCTAAGTATTGAAATGCTTGTGCCGTTTGATTAATTTTTCTATGTAAATACTTTGATAATAAGCTACATTGAGGCTGGGTGCAGTGGCTCACACCTCTAATCCCAGTTCTTTGGGAGGCTGAGGCCAGCGGATCACAAAGTCAGGAGATCAAGACCATCCTGGCCAACACGGTGAAACGCTGTCTCTTCAAATATACAAAGAATTAGCCAGGTGAGGCCAGGCTCTGGCTTATGCCTGTAATTCCACACTTTGGGAGGCTGAGGAGGGTGGATCACCTAAGTTCAGGAGTTCGAGACCAGTCTGCCCAACATGGCAAAACCCTGTTTCTAATAAAAATACAAAAAATTAGCCGGGTGTGGTGGCAGGTGCCTGTAATCCCAGCTACTCGGGAGGCTGAGGCAGAAGAATCCCTTGAACCCAGGAGGCGGAGGTTGCGTTGAGCTGAGATCATGCCATTGCACCATGGGTCCTCGGTGACAAGAGTGAAACTCTGTCAAAAAAAAAAAAAAAAACCTGATCTATACTAAAAACACAAAAATTAGACCCTGAAGGTCACGTCCAAATGAGAAAGACATTGTTTGGCTCAAGACATTGTTAGTCTGCACTAAGGAATAGTGCAGACTGGACAAGTGAGGTGACTGACACCTGTAACCCCAGCACTTTGGGAGGCCGAAGCTGGTGGATTACCTGAGGTTAGGAGTTGGAGACCAGCCTGACCAACATCGTGAAACTCCATCTCTACTAAAAAAAAGTTCATGAAAATTAGCCGGCTATGGTTGTTCATGCCTGTAAATCCCAGCTACTTAGGAGGCTGAGGCAGGAGACTCGCTTGAACCCGGGTGGCAGAGGTTGTGGTGAATGGAGATCACACCACTGCACTCCAGCCTGGCAACAAGAGTGAAACTCTGTCTCAAAAAACAGAATAGTGCAGAGTAAGAGCAGATTTATGTATGTATGTATGTATGTATGTATGTATGTATGTATGTATGTATGTATTTTCAGAGTAGCAGGGAATCTGGAATTTTGGATGAAATGTCTGTTTCCAGAAGCTGAAAATGCTCTCAAATGGAAAATTCAGGCTAGCCTCTATCAAGCTTCTCCTTGTTCTATGTGTGAATAGCATGGGACAGAGGGAACAGCTTGAGCCAAGGCAGGATGGTGGGATGGGACAGATGGCCAGGGCTGCTGCACTGGGGGCCGTAGTGGAGAATTTGGCTGGAAATGCAGGTAGGACCAGACCATGAAGAGTCTCATACACAGACCTGAGGACTCTGACCTTTATCCTGGGGGTGGCAGGAAACCATGTTATGTGAAGGAACAAGGCTGTTTCTCCCTCAGCACTAGTGCAAAGAAAGGCCAGGGAGGCCCTCAGTGGAAACTTGCTGCTGGATTTGTTGATGTGCCTTTTCTCCTGCCTGCAGTAGGGTCAGAATGGCCTGGGGTACTGCACACTTCCTGCCAGGAATAGAAGGCCCCACAGCTATAGCACCCCTCTTCCCTTTAGTTCTTTGGAAGGATGAGCAAACTATTCAGCCTCTCTGAGCCTCAGTTTTCTCATCCATAAAATGAAGACAGTACACCAACCTCGCAGGTCACAAGGATGTTATGAAATTTGGTGAGCACAGCATAGCGGGTGTATTTTTGGGTCCTATTATTACATGTGAACCAAGTTGCCTTGTAGAAAAGGCACAGGCTCAGAGGACTTGTGTTTCAATCCCACTATGCCCCTGTAATGCCCACCTCTCAGGGATGATGGAAAGATTAAATTCACGGAGATGATGCTTGTGCAGCATCTGATACCCAGCAGATGCCTAAGAACCTAACCTACCACCCACCTGAGCAAGCACAAGCAGTCCTGCTCCTCCTGCAAGCAGTGGAGATGCTGCCAACAACTCACCTTATAACACTGCTCCTCCTCCCTCTCTGCAGGGGGCATTTTGTAGGCCTCAGTCGCTGGGCTTGCTGTCCTCTCACCTGCCACTCAGCGCGGGGCTCAGGGCATGCATTCTTCACCTTTGCAAGAAGCTTCTCTATGCATCCCTGTCCCCAGGCTTGCTGAGTGCATTCACCTATTGTCTTATTTATAATCAGGACAGACTTGCTCCCCACTGTGTAGATGAGGAAATGGAGACCTAGAAAGGGAAGGAAAGACCAACACTCTGAGCACCTGCAATATGCCTGAGGCAATGTACCCATTAGCTCTGCTTCACAGCAGCCCAAGAGGGAGGTATTATTCTTCCCCTGTGTAAATGTGGGTGTTGAGGCTCAGAGAAGGGCAGTGACTTGTCCAAGGTCACATAGCAAGCAAGCGTCCGTGGCTGAGGGCAAACCCAGGTCTTTCTGACTTCAGAGTGTGGGATTTAGAACAAATATTTGCAACGTGAGGTTGACAGATCCATCCCCTACTGCTGTTCCAAGGACCAGATGGGGTCATAAGTGTGTGAGTACCTGACATGGTGCCCAAGGACTGGGAGTAGAAGCAGAATCCCATCCACCTCCACCTAATCATACAGAGAAGAGAGACAGGAGCCCAGGGAGGGCAGTGCTGTGCCCAAGCTGTCAGCAAGCAGTAGGCAGAGCCCAGGCCCCTGCTTTCCCGTGGCCACCCCTTCCCAGTTCAGGGCAAGGCCACCTCTCCAGGGCCTTTCCTTCCCCTAGAGAGGAAACTCCCCAAGTTCCTCTGAGCAGACAGGAGAGCGAATGAGAGCAGAAAATTCCACTTCGGCACACACACCTGGAGCCTGAGGCTGAAAGCTGGAATCCCAGACTTTGACACTCAAGAAGGCACCTCCACACTCTTTCAGCACCTCCACCTGGGACCTTCATGAGAACCTTGCTTCCCTCCCAGGGGAGAGGGGGTGACCCAGAGACACTGGGGCCCTTAGAAGGGACTATGAGTTGGCAGTGACTGCAACAGCATGGTGGGATTGTGGGAGGTGTAGGAAGCAGGGGAAGCAGATCACAGCACTCAGGATGGCCAGAGCTGAAGGCATCAGAGTCCTCTGCCCTTGCTCTGCAAAAAAAAAAAAAAAACCCACAGCATATTCCCCTCCCACTCCACACCACCCATGGTCAGCAGTCGGCCCCAGAGGAGGAGCAGCGAGGCCTCAGGAGGACGGCAACCACTGCTGGCAAGGCGTTGGTGTTCTCCTGTTGAACTGCACAGGTTGTCAGCATCAGACAAGGTCGCTCTGTGACCATGATGGGTCAAGACAAAGCAGCTATCATGGCTCAGCTCATGCAAAACATGGACAAAAGTGACCTCACACCCCCTCTCCTGTGGCTATGTCATGACCACTACCTCCTTGTCAATTGCAGGGTTAGCTTTGGTTTTGTCTTCCTTTCTTCTAGGTAAGATTGGGGAAGATGCCAGGTGATAGAATCCACCCTGCCTCTGACAGCATCCAATCTGGAGCAAAGGCTTCTTTCAACCCTCCCGCAAGCTTCCAATACAAGCCCAAATTCTGGAACAAGTCTTTTCCAAAACCTCCTTCAGAGAAGCTCCCTGGCTCCAGGCAGTGCTTGCTCCCCTGCCTACAGCAGGAAGCCCAGCTTGCGAACTGCAAGTGTGCTCCAGGTGGTCCCTGGATGCAGGGTATTGACAGATGGATCCCATCGATACGCCTACTGCATAACCATGTAAGCACATCATCCCCCACTTGCACATGAGGAAACGGAGTTCCGCAGGGTGGAGAAGGGAAGACATAATTTGTCCTTCAAATGCGATACCGGTGAGATGTGAGACGCAGCATCCCTCATAACTAAGCGAGGCAGTGGGCACACCAGGACCCTCCCAGGCAGATCGGGTGTGTGGTCGCCCGCATTGCATAGCATGGGCGGGAGTGGGGGAGACCACAAATGTGTCTCGCCACCTCTCCACTTGCCTGACCTCCCTGCAGACCCCCAGGACAGGGTTAGCATCTGCTTACTGGCAGGCCTGGCCACCAGAGGTCTTTGCTCTTTTCTAAGTTCCTTGTGGTTGTGGTTCACAGGATGGGGGCTGCTCCTGAGATTCAACACCACACAGGCACTGCACAGAACTGTGCCATGGTGGTGGGCACTCGCTTTCCAGATAGGGCCCATGTTGCCAGCAGGCATGATGCCTCATTTACCCTACCCTGAGTGCAATAGGTCGTTTTATAGAAAAAAACTTGGGCCAGTCGTGGTGGTTCACACCTGTAATCCCAGCACTTTAGGAGGCCAAGGCGGTCAGATCACAAAGCCAGGAGCTCAAGACCAGCCTTGCTAATATAGTGAAACATTGTCTCTATGAAAAATACAAAAAATAGACAGATGTGGTGGTGGGTGCCTGTAGTCCCAGCTACTCAGGAGGCTGCTGCAGGAGAATCCCTTGAACCCAGGAGGCGGAGGTTGCGGTGAGCCAAGATCATGCCACTGCACTCCAGCCTAGGCAACAGAGCAAGACTCCATCTCAAAAAAAAAAAAAAAAGAAAGAAAGAAAAGTAAAGGAAAAATATTTGTAGATGAATGAAGGTGACTCCTTTGAATATTGGAAATGATTTTATTTTAGCCATTGGTCTGGCAGTCATTCTGATGGGGTGACATGTGTCCCTGCCTTAGTCAGCAGAGCACAGGAGTGTGCTACACCTCCCCTCATCTGAAGATTCAGCCCGTGAGCAGGAACGCCTGTCTTTGTGTCATACCAACAGAGAGGATGTGTCTGGTTTCACCATTCACTGCAGAGGCAGAAATTACCCAGAAAGAAGAGATAGTCTGTTCCCGGGAGTGTGTCCTTTTGACTCAGCATGGGGGTCATCTCCCTTCCTTGGCCAGGTCCCCCAACCTGAACACAGAGGCAGAGAACATGTGAAGGGCTCACATTCGCAGGTGGTCCAGGGTACAAGCACTGAGCCTGTGGTCCTGGTCACTGCCCTTTTCTCCACAGCATGGCTGCCACCATCCTGGGCTGGGGCACAGAGGGGCTTTGCAGAGATCAGCATAACAAAAGCATCAGTGAGATGCTGCAATAGCAAACCGTGATACCTTCGTGGGCTGCCAAGGCAGCCTAAGCTATTTGCTGCTGAACTCAGTGTCCCCAGACAGCTGTGTGGCTGTCACTGCCTCTGGTATGTCCATTTTACTTCTCTCCTTCTGCCTGAGCTTCTGCTCTGAACTCTGTCTCTAACTTACAAGAAATCAAGCTCACTGGATTCTGAGCTCTTCAGGGTCAAGGACTGTGTCAGTAGTAAATGTCTCTTTCTAGAGATCACAGCTTAGTATCCGGCACAGAGCAGATACTCAGCCAATGCCAAATGATTCATTTTCCAGAAAGCTGAATTTCATCCATAATCCTAGTCAATGCAAATACATTCTGCCGGTGGGGTGTGTTTGTCCTCTGAAGGCGTTTTCCCAGGCTTTGTAAATACATACAGGCCATTTAGAAATTTGAATGTCAAAGAATAAAGGAGCTTAGAAAGTAAACATTGGAGAAGTGTGGGAGGGTGGTATTATTTGCAAGACATTCCTTGGTCCTTGTGAGTTCTATACATCCTCGATGAGCACCGATTCTGGGCCAGGCCAGACACCCAGCTGGACCCAGGAGATACTGAGGTGAGTAAAGCCAAAATGCCTCCCTTCAGCAAGAGGCAGGCAGTCACACCAAAGTGATAAAGGCACAAAACCAAGAGGCAGCAGAGGAGCAAGGACTACCTTGTTCCTGGACTCTGTGACCTCAGGGAGAGCTTTGAAAGGAGGACATCTGTGCAGGTCTTGGAAGGATGAACACAAATTTGCCGAGCAGGAAAGGGAGCCAAGGAAATCCCAATGGAGAACAGCTTGGGTGAGAGTGTGAGCCACGGGATTGAGGGGCACAGGCATGGAACTGGAGGAGCCGAAAGAATGAGGGAGGTCAGCAGAGGTCAGTCACAGAAGGGTTTGAATCCTGGTGAGGGAGCAGTGGGTGCTGCAGGAGGGACATGGGCCTGGAGGAGATTCAGTTAGCTCTGAGTGAAGATGGAGCACACCATCCACTAGGGAACCACAAGACACAACAGAAATAAGAACCCTGAGAAGCCTGCACAAAGGATGAGAGGCCCAGGGGTGGCACCAAGAAGGTCCCTGTCTGAGGCCAGCTTTGAACGGAGACAGAAAATGTTCTTGAGGGCCTCAGCTGCTGCAAACCTCCTCAACAAATCATATTTTACCTTCAAATACTTGCTAAAGAATACTAACTATTGGAAGAGCAATGGTCCATTGATAATAATTATTCCCTCACTGTACATTTTTTACAATTCTCAAAATGCTGTCGGTCCAGTGTCTCATTGGAACCCCCATATAATCCCATTTTACAAATAGGGAAACGAGGCCCTGTGATGTCACACCGAGGTTTGCAGCAGTTCCAGGATAGAAAATAGGGAGCACTTTCATCTCAGCAATGGGTATAAGTCTCAAAGTTCCTTTTCTGGGAGGGGGTCCTTGAGGCCATCCAGCAGCCCATAGTCCAAGTCTTCTTCTTCCTCCTTGGGCTTCTCCACACCTGTGTTCAAAGCCTCCTTCTCCTCCTTTGTTCTCAGGTACCACTACCAGTTGTTGGGCAGGGTGACCTCCTGCTGCTGCCCATCCTAGGGTGCATCCTCCAACATGGGTGCATTGTGGTTCAGCCAGCACCTACACCACCTGAAGCCCAGGGCTCCTGTGGTGGGCCTGAGGTTCCTCCCTATCAAATGGAGATGTGCCGGGGTTGCTGCCTTTGCTGAAGCCCATGTCCAGGTCATCTTCGGGGTGGCCCAGGGTACAGGGCTCTGGGGACAGGCCAGAGGGCTGCAGGGGAAAAAACCAAGAGGATGAGGGGATCTCTGAGTTAGACCGCCTGGATTTGCATGCCAGAGACTAGCTGCAAGGCCTGGGGAAGACTGGTTCACCTCTCTGGGCATCAGTTTCCTCCCATGTAAAGTGGGAGGTATAACAGATTCACTCCTACAGTTGTCTCTGAGCTTTACAGCAGGTAATGTGTGCAAAGTACTTCGCACAATGCCTGGCACATGGTAGGTGAGAATAAACAGGGTTACTATGATATCATCATCTGAGCTAGGTCACTCATGCACTTCTCCAATGCTTCAGGGTTCCCCTCCATCCCTCAGAGGGTAGCAGCAAGTGAAAGGGCTGCCCCTGGCCTTGAGGAGTTCACATCTTCTCATTTCCCAGGGGTCTCTGTCCTGTGACCACACATGGCTGGCATGCAGCAGGCGCCTCATCCACATCTGGTGAAAGAGTGGAAAGCAGGTCATTATCATGTATTGTTTGTCACAGAATCTGCAGTAGGTGACAGAGAAGTGAGTGACTGTAATTGTGCCCACCAGTTCCTGTCCCTGAATTTTCAGGGATCAAGAGGCCTTAGCAAGTCTAGTACCAGGGAGTGGGCACTGTGTGGTGGGGCAGGAGGCAGGTCCTGAGAAAGGCAGTGGGGTGAGGAGAGGAACTCTGCCTTTGAGGTCTGGGAGATCCTCCACCCGAACCTCACCAAAGGCCCCGGGCAGGTCATCCCTCCTCCCAGAATCTCTCTATGCTGTTCTGTATAATGGGGCTAGCATGGAAGAGATACTTGCACAACCATGTTCAGAGCAGCATCATCCACAATAACCAAAAGGTGGAAGCAACCCAAGTGTCCATGGATGGATGGACAGATCAACAAAATGCTGTCTATGCATACAGTGGAATAGTGTTCAGCCTTGAAAAGGAAGGAGATTCTGATGCCTGCTGCATCAAGAATGAACCTTGAGGACATTAGGCTGAGCAAAATAAGCCAGACCAAAAAGACAAATGCTGTATTATTCCACTTTTCCAAGGCACCTAGAGTAGTCAAATCCATAGAGACAGACAGGAAAATGGTGGCTACCAGGTCCTGGGGAGGGTGGTGATTGGGGAGTTGTTTTTAAATGAGTTACAGAATTGTAGTTTTACAAGATGAAAAGCATTCTGGAAATTGGTTGCACAACATTGTGAATGTATTTAGTGCCACTGAAATGTAAACTTAAACATAGTTAGACAGTAAATTTTAGTTTATTTTACCACAATTTTTATAATGGGGTAGTTGTGCCTGTCTTCTTGTGTTGCTGTAGGATTTCATGAGATAACATATAAGGAACCACCCAGCATGTTGCCTGGCACATAGTAACTGCTCAATAAATCACAACTGGATGCTATTGAAGATAAAGTTACCTGACTTCTCTGAGGCTTGCTCTCTTCAGCTGAAACTTCTCCCAAAATATATTAGATGAGACCCTACTGTATTATACTGGGTTCATAAATACCACTCCCCCATTTCCCTTCCCACAGAGTGCAGTGAATAGAAGACACTTCTCTGCACCCCAAAAGCTCCATGCTGATTGCGAGAAGGAAATGCTGGATGGAGGGGTTCCTGGAACTACTGTGAGGGGTGAGCTTTCCCCAGATGTCTAGAAATGAGGCAGAGGCCTGACATCTTCCACCCCCACTAAGATTGCCTTGCAGTTCCCAGCTGGCTCTATACTTCCTAGAAACTGCCACTTTTCTGCCTCCATTACCTCATAGCCCAGTCAGCACCATTATCATCATCACCATGATCGCCATCACCATCCTTACAATCACCAACACTATCATCATCACCATCACCATTCTTACCCTCACCATTCTCACCATCATCAACACCAGCATCTTCAACATAACTATCACTATCATTATCACCACCTTCACCATCACCATCCTCACCATAATAATTATTGTCACCCTCCCCATCCTCATAATCATCATCATTATTAACATTACCATCACTATCATCGTCACTATCACCATTCTCACCATCATCATCCTCATCATCATCACCATTATCCTCACCATAACTATCGCTGTTATCATCACCACCTTCGCCATCACCATCCTTATCATCACCATCACAATCACCACCATCACCATTCTCACCATCACCATGTTCACCTTTACCATTCTCACCATCATCATCACCTTCATCATCCTCAACATAACTATCACTTCATTATCACCACCTCCACCTTCACCATCACCATCTTCACTGTCATCATCACCACCATCACAATGATCCTTGCTACATGGAACCATGCATTCTGGGTAGGAGGGCTCTTGGGTCAGGGCATCTAACACATCTTGTAGGATAGAAACCCAGCCCCTCAGGGTCTCACAGTTGGTGAAGTAACTGATTCTTGTGAGGTCATGTTCCTCTGGGTGATGTGGGATGTCACAAGACCAATAAATATGGGCTGAAGCCCACATCACTTCTTTTTTTGTAAAATAAGCTACATCATCAGTAGTAATTGTATGATAGCAGAGAATAAGAACTCAGCAAATGTAAATAATTTGATGCTATGAGAAGCATATGAAGCGGAGTTCATATTCCGGTATGCATCTATTCCAGTGACGGCAATCCTTTACCACTTCCATGAAGGAGAGGAGAAAATATTATTACAACATTACCAGAAATCTGTCTGGTCTAGGCAAGGCAGTTCCTCTTTCCAGGGTCTCAGCATTGCTCATTGTCGGCAGTCAGGGCACTCATCTGGGCAGTAGGCAGCACTGCTGCAGGGAAGTTCATGTTATTGGAAACATGTAGCATCTTCTCCTGCTACCATTGCCACATTGTCCACGAACTCACTGGGCAAACGATGAGGAATCTGGGAAAAGTTCTCCTAACCAGAACATAATCATCATCCATATCAGGATATCAGCATCCACCCAACACTACTGTCCAATCACCAGATGCTATAATCTCATCCAAATTTTCTCAGTTGTGCCCTAAATACATTTTTTTTTAACTTTGTAATCCAGGATCCAATCCAGGATTTCCCATTGCATTAATTGTCATGTCTCTTAAGCTCCTTCAAACAGTTCCTCTGTTTTGCCCTATTTTTCATAACCTTAAGAGTTTTAAAGAGCATAAGCATTTATGAAGGATGTGCTCACCTTTTTCCATCTGATGTGTTTCCACATCCGGACTTAGGTCATGTATCTTTCACAAGAAAACCACAGAAATACTGCTGTGGTCTTCCTAGGACATCACAGCAGGAGGCACATGATCAAGTTTGTGCCAGATTTCTCCACCACAAAGTCATCATTCTTCCAATTGTAATTGAGAAGTATTTCATATGAAGATGTTAATTACACATACACATGAATGTATATTTATATGTAAAATATATACAAAATATTATTTCAATGTCTAACCAATATAAAAGTTATTAATTAGATATGTTTAATTTTATTTCCTACTAAGTTTTCAAAATCTGGTGTGTGTTTTACCCTGACAGCACATCTCAGACCAGCCTTGCCACATTTCAAGTGCTCAATATTCACATGGCTGTGGCTACCATATTTGTCAGGGCAGCACTAAAGCACTAAAGAACTTCTGCCTTGGAGAAGTTCTAAGCTTTCAAAATGTTTGGCAAATATATTTTATAAAATTCTTCAGAATCCATAAATAGGCAATTACACATTCAGTAAGCCATAGAATCCAACATGACATTAAAAATGAATCCCTTGACAAAAAAGAAGTTAGGCAAAATTTTCTTCAGACCCAATGGACAAATCAATTATGATTACCTAACATGCCCATTATTATTTATTAACATCCTTCATTAATACCCCCAAACCCCATCAACAGGTAAATGAATAAACGCATTCAGGCGTATCTGAACAATGTCCCAATTCCTTACCATTCTTACTTCTTTTGCAAGCAGAAAAGACTCAGTAATAGCAAAGACTATTCAGATAGTTTGTTCTTAAGCCAGTAGTTGTAATTTCCTGGAGGTCTATGTGATATCAATTATGTACTTCAATACCTCTCACAAGTACTTTTCCTGTTTGGCCATTTTCTGCAGTATATCCATGCTCCCATTTTCTCTATTCTTTTATTTCTATCCTAGACTTTTCTTTCATTCTATAATTCTTTATCCTAAAAATATTAATTTAAGGATAACATCACAAAATAGTGTATTTCTTCAGATGATACTTCAAATTGATACTTAATATACAGAAATGACTATCATGGACATAACCCACAACATGTGAAATGTATGGCTCATTCTACTGACATGATAAAGGAAAGTTAATGACAACTGAATTTCTAGTCATTTTCCACCCAACGAGTTGCTTATAAAATGGCAAGGAATTGTAGGTATGTACAGAGTGGCTATTTTTTGGTGGGGTGTTCAGCAACTCTCCTCTTGAGAGCCCCCCTTTTCTTTGAGGACCATTTCAATGAGCACCAACTGGGCCTGACCCAACCTACCAGCCCCAGTCCTAGAGGTGATCATGATGCCCAGCTCTGGCAAAAGACTCTACCCTTGGATCGTAGCAACAGTTTCAGTACTTTTTTTTTTTTGGAATCATCAGGAAGGACTCTTGCTTTTTGTACCACTGTGGTCTGTGAGGACAAAGTAAAGTGGGTTATTTGTCGTACTATCTCTTGCTACAGAGAGAGAAGAGAGTCATCTTCAGAAGGAAAAAATGAGGCTAAAACAAAAGGAAAAGTGTCAAGAGAAAGAAGGAGAACATTTCTTGACGATTTTATATAAACCCCTGGGTCCAGCTATGCATGACAGTGACTTGGGATAAAGCTCTGTCACTTATAGGACCATTGACTTAAATATAAAATAAAGTATTAAAAGCTATGAATTTTTAGATGAAAATACAGAAAAAAAATCTTTGTAATATTCAATTAATCAAAAATGTCTTAGATGAAGCCCCAAAAACCAAATGCACAAGAACAATTAATAAATTGGACCCCATCAATATTAAAAGCATCTGCTATTTGAAAGATAGTGTTATGAAAACAAAAAAGAAATCTCAAGGGGAAAATACTGGCAAGTCTCATATCTAATAAGGGATTTGAATCCAGAGTATATAAAGAAATTATTAAAATTTAATAATGAGAAAATAAGCAAAGAAAAAAACAAAAAGGGAAGAAGCAAAAAAAAAAATGTGAACATACATTTACCAAATATATACAGATGGCATGTAAGTACATAAAGAGATACTACATATTATTAGGCATTATGGAACCACAATAAAATACTGTTGTACACACATGAAAATGTCTAAAATTTTAAAAGAAGACCCATACAAAGTGTTGGCAAGAGTGTGGAATTCTTACATACTGCTGATAAAAATATAAAATGGTACAACCATTTTGGCAAACATTTTGACGGTCTATTAAATCTAAACCTAAACCTATTAGCTATTACACTCCTAATATTTACTCAAAGTTATAAGAACTTATGTACATGAATGTTCATTGCAAATGTACTTGTGTAAGTCCCAAACTGGAAGCAATGCAAAAACCCATCAACAGGCAAATGGATATATAAGTTGTGACCGATCTACACAATAGAATACTACTCAGTAATAAAATTAATGACCTATTGTTGCCTACAATATTGCTGAATCTCAAAATAATTATGTTGTGTGAAAGATGCCAGACCCCTCCAAAAAAGGGTCCATACTACACTTCGTTTATATAAATGTCTAGACAAGGCAAACTCTTTTATAGTGAGAGATTGGTGATTGTCAGGGAGAGTGGTAAGGTAGGAAGATACAGAAAGTTTGGGATTATAAAAGGACAAGGGGAAACTTTTATGAGTGCTGGATATGTTCATTATTTTTATTTTGGTGATGGATTTGCAAGTACATATAAAAAATAACACGCAATGGAAGTAGAAACAGTATTTTTGTTTCTTACTTAAAAAAGCACAATTTACTTACTAATGGGATGTGTGTGCCTGTTGGGCACACAGCACAACTATTCAAATCTTAAAATCGGACTGGATCTCAACCACTGGACCTTATTCCTATTCCACACTGACTTTAGCACAATACTTCCTTTCATCGCGGTAGTTAACAACACCCACCTTAAAGGTAAAGAAATGCACTTCTAACTACTTTTGAACTATGAACTGCCTCAGGCTAGTAGTTCTTAAGGTCTCCAGCAAATGTTGCTTTGTTTCCCTCAAAAATATACAGCCTGGGAAACATGGCAAAAGACCGTCTCTACTAAAATTATAAAACTTAGCCAGGCATGGTGGTGCTTGCCTGTTGTCCCAGCTACTCAGGGAGGCAGAGGCTGCAGTGAGCCTAGACCTCACCACTCCACTCCAGCCTGAGGGACAGAGTGAGACCCCCATCTCAAACACACACACACACATACACATACTCACACGCTATCCGCTGGTGCCCCTGTCAGTTAAACACAGCATCTTAGAGCACCTTAGCACACAGTGTGAGAGCCGTGGTCCTAAACACTTCAATTAAAAGTGAAACATCTCTGGCTGGATTTTTAGAATATTCACTTTTTAGTGTTTTATATTATATTTAATTTTTATGTTTTAATTAATTTATCTGAATACAAGAATCCAGACATTTGGAAATAAAACAATGGAAAACATGCCTGCAAACACTAATCAGCACAAAGCTCACGTTGCTATGTTATTATTGACAGTTTAGACTTAAGCCAAGAAATATTGCTAAGATAAAAAAGATTTTACGATGTCAGTCACCAGAAAAGTATGCCAATTTTAAATATGTCTAAATATAAAATATCCCTTCAAATTATTTACTACAGAAACTGATATAACTAAAAGAAACATGGACTAATCTACAATATAGATTTTAACATACCTTTCAATTACCGATGGAACCAACAGAAAAAAATCCATAAGAGAAAGGGAGATTTGATGAACGCAATGAACAAACTTGACATAAACTGACATATACAGAACGCGACACTCAACGACTACTGGATACACATCCTTTTCCAGTGCACGTATCATATTTACCAACATCGATTATATGTTGGAATTTAAAGGGACTCATCAGTCATGGGATTTTGCCTAAACTTGTCTGGCCTTCAACAGGGTGCAAATACAGTTGAATTCTTATTTCATCTAAAGAGTCCTATCCTTTTTTTTGGAAATTTTACCGCAACAATCTAAGTTTGCATAACAACTGAACCCAGCCCTTGGAACTTGAAGTTTATCCTAGCCAAAGGCAGATTAAACCGTCTAAGCAATAATGTCCTTCAAATTGTTGTCCCCTGCTCCAGTAACGGAGTATAGCTCCAAGAAGCTAACAGACTGTTTGTCCTTCATAGTATACATTCTATGTTACATCAAAACATGGTATAAAGCCTTGAAATCAGCAGCAGAGAGAAAATGAGATCAACAACCATCTAGCTGTGACCTCACTACTTCGTAATTACGCTTTTAGCTGACTCCTTTACTTGATTCCTAACTGCTTATTTCTGGCAGGGTAGCACTAATCCCTGACCAAGCTGACCTTTTAAGAAGTGAGCATAATGAAAAGGCTCTACCACCAGTGATCAGTTTAACAAGCTGCAACACTGGTCAATGGCTGCAACTCTAGTCACTGGCTGCAACTCATATTGTGGGTTTTAAGAGCTCAGAATTAACATGGAAATACTATTGACTCCAAAAGAAACCCAGAAATCTCTGGGAATCCAGCAAAGATAGAAAGGGTCCTCTCAATAGTCACCACTCACACTTTGCTTTGTTTTGGTAACTATTTTATTACATACGGAGAATATCAAAAAAGTATGCCTTTTCCTCATTGTTAATGCTAACCCTAAAATGGTAAGGCTCTTGCAAGTTGAAACCCCCAGGCTCTCACTGGCCCTTCAACAGAAGGCAGTGAAGTCATCTGCAAGAGTGATCACCCAAAAGCTTCCAGGCTGGACAAGTTGGGACTCAGTTCTTTCAGTTCCCAAATTCACAGTTCTCTTGGGATATGGTTATTTATGGAGCTCCTGAAGATGAGAAATTCCACCCAGAAAATTCTGTTTATAAAAATTACTCACATCTAATTATCTCAGGAGACATTAACACAGAAATGTTGAAAATTTTCCATTAATTGTTAATCCATGGAGAAAAACTGGACAATTATTTTTTAAAATATGGAAACTTCATATAATACAAATTATACTACCACATGTGATTCAACTTCTATTCATTAATGCCAGAGAAGTTAATAATTACGAATTGCCAGTGGTTAAAAAAAATAAATCATTCATCATTGGAGAAGTGCAGAAGCTTTAAAAGAGATAAGAATTAGTTTTTGGCTTTGGGGCGTTTTACGCTTTCCAAAAGGTTTTGCTCTTTTTTTGCTCATGGCTTTTTCTCTCTCTCTCTCTCTTTCTGATTTCAGTTTCTTTTGATTTCTCCTGCTTAGAAATGGTGAGAGAACTTTGGATGCGGAACGTGGAGGAGGAGGAACACGAAGTGGGGATCTGCACTTGGGGTGGTCAACACTGCGGATGCCCAGCAAAGGCACTGCCTGGTCCACCTCCCGGAGGGGTCTCTGCGCCCCAGTTGGCATCGCAGCTGATGGTGAAACTTTTGTTGTGGCAGAAGAGTGTCCACAAACTTCGGAAGGTATCCGCTGCATCCTCCATGGCCGTGTATGCCTGCCGAGGGCGATCTTCTCAGGGAGCGGAAAGTCGCGTTCGTGGGCCAGGGCTGGCTGGCTGGAGCCACTTGGGCGGCGCAGCCCTGGCGGAGGTTCAGGCGGCCCCGGTGTCGCAAGCGGCTGTGAGTGATGCCTCCTTGGGGCCGGAGGGGTCCCAGGAAGGCTGCAGACCAGGGCTGACCAGCGGGCAGCATGGTGGCCGCGATGGAAGGTGACGGAGTTCGCAGCGCCAGGGGGCCCAGCAGACCAAGAGCCCGGGCATCCCGCATCGCCAGCAGCACCGCGGGGAGGCCTGGCGCTGGTGACGCGGCGGCCACTGCACGAGGCCCACGACCCAGTCCCAGAGGCCAGCCCATCGTCAGCTAACATCAGGAACCCCGGGCCAGCTGAGGCCCGGGCCCCAGGGGCAAGACAAAGGGCAGAGGCTCCGCAGGCGGGGCCGAGAGCCGGCAGCGCAGGCCTGGCTCCACCGCCGCGGAGCTCGCAGGGCGCAGCAGGCACCCAGCAGCGACCAGGGATTCCAGAGGAGGCTGTGCACCCCCGCAAAGGCTCCTGCCCGGCGTCCAGCCTCTCCGCGGGGACTCCACGTGCACCCCCTCCTCATTGTCCTTGTCTAGGGCCGAGGCAAAGTCCTCGCTCCCATGGCGTGACTCCGGGGGCGCAGGAGCCTAGGCTGAGCAGGTGGAGTAGGGTGAGCACCGCCAAGAACCCAACGAGAGTGGCGCCCCAGGGCGGCACAGGAGGCCGCATTTAACCTGTCAATCATCTCAAAGATTTTATGACATCTTTTTTTGACGTCTTATAATATCTATAACGTTTATTATATTTTGTGATATAATTATTAACACCACTTCATTGTGATTATTATGATTATTTTTATACCAACACATCTTCAATTATTAATATTCCCAGTTGCTAAAGAAAAATGAAAACGACTAGTTTTGAAAGCCTTACTTCTGCCAATGGAAGCACATTCCAGCATGTCGCCAACGCAATTCACTTTCCACCACTTTCACAAGAAACGTTACTGCACAATTATACTATCCTACCCTTATATACTTTGTGTGTGTGTGTACTTGTATGTATGTACATAATATATGTTATATATACATATATAAAGTATGCCAGAGATGAACAAGTATTAGAAAATTAAATGCACCCAGGTCATGTCAGTGCTATGTATAATGTGGTGTACTAAGTATAGATGTTCAACAGTGTGGAATCTAGGCTGGAACAAGACTTCTAGTCTTAAGCAATTCTTTCTAGGTTCAGTCTCTGGAAATAATGCTCTGTATCAAATGTGCGAGAAAATTAATGGGTTTTAAAGACTATTCTATGTCAACTATAACATTTCATTTGGGGATTTCTGTCCCTTATAATATCTACCTCATTTTGGATGGATTCCTTGAGGCCTGGTTTATTTTTCTTTTCCTTTCTACACATCGCTGCTTAGAGTGATGAATGGAGTTGTATTTTGAATAAAATAGCTAAGCATCCTTTTGTGAGCAAGGAGCATGATGGTACTTAGACCTACCATTTCTCGTTACGGTGGTTATGGTTACGGTGGGGCTGGTGTGTTTACCTGGAGCCTGAATGTCCACTGGGACATGATACCCACTGGGATTTTTTTGTGTCAACCTGGTCTCTGATGTCCACCTGGGGATTGGGAATCCACCTAAGGCCTGACGTTTACCTGGAGCCAGATGTGCACCTGAGGCCTGATGTCTATCTGTGTCCTTATGTTCACCTGGGGACTGATGCACACCTGAAGCATAGGTTTTCACCTGGGGCCTGATACCCACCTGTAGTGTGGGTGTCAACCTTGGGGCTGATGTTCAGCTGGCGTCCACTGTCGACCTGGGGCCTGGTGTACACATGGGGCCTGGGCATCCACCTGAGACTTGATGTTTAATATGGCCTAGAGTTCTTTTGGGGCCTGTTGTACCCTGGAGCCTCGGCGTAAACCTGGAGTCTGGTGTCCCAGCTGGACACCTGGGTCCCAGGTGATCTTCAGGCCCTAGGTGAAAACTCCAGGCTCTAAGTGGACAACCAGGCCCCAGGCTGATGTTTACTGGGGCCAGATGTCTACCAGGCCCCAGGTGAAAACTCCAGGCTCCAAGTGGACAACATGACCCCAGGTTCCAGGTAGACACTGGAATCCAAATCAACACCAGGCCCCAGATGGACACCCAGGCCTGTGGTGGACATCAGACTCCAGAAGGTCATCTGGCTCGAGGTGGATATCAAGCCCCAGGTGGATACCTAGTCCCCAGGTGGATATCAGGCCCCACTTTGACACCAGTCCCTGGGTAGATACCTAGGCCTCAGGTGGATATCCAGTCTCTAGCTAAGCATCAGGCTCCAGGTGGACCCAGGCCCTAGCTGACTGGGGACTAGTGTTCATATGGGCCACGTGTCCATCTGGGCCCTAGGTGTCAACTTGTAGCCTGATGTCAACCTGGGAGCTGGTGTTCACCAGAGGACTAAAGTCCTCCTGGTGCCTGATGTCCAACTTGGGACTCTGTGTCCACCTGGAGACTGATATCCACTTGGGACCAGATGTCCAACTGGAGCAAGATGTCCACCTGTAGTCTAGAACTTCACCTAAGGCCTGATGTTCCCCAGGGCCTACAGAGCCTGTGTAACTACCTAGGGACTTGTGTCCAGGTGGGGCCCGAGTTCCATATGGGGTCTGGAATTAACCTGGGACCTGATGTCCACCTGAGGCCTGGGTGTTCTTCTGGAGACTGATATCTATCTGGGTCCTGGGTGTCCTCCTGTGGTCTGATGTCCACTTGTAGGCTGGTGTCCACCTGGGGCCTGGGTGTCCACCTAGGAACCTGATGTATACCTGAAGTCCAGTATCTACCTGGGTACTGATGTCTACCAGGAAAGTGATATAAACCTGGGGCCTGATAGCCACCTGGGCCCTGAGTGTCCACATATGTTCTGATTTCCTACAGCCTGAGTGTAGGGTCTGAGTGCCACCTGGGTCCTGATGTTCACCAGGAACCTAGGTACTCACTTGGGGCTTGATGTTCACCTGGGGCCGAATGTCCATGTGAGACCTGGTATTCACCTAGAGCCTGGGCATCCACCTGCGGCCTGATGTTCAGTTGGCGACTAGGAATTCCACTAAGGCTGGATGTCCACTAGGGGCATAGGGAACCACTTGTGGCCTAGTGTTCCCCTGAAGCCTAGGTGTCAACCCAGGGCATAATGTCTTCTTTCGGCCTGCTGTCCACCTGCAGACTGGTGTCTGCATAGGGCCTGGTATCCATCTGGGGTCTGGTGTCTGCATGGGGCCTGGTGTCCACCTGAAGATTGAGTACAGACCTCAGACCTGATGTATGCCTGGGGCCTATTTATCCACCTGGGGACTAGCATTCATCTGGGGCCTCATGTCCACTTAAGCCCTGGGTGTCAACCTGGTGCCTAATGGCCACCAGGGATCTGTGTACTCACTTGGGGCCTGGTGCTCCCATAGGGCCTAGGTATACACCTGGGGAATGATGTGCAGGTGGAGGTGGATGTCTTCCTGGGTGCTGGTGTTCACCTGGGGACAAGGGTCTCCCTGGGGACTGGTGTTTATCGGGAGCCTCATATGCACCTTGAACCTGCCATCTACCTAGGGCCTGATGTCCATGTTAAGGCTGGGTGTCCACCTGGGGCCTGGTTGTCCACTTGGGTCCTAATGTCCGCCTAAGACCTAGTGTTCACCTAGGGCCTGGGTGTCCACCTGGAGCCTGATGTTCAGCTGGAGATGCATCCACCCGAGACCTAGGTATCCACTCAGGGTATAGTGTTGAACTGGGGCCTTATGTCCACCTGGGGACTAGATATCTACCCAAGGCTTGATGTCCACCTGGAGCCTGATATCCACCTCAGAGCTGGGTGTCCACCCAGGTTCTGGTATCCACCCGGAGCCTGGTGTTCATCTGGGGCCCAGTGCCCACCTGGAACCTGGGTATCACCATGGGGCCTTGGTGTCCACTTGGAACGTGATGTGCACCTGGGACCTGAGTTTCCACCTAGGGCCTGATGACCACCTGAGACCCAGGTGTCCTCCTGGGGTCTGATGTCTACCTGAAGCCTACGTAACCACCTAGGGCATGGTGTTACCTGGGCCTTGATTTCCACCTGAGCCTGATGTACACCTGGGGCCTGGTTGTCCATCTGAGGCCTGATGTACACCTCAAGTCCAGTGTCCACTTGTGGCCTGATGTCAACTTGGAAGCTGATATCCACCTGGGGACTGATGTTCTCCTGGGGCCTGATATCCAACTGGGATCAGATGTTCACCTAAGGCCTAGAGTTAATCTGGGGCCTGATGGTCACCAGGGTCCCAGGTGTCCACCTAGGGCCTAGTGTCCAACTAGGGCCTGATGTCCACCTGGAGTCTAGTATCCACCTTGGCCCTGATGCTACTTGAGGCCTAGGTGTCTTCCTAGATCCTGAGTCCCCAATTAGGCCCTGATGTCCACATGAGGCCTGGTGTCCTTATAGGGCCTGATATCTACCTAAGGCCTGGGTATCCTCCTGCAGCCAGATGCTCACCTGTAGGCTGGTGTCCATATGGGGCCTGGGTGTCCACTTGTGAGCTTGATGTACACCTGGACTCCAGTGTCCCCTTGGTTACTAATACATACCAGGAAAATGGTATATACCTTGGGCCTGATATACACCTGGAGCCTGTGTGTCCACTTGAGCCCTGATGTCCACCTGCGGCCTCGTGTTTACCTGGAGCCTATATCCACACACTACTCAAAGTCAAGTTGGGAAAAGGACCCAGCATAGGTGAGGAGCACAGAACAGGGACCTCATTCATAAGAAAATCTGCTGTAGAATGGGTGCTCTAAGCTCTTAAAACAGCCTCTGCCTCAGGAAAGACTGTCCAGGGCATAGGAAGCCCACACACAGGGTGGGATGACAAGTTTGCATCTGGCACTGCTGGGAGCCCTGGGGGTCTCTGCCCTTTTAGCCACGTTGTCTCCTGCCTCTTAGAGTGGTGGGATTCTGGGCTCTGATTGCAGCAGGTGGATTCACTTAGCTGTCCTCCCCTTTTAGCATTACTGTCTTCTGTAATAAACCTCTCACTTTGATCTGCCAGGCTGTCAAATGATTTGATTGCCCTCTCTGTTTTGGTCCAATGGTTCATCAATCCAAATATCCACAATAGAAGGACAGATTTTAGTCTCTTCATACAGTGGGATATTTCACAGCTATTAAAACAAAATAAATGCTTGTATATTGATAGGCAAAGTCATCCCACATCAATAACATTTAGACACATTTTATGATCCCACATCTATATCTATACATAATGTTTGCCACTGCTTAAACAAAACAACATCTAAGCTTTAGACTCCAAATGGAATTACAGGGGAGTCTTGATGTCTGTGTTCTGCAGTTCTGCCATGTTTGAAATTGTCAAATAAACATGGTGCCTTTCCGGTAGCCACTCAGAATTCATCCTCTCTGTCCACAAAGCATTGTCACCATCCCTGTTCCATTTGCCCCAGCCCCGTGGAGCTTGCTGAGCTGGCACCATCATCTCTTGGAATAGACAAAGACATTGAGGACCAGAGAGGGGAAGCACCTTGTTGACATCCCAGAGCTCTGAGTCAAAGTGGACTTGGACTCCCTTACTAGCTGTTTCCTAAAGTCCAGGGAGCCCTGGAGGCCCAGGAATGTAAGGGCTGGAGCCGGGGGCTTTCTGTCCTGAAGTAGGGGAGATGGGGCTACAGCTCACAGCTTGAGTGCATTTCCTCTCAAGTACAATAAGGGCTGCTTTGTAAGATAAAAAATATAAATGGCTGCCTGCAAATTTGTCAGGTAATGTGTTTGTCTCCCCTATGGGACTGTAAACTTGGTATAAGCAGGGACCTGTCTGAATCACCCTAGTGTCCCCAGCAGCAGGCCAGAGCCTGACATATAAAATGACTGACTTCATTGAATACCAACACCTTCTAGGTGCCAGGTACTCCTCCAGATGCTGGAATCTGCAGTGAATAAGTTACCCAGAATCCCTGCCCCTGTGTAGCCCTCATGTAGTAGAGCAGAACAGATGATGGATAAGTAAGCATGCAGGGTGTGAGATGGGTGGGAGAGCTGCATTGCGGAATCGGGCAGTGTGCAAAGCGGACACTCAGGAAAGAACCTGAGGATTGAGCTGTGGATATGATGGAGAAAAGTCTCCCCTAACATGAGTGCAGACACTCCAGCTACAATCAAGCAGAGGTGGAGAAGGAAGCGCAGAGGCAAGCAGCTGGGGAGATGTGGGGGTGGGATCCAGGGAAGGTTCTCTCTTTATTGCATCTATTTTCAAATTGAAATAGGAAGCAAGGCAGCAGGTGTGAGGAAGGCTGGGGAAGGTTTTAGAGGTTTAAGGAGGAAGGCGAAGGCACGATACTGTTGCTTGGGGACAGGGCAGCATTTCCAGAGCTGGGTGCCTGGGCTCCAGGGCAAGTCACTTCATCTCTTCCTGTGCCAGCATCTCCTCAGCTGTGAAATGGTGATTATTATAGAACAGATTCATAGAGTTTTATGATAATTAAATCAGTTGGTATTCATAATATGCTTAGGTTATATATATTTTTATTAAGATAACAAATAGAGAAGTCTGGCAGACTTATGGACTCAGGAAATGAGTGAGTTTGTAGGACATCATCCAGGGCCCACTGGAGGTTTCGGCTTAATGATTAAATGAGAGCAAAATGCATGTGTGTTTCTCTCTGGCTGTGCTCAGCCACCTGAGTGCAGGAGCAGAGGGAGCGGGTGGCTGGTTTTCAGCAGAGTGCAGTTTTGCCCTGGGAGTACAATCAATTGTAGGGCAAGAGAGTGGAGAGTGTTAGAGAGGGTGGATGACAGGCTGGACCATATAGTCTCAGCTGGGAGGAGCGGAAATTTGCAAGAAAGTGAGTGAGACACAAAAGTGAAAATTTGGAGTCATTGAAGTGTGTTGGAGTTGGGAGGCAGCGGGAAAAAGGAAAGTGGTGGTCAAAAAAAGGGTGTTTGAAATTGAGGGTCTGGAGTAGCTACAGTTTCTGCAGTGACAAGGACAAGAATATACAGGTAGGAGTGGGTGACTCAGGGAGGGTGTAGACAAGGTCTCTAGGGGTGGAGGGACAAAGAGCCAGAGTATTAAGAGGACTCTTTATGTGCATGTTGGCATCACCTCGGTAGGAGAAAGTGCCCATGAACTGGGAGATAAGTCTTCATTGCATAGGGATGTGGTCCTGGGTGCAATCTGAGGGCAAGAGCTTCAATACAGATTCCCTTCCTGTGTCACTGTGTCCTTGGGTAATTTTTCTTTGGGTGAACGTCACAGAGTGTGCTTACACACACCTCAATATTTTACCTACTGTACACCTAGGCTCTATGGCACAGCCTACTGCTCTTAGGCTGCACACCTGGGCACAGGTTACTGCAGTGAATACTGTTGGCAGTTGTAGCACAATGGTCAGTACTTGTGCATCCAAACATATCATGAAAAGTACAGTAAAAACATAGTATTGCACTATATAAAAATATAGTATGGTACCTAGACACGGTGCACTGGTCTAGGACACTTACCATGAATGGAACGTGCAGGGCTGGAAGCTTCTCTGGGTGAGTCAGTGAATGGTGAGTGAAGGTGAAGTCGTAGGGCATGACTGTGCACTACTGTAGATTTTATAAGCACTGGACACTTAGGCTACACTACGAGATATATATTTCTTTTTCTACAGAATTATAAATCTTTTTTAATAAATATATTTTTAAAGTAACTGTGCCATAACGTTACAATTGTTATGTCACTGGGCTAGGCAGTAGGTGTCTTTCGGCTCCATTATAGTTTCATGGGTCCACTACTGCACATGCGGTCTGGGTTGACGGAAACATCATTTTGTGGCATATGAATATATTTTTACGGGAGAGAAGGATGATGAGCTGAAAGAGGGAGGCAATGAGAAGCAACGAGGACCTATCC
Source organism: Pongo pygmaeus (assembly GCF_028885625.2). Classification (NCBI taxonomy): domain Eukaryota; kingdom Metazoa; phylum Chordata; class Mammalia; order Primates; family Hominidae; genus Pongo; species Pongo pygmaeus. Next base: position 31,176,454 of record NC_072392.2, on the reverse strand, counting down.
TGCTCAGGCTCAGGGAAGGGTTGGAGCAGAGGACAGCAAGGCAGCAGTGTCTTCAGGGGATCGGGCCTCTTACTCACAGCAAGGAAGAAAAGGAGGAGTTCCCTGAGGCTGCTGAAAACCAGGGGGCTGCTGGTGCTGGAGCAGGATTTTGAGGACATGCAAAAGGGTTTCAGCAAGGGAGGGAGGGAGGAAGGGACTGGGGAGCGAGGGTCAGCCCAAGATAACCAGACCTCTCCCAGGACTCTTCTGGCCACTCAGAAGCAGTGGTCATGCCCAGTTGAGCCCACAAAGGGCACACAGTGCCCAGAGTGAGAACCTGGGCTGCCTATTGCCCAGCCCTGACACAGCCCAGCCATTGCTGGCACCTGCTGTAGCCCCTAAGATGGATCAGCCTGGCCCGGTCCTCAACAGCCCTCACTGAGGCAGGTAAAAACACAGGCACCTGTGATAAGAGGCAGGCAGAGGCAAGTCACATAGTAGTGGCAGACCAGGTGCTGCAGGAGCCCAGTCTGATGGGCACTGAATCCAGGCAGGCTTTCTAGAGGCAGTGACTCAGGATTTGTGTTCCAGTTGTGATGGTGGCACATCCATGAAGCAGCACATGGTCCAGCTGGGCACATTGGGACTGGAGGCTGTTTTTTTGTTTTTGTTTTTGAGACGGAGTCTCACTCTGTCTCCAGGCTGGAGGGCAGTGGCATGATCTAAGCTCACTGGAGGAGGCTGGTTTTTAATGAGTCTTGAGGCCAAGGCAAGGGTCATGACCAGGGTCCAGCCTCAGTAATGCATTCACCCCTTCACCCTGGGGCACTGCTGCAGGCCCACCATCACCAGCCTACATTTGCTCCTCTCCTGCCCTCTCTTCCCAGGAAGCCCCTCACCTGTCACTTCATGAAGAATATGGAAGCCAAGGAAGTCTTCTTCAGACATTCCTCTCCACCCATGCACTTCCTCCCTCCCTGCCAACTTCAAAGGAATTCATGTCCAGAGAGACCCTCCCCAGTTGCCCCACCTTTCCATCAGCCTCTTCCAGGAACTGTCCTCTGACATCTCTCTGTCTAGGTTTCCCTGTCACTCTTGTGCACACCAAGACTGTTCTCCCTTTTCCTGTCAGCCACTGAGTCCACTCAGATATCTTCTGCTTCCCAAAATTAAAATTACAAACCAAAACAGAAAAAGCTTCCATGACCTTACACATTGTAGACACTTGGCTACAGCAGTGAATGACATAGACAAAGTCCCTTTCCTCATGTAGCCCTCACGCTAGTAGAGTGAAACAGGTAATAAATAATCTAGTCAAATGTTCAGCATGTGAGTTGGTGATGAGAGCATTGTGCTTCATGCCTGTAATCCTAGTGCTTTGGGAGGCCGAGATGTGAGGATGGTTGAGGTCAGGAATTTGAGACCAGTCTGGATAACACAGTGAGACCCTGAATCTACAAAAAATAAAATAAAATGAAATAAAATAAAGGAAAAGTGAAAGAGGATAGAATGTGTCAGTGAGAAAGGGGGATGGGAGAGCCACAATTTTGACAAGGTGGTCCAGGAGGGTATAGCTCCAACCACTATTCCTCTGGCCCATTCCACATCTATCCCCATCCCACACCCTGCACAGTGCTTGGGTCAAAGCCTCTCAGTCCTGCTTGTATTTCTCCAAGAGTAATCCAGGGAGCAACTGCATCAGAACTGTGGGGTGAGGTCACAGCCCCTGCCTGTGAGAAGTGCGGATTCCTCTGCCTGGACTAGAATGCCTGGGAAGTGGACCCAGGAATTTCCCAAGATCTCTGGGGGACTCTGAGACATCCCAAGGTATGGGAACTGCAGATTTCCTCCTGAAAAGAGAGCACTGTCTCAAGGGGTCCAGCTCACCCAGCCCTACCTTGTAGCCACCAGACCTGTCTGAGCCTTGGAGAATGCTGCTCTTTCCTCCTGGAATGTCCTTCCCAGCATTCCTTGCCTGGTAACTCTTACACATCCCTCAAGACCCAACTCAAGGGCCACCTCTTCCTGACATCACTCCCTGAACTTTCTCCTGTGTTTCCACTCTCCTCTTCACCAAGTGATGTTGACATTTCTATGGGACCATCTCTCTCTCTCTAGATCAGAAATGCCTACAGTTGCGGCCCCCTGTAGTGCAATTTGTGTCAGTCTGGGGAGAGTGGATTTGGAGCCCAACCACCATTGAGGAAAATCCGTCTGATGGACATGGTGGGTTCCAGCCCAGACGCAGGGGTCAGTGAGGTGTGGTGTGACAGTGAGCACACACCCTGAGTGGTGGTGACAGTGGCTGTCATGGGGAGGAAAGGAATGGAAAAGGGACCTCATGGGAGCAGAAAGACAGGCCTTAGCTGCAGATGGGCCAGGACCCCGCCAGGAATCCAGAACATGCATCCTAATCCCAGCTCCGCTATAAGTCCACAGCGGAACCCTGACAACGACTTCCCCCTTTCTGAGCCTCATTTTACTCATCAGTAAAATGGTGACAATAACTCCAACTTCACCAAGGAGATGCAAGGCTCAGTGAGATGATGGATGTGAAAATGCCTTATGTTTCATGGCACAAAGGAGAGGGATTCCTGACATGCGACAAGCACGGGGAGAGAGGAAGGATGGGGTCTGTAAATGGCCAGGTGGCAGCCCCACCCCTCCACACACACAAACACCCACCGTATCACCCACACTGGTGATTTTCCCAGGAGGGCTCCCGGCCTGGAATTGGCACTGCCAGGTGGGCAGGGAGGACTGCAGTCCCATTACAGGGGTGAGGAAACAGGCTGCAGATGGTCCCACAGGGAATAAGGAGCAGGGTCTAGCTCCCCACTGCAGGCAGGGAAGATTGAAGTTGCTCCCTGGGAAGAGGAAGGGAGGCATTGACTGGCACTCCATGATTTAGATGAGAAGCCCAGGCTCAGCCCACTGACTTGAGCTTCCTGATGTAGAAGGTGAAGGATGCAGAGGAGACAGAGGACAGGAGGAAGAAGATGAGGAAGAGAGCAGCAAACTGGAGTCACTACAGGACACTAGCTGCTCCAGGCTGCTCTGTCCCATTCTAAGAGAAAAGGAAAAGTGGGAGAAGGGATCACAGATCATGTCCAGATGCCTCACTGGCATGGATGCTGCTATGGAAACATCCCTAATGGTCCAGGTTTGTGATGGGAGAGATGGCAACGCTCTGCTTCCTGGAAATCTGTGTTTACAGCCAACACAGTTGCTGCCAGAGATAGCCACAGCTGAAGACCCCAGAGTTGCCCCAGCTTGCCAGGCTTCCCCTCCTCCTGTTATCACCCCATGCTGCTGAGAACCTGCCTGGCAGGCTGCCCAGCCAAGGCTGGGGCTTAATTTCGTTTGAAACTGACATGTCCTTGTGAGGGCTGAGGAACATCGTCTCTCCCCACAGAGCCTCACTCAGGTTCTCATCTACTTCCTTGGGGTCTGCCCCACCTCCCTCAGGAGTTTGGAACCACATACTCTTCTGGAGGGGACCTCTCACTGCTGCAGAACCTGTCCTCCAGGATACCCACAAGTGTTCATCTCGGTCATGGCTAATTAACTTACCATATGGTAGTGAACTACCTTCTGGGGCCCCAATATTTTTTTTTTATTTTTTAAAAATAAATTTAGTACCATTGATTATTTTCTGAATGTACAGAAATATTTGTCTGATTATTATTTACATGCCCTTTGGGAAAACTTTATAAAATAAAAAATATGAAGGAGAATCCTACTACACAGAGATAATCACTTTAATTATTTTTCTATTCATATTTGCACATAGAGGTACAGATGGGATCATGCTTTGTATCTGTTGGGAGTGCATTAATCTGAAAGTTCAGTCACTTAAACAAAGACAGGTTCATTTTTCTTACATAGTTAGAGTATCTATGGTTCCTGGCTATGGTTCACTGGTTCAACAATGTAAGGCCCAGCATCTTTGTGAGTCTATTGGAATTTAGCTCATGGCTGTAAGACGGCTACTGCAGCTCCAACCACTACATGAGTTTACAAGACCAGAAAAAGCAGTCACTTCTGTATTCTTATTAGAAAAGCAAGAACTTCAGAGGTGACCCCCAGAGGATTCCTCTTTAGGTCTGGAAATCTGTGTTTCGATTGGCCAGAACCTGATCTTATGACCATCCCTAGCAGTAGAGAATAGCATTGTCATGATTGACTTTGGATCAATCATAATTCATTGGCTGAGAGTGCGCATGTGGTCCCCCAAAGAAGATCAAGAAAGGAGGGAATTTGCAGTGTGTACTACAGCATGCATGCTGCTTTATAATCTGCTCTTTCTCTTAATTGCATATTTGAAACATCTTTCCATACTAAGAAATATAGATTCAGTCATTCATTTAACAAGAAATTCTTGAGAGTGTACTGTGTTCCAGGAACTTAACTTGGCATGCAGGACACAATAATGAACACAGCATACTCCTTGCCTCCATGGAGCTTAGCATCTAATGAGAGATACAGAAATTCATCAAAGAGGTTCACAAAGAAATGTAAAATTACGATTGTAATTTGTGCTGAAAAGGACGGAGATGTGTGGTGTGTGAGAGCAGTGACGGGAGATTTGACTCAATCAGGAAAGTCTGTGTTCTGAATGGCCATAAGCCAGCCCCTTGTCTAGCTGTAGCACAATTATTTAGCCAATCTCTTATTGCTGGTCATTTACATTCTTCCCACATCTTACCTACTATCATCAGTGCAACAATAAATACCCTTCTCTAAATACCACTTGGCACACTTGTCTGATTATTTCCTCAGGATAAATTCCTAGGGTAAATCTAGGCACCGTGGTTCATGCCTGTAATCACAGCTACTCAGGAGGCCAAAGTGGGAGGATCACTCGTGGCCAGTAGTTCGTGGCCAGCCTGGGCAACATAGGGAAGTCTTGACCCAAAAAACCAGAAAAAATCGGAGAATAAATGAACAATTCTTAGATGTCGAATTGCCAAATCAAGGGTTGCACCATCACCATCCTCATTATCATCACCAGTCTCACCCTCACCATTCTCACCAGCATCAGCAGCAGCATCCTCACCATAACTATCACAGTATCATCACAACCTTCACCATCACCATCCTCACCATCACCATCATCATCATTATCACCACCACTATTTTCACCATCACCATCCTGACCATCACCATCATTATCACCTCATCATCACCATCCTTACCATCACCATCATTATCACTTCATCACCACCATTACCATCACCATCACCATGCTCACCTTCACCATTCTCACCGTTATCACCATCATCCTCGCATAACTATCACTATCATTATCACCACCTTCACCATCATCATCCTCACCATCACCATCATTATCACCTTACCATCACCATCCTTATCACCTTACCATCACCATCCTTATCATCACCATCACCATGCTCACCTTCACCATTCTCACCATCATCATCATCATCATCATCATCATCATCCTCAGCATAACTATCACTATCATGGTCACCACCTTCAACATCACCTTCCTCACCATTACCAACATTATCACCATCACTATTCTCACCATCATCCTCAACATAAATATCACTGTCATTATCACCACCTTCACCATCACCATCATCACCATCATCATCATCATCACAAGCACAATTATGAAAATCTTGGAGGAAAAGGAGAGGAGGTAGCATATTAAAATACAGATACTTTGATGAGGAGGAACAGGCAGAGTGGAAACTGAGGAGGGGATATCAAACAATGGAGACCCCCAGAACACAAAACTAAGAAGCTCAGGCTTTGCCCAGAATCAGAGGCATCCTTGAAGATTTATCAGCAGGAGAGTATGCAGTCAGATTCGTGTTTAGGCAGAACATTGAGCAATCCTCAGAAGGAAGAAGCAGAGGGAGGGAAGCCCACAGAGGAGACAGAACATTCAACACCAACCAGGGTCCTGGTCCTTGGTCCAGCAGATCTGGCAGGAATGAGGAACGGGAGGCTTATGGGTAAAGGCTGCAGCCAGGCAGGGAAAGGCCTCACTCTCCCTGCCAATCCTTTCTCTGCTCCCCACTTTCCTGTCCCATCTTTGCAAATAGGCTCAGCATCTCCAACTGCACCCACCCACTAGATTTGCCCCAATTCCTTCTCCTCTCTCATGCCTGAGGCCCAGGTGGCTTCCAGAGCTGACCAGGTCTACTTTAGAATTTTAATGAAATAACCTGAGTAGAAGTGCTGGTGCCCTGCCAGCCACAGCAGGTACTCCACATATGGTAAACTGGAACTGTCTTCTCAGTTTCTACAGCCTTGGGTTCAAATTCTCCCTAATCCAGATGATCACCATCTCTCACCTGAACAGAGAAGCCTCCCATTGGTCTCATTGCCCCAGAACTTCCTCTTTCCAGATACCATCCTGATAATTTTCTCAAACTGCAAACCTGGTCATGTCCCTCCCTTGTCCCATTGACTAAAGGGTAAGATCCAAATTCCTTAGCATAACACCCCATGCACTGAGGAGCTGAGGCCCCTCCATTTCTACCTTGACTTGTTCCCCTCCCCCTCTAGTAGCATTGCTGACCCACTTGCCTTGTTCTTTCACCACATGGCTTTGATCCCTTTGCTCTTCTGCCTGGAGCGTCTTCCTACATCTTCTCTGCCTGCTGAATTTCTACTTCACCTACAAAGCCCAGTTCACCTTCTCTGTGAATCCTACTTCCTCCCCATCATGCTGCAAATTGTCTCCCTCACTAGACCTCCAGTCCCTAAAAATCAGGGACAGCTTAATATATGTTGGAAATGGCTACTCCTCACTTAATTACCCTAATTAGCTAGTTATATTGCCTTATATTTATGTTTCCCCATTTACTGAAGCTTTCCACAGGCCAGGCACTGAGATCCAGGGGAGGACCCGGAGGGTATGATAAGCATGAGCACTGAAGGCTACAATGGCACAGGCACCAAGAGGGGTGCAGGAAGCCTCATCTCTAGTGTGTCTTCCTGGTTTACCATGCGCTTTCCTCCCTTCCCTTATTAGTGTCAACTTGTGCTGGTTTTGATAGCCTGTGTCCCTGAAACATGCACTCCCATACACACAAACAGACCCACACCTATCCACATGTACCTGCCCGTACGAACAGAGACCTCTGTGTGTATCCCCCAGAGCTACAAATGCCAGTCTTGAGAATGAAGATTTTGAAAGTGCTCTGAGCCAGGCATGATGCCAGGTCCCTGACAACACAAGACCCCTCTGGTTTCTCCCACTCAGCTGTGCAAAGTTCGGGGTTGAGGAGCTCCCCCTGCCAAGGTCACAGACGTGGAACATGAGGTAACAGCTATTTGAATGTAAGCCTGTAGATCACCAAAACATATGCCATCTGCACCTCACCACACTGCCTCCACAGCACATGAAGACATGAGTCTATCAACTGTGACTCATTAGTACCCAGCAATATTTCCTCCCCCACTTCGCTTCCCACTGCCACTCCAGTATCCCTGCCCAGAGCCCCAGAGCCACCTCTGCTTAACGGGGAGGTCAGGACAGATGCTCCATTCCACCCAATGCCATCTCTCAGGGTGCACCCTCCTCATGGGGAAGAGGACTACCATGACTAGTGGTGACACGGGTGGCTCTGGCCCCCGGGACTTCTTCTCCCCGGGGCCTCTGCTCAGGACATGGCACGGACAGAGGTGAGGCGACCATAAACTGCCTCAGAAATGACTACAAACCAGCTCAGACCATTCCAGCACCTAACACGCTGACAGCCTAGGGTGGGCCCACAGAAGGGGAAGGGCTAGGGAGTCCAGGGCCGCAAGAGTCCCCCCTCCCTGAGCCCTTGAGCACAGCCACTCAGACGTACAGGACAATATGGGGGTTCTGGGAATTCCCAAGCCTGGGCCCTAGAGGTGAGTTCTAGCAGGGCCCCCAGATATCCTCGCCATCCATCCCCTCATCCTGTCTCACATATTGTAAAAACAAGGAAACTGAGGCCCAGAGAGGGAAGGGGCTTGAGCAGTCTCCCAGGCAGTTAGAGACAGAGCCCAAGTTAGAATCCATGTTTCTCTTCTTTTTTCCCCTAGGTCTGTCTCTGGCTAGCTATGTGACCTTGGAAGAGTCACTCCACCTCTCTGGGCATTGAAGGCTTACAACTTCTGACATCTTCATTCCAGAGTGTTGTCAGGATCTGACAGCCTTTCACCTAAACAAAACACTCTATAGTCTACAAATATTCATATGTCTCTTCTCTTCTCTGACCTCTGTAATACCCCTATGAGGCTATGAAAATTGGTGCTTGTGTCCTATTATGCAAATGCAAATACTGGACTCAGAAAGACAAAGATCATACAGAAAGTTTGGGACAGAACTGGAACTAGAACCCAGGTCTCCCAAAGCTGGGTCCTTGCCATCACTAAGGCTAAGAATACATTAAGACTCCAAAATATGGAGAGTTGCTCAATGCATGCCACCAAGGTTAGAGCTGACCAACCCCAGAATGCTCAGCAGCTCTGGGACCCTGGAGTGGAGGACTCAAGGCAGAGGGTGATGTCTAAGTCACACACATCTGAGCTCCAATCCAAACTCCACTATGCAGCTGAGTGACCACACTTTGTGAGGCTCAGCATTCTCTACTACAAAATGAAACTACAGAAGGTACCAAAAAGCTCAGGATGAGGGGAGAACTGCACCCTGAATGCAGGACTGCCAGGCAGGTGGTAAGCACTTATTAACTTTTGTTTCAAGCACACAAATCATATGTTGTTTTTCATCAAGTCTCCCCATGGTGTCTGGTCCGTGGCTCCAGAACCAGGAGGCTTCTGATCAATCCTTATGCTAAATGATGGACAGATAGATGGATGGGTGGTTGGATAAATAAATGGATGAATGCAAGGATTGATAGATTAATGCTGGGATGAATGGAGGGATGAATAGATGGATGAATGGATAAATGAATGGATGGATGTTCAGAAGAGAAGACAAAATAAAACAGGGAGTCAAAATGAAAAGAACAAGAAGATGACTGAAGGATGGGGCTCATACACAGAAGAAAGGAATAAGATCCAGCCCTTCTGGCTCCACTCAGCCCCACCACCATATACCTTGGGGTAGCACTGGCACATGCTACAGATTAAACCCCTGGACACCATGATGCTGCTGCAGAAGGTTTCATTGAACTGGGGCCCATCATGGCTCAGGAGGAATGTACTGAGAGCCAGGAAAGGACCCATACATTGAAGCTGAAGCAGAAGGTCTTCTCATCTGCCAAGGTCTCCTCACCTGCCATGGCTGCCAGCCACACCCTGGCCTGTGCACCCCTGCCCAAAGGGGCCCGTACCATCCAGCATAAACATACAGACAGGCTCACAGGAAGAAGTGAAGCTCTTAGGTCACTGCAAATGAAGGCTTAAAGTTAAAGGGAGAGCAAGACCCCTTCAGCTCCAGGCCCATTCCCTGGACCCACCAGTTCAGCAGGGCTGGAGGCAGCATGCTTCGGTGGACCAGTGAACCCACTCCCCACCCTCTCTCCTTCCCTCGGGGCCCAGAAGACCTGGAGTGCATGTGTGAATCTGGGTGAGGGAGCATGCAAAGGAGGGATGGGGGAGGTTACAGGGGCTGGGCCCCAGACAAGCCTTTGACAAAACTTTCTTTGCCTACTTTGGGGCTGAACTGGGTGAGCAGGCTATCCGACACCTTCTAGCCCTGGGAAGCAGGGTACAATTCTGCAGTCAAAAGACGTTAGAATGCTGCCAGAGGATTTCAGGATCCCACTGCCAGGCATTTCAGGATCCTAGATTTTAGACCCTTCAACGATATGTGTCCATCTGGGATTCAGGCATGATGGCTCATATGTACTGGATGGTGACGATGCGCATGGCACCATTATAAGCATGTTACAGCTATTAACTCACTTAAGGGACACCATGCGGCAGGTATTGCTATACCCACTATGCAGAGGACACTGAGCACAGACAAGTAACTTGCCCAAGGTCACACAGCTGGAAATGTTAGAGAAGCTGGAATGTGAACCCAGAGGCTCTGCCCCTAGCCACAGGGCAATCCTGTTTAACGGGAGCATGAGGTTATGGGTGAGAGATCTGATGGCAAGGCAGGCTGCCTGGGTTTAGATCCTGGCTCCTGTACTGCGGGGCAACATGGTCTTGATCACATTACCTGCCTGTGTCTGTTTCCTCCTCTGTAAAATGGGGATAATAACGGTACCTGCCAGCATTGGCGCTATCTTCAGGCCTAGGTGTCCTGGAACTTCTGTCCCCTTTACACTCTGTGCAGCATCCAGACCTGCTTGTAATGAGTTCCTCTACTCCCCCACCAAAGCTCTGGTGAATTAATATCCCTGTGGGGTATAAGTGACTGACAGTAACTGCCTCAATCGCCTTGCAGCCTAATCTAAGAAGATGCCTTCTAAAGAATAGCATTCTAATGTGAAATTTTTGTCCTGTGAAAGGCTAATGGGAGAAATCAGGTTCCTTTACAAGATTACAGAAAAAAAATAGGACAATGAGTATCTCTAAAAAGAATGTTCACTTGGAGTGTCGATGGGGTTAGGTGGCCAATACAGGATGAAAGGCTTTCATTTGGCTCCCTGACTTGCTGGGTTTGGGGATTTCCCTGGTCCTGGTCATTACCTCTTTCCTCCTGCCCAGCATGTGCTCACACCAGCCCCTCTGCCTCATAGTCCTTCCCTCAGGCCCTTTTTCTTACATTTTTTTAAGAGAAGGTAAGCTCAGAGGGACTGTTAATATGCCAATCGATGTTAATAAAACACAAGTAAAAGACAAATGCAAACATGCTTTCAACCAACATTAATGAGGAAACAAGACACAAATTCTTTCTCTTTTTATATTTTATTTTATTTTATTTTTGAGATGGAATCTCGCTCTGTCACCCAAGCTGGAGTGCAGTGGCGTGATCTCCACTCACCACAAGCTCCTCCTCCTGGGTTCACGCCATTCTCCTGCTTCAGACTCCTGAGTAGCTGGGACTACAGGCACCTGCAACCACGCCGGGCTAATTTTTTGTATTATAGTAGAGATGGGGTTTCACCATGTTAGCCAGGATGGTCTCAATCTCCTGACCTCATGATATGCCCGCCTCAGCCTCCCAAAGTGCTGGGATTATGGGTTGAGCCACTGACCCTGGCCCTGTTTGTTCTTTTACATTAACTTTACAATGTATTTGTCATGTTTTAAAAATAAATTTAATTGGAATTTTATTGAAATTGTATGAGACATGATTTAGTCCAAGATGAACACACAACATTATTATTACTGTTTCCATCCAGCTATGGCATATTTCTTTGTATTCTCTAGCTGTCTTTTACATCACTCAATAAAATTTGTGGCTCTGGTACATTTCATAATAATCATACATTATATTTCATTATTTCTAATTATTATGATGGATTGCATGTACATTTACTACGTACCACATATTATGCAATATATTCATTATCTCAATTCATACAACAATCATGTGATTTAGTTGGTGTTATTACTAGATTATTACCATTGTACAAGTAAAGAAAATAAAGACAAAAGAAAAGAGACTCAGCAAAATCAAACCAATAAAGACTTAATTAGAATTGTTGGGCATATAATAAAAATTTAATACAACTCAATGAAAGCAAAAAAACATTTTAAAAACGACCAGGCAGATTTGAGAAGGAGCCAAACAAATTCCAGAAATAAAAACATACTTGTTGAAATTGAAGACAGATTTGACAGCAGATTACATATAATTGAAAAGGAAAATGTAAACTGGAAGACAGGCTGAAGAAATTGCTCAGAATGAAGCCCAAAGAAGTAAAAAAAAAGAAACAAGAGACATGAAAGACATGAGTGATAAGATATCTTCTAACAGGATTTCAGCAGTAGAACAATAAACCGTTAGAAAGGTTTTGTAAAAAAGATAATGGCTTGGAATTTTCCCAAAGTCATGAAAAACTCCACCCTTCATATTCAAGAAGCTCAAGTTGGACAGATTTAAAAGGAAAAAAAAAAACCACCTAAATGTATCATCATAAAAATAATGGAACTCTGAAGAAAAGAATATCTTGAAAACAACCAGAGAGAAAATTCACATTATCCATGAAAGAATGTGGATTTAGACCAAGAGAAGCAAGAAGACAATGTACCAAGAAAAAATAATCACATACGAAATTAATATATGTTTTAATAAACAGGCAAAATATAAGACAATATTTAAGTCATAAAAACCAAACAAATACTGAGTTTGCTAACTAAGAGACCTTCACTAAAGGAAATTCTAAGAGATGTTCTTCAGTAGAAGGGTGTTCCCCTAGATGGAAGACTTGAGTTGCGAGCAGAAATGGTGAGCACGTAAGAAGACAAATATGTGAGTCAATATAAATGAGCACTGACTATACAACATGTAGTTTCCAGTGGATTAAGAATAAGATGAGAAGCAAAACCATAAAACTTCTAAAGATAATATAGTAAAACTACCTTAATAGCCCCAGTGGGTTTTCATATAAAACCTAAACAAATTCTGTTCACCAGAAAAACACTGTCAGGATCAAAGACCCAAATATAAGGGGTAAAACTATAAAATTTGTGGAAGAAAACATAGTTATAAATCTGTGACCATGAATTAGGCAGTGGGTCTTAGATAAAACACCAAATGCAAGAGGGACAAAAGGAAAAAACAACTGGACTTTAACAAAATTCAAAACTTTTGAACATCAAAGGATACTATCAGGAAAGTGAAAAGAACCCACAGAATGAGAGAAAATATCTATTAAGTCATACATTTGATGAGGAACTAATGTCCAGAATATATAAAGAATTCTTAGAATAACAAAAAGACAACCCAATTAAATGAGCAAACAATCTAACTGAATATTTCAATAAAAAGATGTACAAATAGCCAATCAGCACATGAAAAGATGCTCAGCATCATTAGTCATTAAGGATATGCAAATGAAAACTACAACTAGATACCACTTCACATCAAAAAGGATGGCTATATTTTTTTAAAAAAGGAAAATAACAGATGTTGGCAAGGAGGTAGGAAAAAAATGGAACCTCCATACGCTGCTGGTAAGAATATAAAATGGTACAGAGACTTTGGAAAACAGTTTTGAAGTTTTTCAAAAATTTAAACATAGATTTACCATATGCCCACACCTAGATATATAAAGAAAATTGTAAAAATACGTCCACACAAAAACAAGTACATGAATCTCATCACAGTACATTATTAATCATAGTCAAAAAATGAAAACAACTCAAATATCCATCAACTAAATAAATGGATAAGCAAAACATAGTACACTCATGCAATGGGATTCAGGCATATAAAGCAATGAAGTGCTGACACAAGATACAACATGGATGAATCAGAACAACATGCTAAAGAAATGAAGCCAAACACAAAAGGTCACATATGATTCTGTTTTTTCTGATATTTGGCATATGCTAGTCCATAGAGACAGAGAATAGACTAGTGGTTGCCAGGGGCTGGGGAAAGGGGGAAATGGGGAGTAACTGCTAGTAAGTATGGAGTTTCTTTTTGAAATGATAAAAGTATTCTAGAGTTAGAAAGTGGTGATAGCTGTACAACTTTATGAATACATTAAAAGCACTTAAAGCGCCTACAGTCCCAGCTACTTGGGAGGCTGTTGCAGGAGAATCGCTTGAACCTGGGAGGCAGAGGTTGCAGTGAGCCAAGATCACACCACTGTACTCCAGCCTGGGTGAAAGAGTGAGACTCCAAATCCGGAAAAAAAAAAATGCACTTCGTGTACACTTAGAGTGGATACTGGGCTAAAAGTGAAGTGACAGGCCACAAACTAGGCAAATCTTCTATACACATATCTGACAAGGGACTTCAGGAAATCCTAAAAGTTTCAATGATGAAATAGGAGACTATAGACAAAAGACTTGAACATGCACATAAGGAACCCAAATAACCCATGGACAAATGAAAATAAGCTCAGCCTCCTTCCAAACCACAGAAGACTATCTCATATCCAACTGAAAAAATGGTATCAAGTAAAGGCAAGAATGTGCACAAACCAGTACCCACATAAGCTGCCAGTGGGAATGTAAAATGGTGTTACTTCTTAGCAAATTTGGTATCATCTATTAAATAGTTCACTGTGCATAATCTTGGGCCAAGCACTGCCATTCCTGGGCACATGACCTGGAAAATCTCTACATGTGAACCAAAAACCAGCACCATTGTACGGATTATAAAAAAAAATCAAAAATAGAATGGACAAACAAATTTCACTCTCTACAATCATATAATCAGACAGTGCAGCAAGGAAAATGAATGAATGTAAGAAAACCACAATAGTAGCAAAAAACAGCAAGTCAGAATATATAAGGCATGATTCCTTTTATGTAAAGTTTCAAAATATGGAAAACTCAAAAATATCTTCTGTAGGGAGAAAAACATACATTCTTAGAATATATTAGACGAAGACTTTTACTTGTTTCTTTTTCAGTTTAAGGATCTGCTGTTTTACTTTTGAAATTTCTCAATCTACACGATCCATACTCTGTATTAATTCTTCCTTTAAAGTTTTGAAGGTGAAGCATTTTGATCATCTCCACATGGTTGCCCTGAAATTGGAGAGGATGGAGCTTCATGTTTGCCTCCGAATGCTGGATCCTTTAGAGAATAAAACCAAGAAAAACAATTTATTTCTCACTAATACAGTCCAGATTGCCTTAAACGAAAAAGTCAGTTTTAAACCACAGCAGAGCTATGTGTACTATGTGTCTAATGAAACCTTTAGTAGTAACTTTCATATTTACATATATGCAAATTCTCACCTCACTTTTATAGTTTAGATATACCATGTACTATTTTGAAGAGCCTAAAAGCTATACAAAGTCAGGTGAGTTAGTGTTGATCAGCCTCTAGTGTAACAATACTGAAATTATAGAGAATTTATAGGTAAATAATGCAATCATGACAAAGGAAGATACCAACTTCTCAGCCATTTCCTTGCAATGGCTCTTCAAATGGTCTGAACAACTGGCTGGGAAATAGTATTATTCCAGGTAAAACCTGTGTGTCCACCCAACTTAACAACTATAACATGGCCAAGTGTTCCTATCAAAAGTTTTCAGGCTTTCCAAACCAAAACTGAGGTACAAAAGTCAGAGAAGTGATCTAGGAACTTCAGCTGCTACTATCTCTGGGCCTACTTTCATAAAGCCCACACTACAGCATAGGTAACATTTCCTTAGCCAAAAACATCCCATTACACCTCCAAATCAGCAGAGCTGTAGCAGAATGAAAGCCCCTTCGCCCAAAATCCACTACCCTCCAACACACATCCACACACACCCTATTAATTTCCAGTCTGCTGTAAAGATATAAGCAATATTATAAAACAGATAACTTTTAGAGTACTAATTTTACTTAGACTATGAGAAACCTACAATGAGGGTAGTTCACAGGATTACAGAATCCTAAAATGTATTAAATAGTGATTAAGGAACTGTGAAAAGTCAATAGTTCTGAGCCAAGAATGCATACAGGAGATAACTGGACAGTTGCTTCAAAACACCTTAGTACAGATATTTCAGCTAATATACACTGAGGAAAAGCCTCATATTCTGTAATAGTATGCACTGAATCTAAGAGGCCTTCTGGGAAAATAAGATTATGGCTATACCCTAAAACCTGTACAATTCTGTAAGGAAAGCATCAATAAAAGCAATAACAATTCTAATAGACTTAATAGAGTTAAAGCTCCAGTATCCTTTGCATCTGGCATACAGTCAATCTTTGGCAGCTTTAAGCCCTACAGTTTATGATTCCTCTCTTAAGATGTAAATCCGTGAGGTCGTTGGCTTCCAAAATAAACCAGTATGTTTCATCTAAATAAAATATCAGTGGCCGGGCATGGTGGCTCATGCCTGTAATCCCAACACTTTGGGATGCCAAGGCGGGCAGATCACAAGGTCAGGAGTTCGAGACCAGCCTGACCAACATGGTGAAACCCCATCTCTACTAAAAAATACAAAAATTAGCTGGGCGTGGTGGCGGGCACGTGTAGTCCCAGCTACTCGGGAGGCTGAGGCAGGAGAATGCATTGAACCCAGGAGGGAGAGGTTGCAGTGAGCTGAGATTGCACTACTGCACTCCAGCATGGGTGACAGAGCGAGACTCTGTCTCAAAAAAAAGAAAAAACTCAGATTTGGCATACAACCATCTTTATCAACCTCTTTTTCTTCCCCTCCCTCCTTTATCAACGTTAAAAACATACAAGAAAATTTGTCTTCACATTGTCTTTTCAATGCTCGAATCTTCACTAACACTGTGAAAAGCACAACAGTTCTTAAATTCACTAAACCAGTTACTACTTGCACTAAATGAAAACTAAATGCAGAATGTTGAAATATTTTTAAGTCTTCATGTGTTGTGAAGCCTTTTTCTTTCATTATGAGACAGCGTACTCCTGAGAACTTAGAAATGTTAATGCATAAAGAAAGATCTTTGGTGAACCACCAGGGCTTTCATGATACATGAATATCATTCTCCCACTATATGCATATGAGTAAATTTGTGTTACAGAATCATATATAATAGCAAAAGAGATTACATTTTGATTCAGACTTCAAAAGTGCTCCTCAGGTGATTCTGATGCATGCCCAAACAATTAATATTACAAATAAATATTTTCCACTGACTTCCTTTCTAAATATTAAATATTTAATAAGAAACCAAATCCTCAAGTGACTACTTATATAACAGGAATAGGGTGGTGGATCAAAACAGACAAGATATCTGCCTTCATGAAGCTTACAATCTTGGGTTGAAACAGCCAGATACCAATCCTGAAGAAAAAGAATTAGATTCTTACCTCCTATCTTACATCAAAAAAAAAAAAGCCAAGTAATAGCAAACATTTATAAGAGGCTTATTAGCAAATCACAAAAAGCCTCAAGTTAAAAAAAAAAAAAACAAGATTCACATTATCTTTGGTTCAGGAAGGCCAAAAGCAAAAGATATAAAAGACATTAGTTTTCAAAAAAGAGAGATTGATGGACAAAATAAAAAACAGTCTTCTGCTTGGCACGATGGCTCACACCTGTAATCCCAGCATTTTGGGAGGCTGGGGCAGGCAGATCACTTGAGGTGAGGAGTTCAAGACCAGCCTGGCCAACATGGTAAAACCCCATCTCTACTAAAAATACAAAAATCAGCTAGGTGTAGTGGTGTGAGCCTGTAATCCCAGCTGCTTGGGAGGCTGAAGTTGCGGTGAGCAGAGATGGCACCACTGCACTCCAACCTGGGTGACAGAGGAAGACTCTGTCTCAAAAAAAAAAAAAAAACCACACATGCAAAAACACAGTCTTCTGCTTATCAAAACAGTAATAACAAATTAAAAGGCAAATGATTAAATAGGGAAACCATTTGCAAAACATGCACTCTAACAACTCAATATATAATAAACTAACAGAAAAATGGGCAACATATATGAAAAAACAATTTACAAAACAGGAAAAATAACCAATAAACAAATTAAAAAAGTTAAATTTTACTAACAAATAATAAGTTAAAAACAATCATTCATCAAATTAACAATCTTTTTGTAAAACAATAAACGTGGTGTCAGCAAGGATACAGAAGGAGTGGGTACCTTTATTTATTTTTATTTTTATTTTTTATTTTTTGAGATGAAGTCTCACTCTTGTCCCCCAGGCTGGAGTGCAATGGTGCAATCTCAGCTCACTGCAACCTCCGCCTCCCAGGTCCAAGCGATTCTCTTGCCTCAGCCTCCTGAGTAGCTGGAATTACAGGCGCCTGCCACCAGGCCCAGCTAATTTTTGTATTTTTAGTAGAGACGGGGTTTCGCCATGTTGGCCAGGCTGGTCTCGAACTCCTGACCTCTGGTGATCTGCCTGCCTCGGCCTCCCAAAGTGCTGAGATTACAGGCGTGAACCACTGCACCTGGTCAAGAAGTGGGTACCTTTATACACTGTTGTCAGGAGTTAAGAACTGAACCTACTCTTTTGCAGGACAATCTGGAAATACCCACTGAACCTTAAAAATCAACCTGGTTTGTAATTAATTATACTAAAAGAAATCTAACTTAAGGAAATAAGTAAGAATGCACACAAAAAAAAGAGAAAACAACCTAAATAATGTATGGGCCAGCTGCAGTGGCTCACACCTATAATCCCAGCACTTTGGGAGGCCAAGGTGGGCAGATCACCTGAGGTCAGGAGTTCGAGACCAGTCTGGCCAACATGGTGAAACCTCGTCTCCACTAAAAACACAAAAATTAGCTGAACTTGGTGGCAGGTGCCTGTAGTCCCACCTACTCAGGAGCCTGAGGCAGGAGAATCGCTGGGAGGTATAGGTTGCAATGAGCCAAGATCGTGCCACTGCACTCCAGCCTGGGCAAGAAAGTGAGACTCCGTCTCAAAAAAAAAAAAAAAAAACCATGCATGTCACACACAACACCGTACATCTGAACAAACAGGTAACCTAAATGTATGACAATTGATTAAATATATAACTTTATTTAATCAGTGAACTTTATTTATTCATATGTGGAATACTAAGTAGCCACTAACAATACAGTTGTAAACTTACTGGCACAAAAAGAAGCTAAGCATGTTTTTAAGCAAAAGTAAAGTTAAACAGAATGTACAAAGTGAGCACATTAAAATATTCATAGACTGACTCTGGACACACGGCCTATGGGTTAGCCCTGTTCCACAAGGAGCAGCAGCAAAAACAAAAACAAAAACAAAAACAACCCATAAAATAAAATTAAATTAAATTAAAATTAAAATAATACACACACAAATAGGGAAGAATCAACATGAAAATATTAATAACTTTTAAGTGGTAAAACTGTAGGTAACTTTTTCTTTCAAGCTTATTTAATTCTTCTATAAATGATACACCTAGGGCTTAACATTTAAAAAAAATCTAACAAATGTTAGTTCTTTTTAAATCCTTACTTCTGGAGGTGGGCAGTTGGGAGAGAATGGAGAGAGGGAGACGGAAACAGAAGTATTAGTTAGCAGTAGTGGTCATGGTTTATACTTCAGAGGAAAAAAAGCAGGACTAGAGTCAGGGGTCCTGGGTTAATTCCAACTCAGGAGGTACTACCTAGGTCACTTAATTTTTCTGAACATCCAGTTTCTCAACAATAACATGGAAATGAATCACACTACAACACAACACGTCTCATTTTAATGAATGAGTTTTTAAGACACTTTTCTGCTAAAAAACAAAATTCTAAAAATTACATTTGTGGTAATGTATTCAGCCATGGAAGATGACCTTTATTCACTATATTTTTACATTTCTTTTTTTTAATGCAGCAGAACATTTCTTATAAACCCCACAGACTACTGTATGATAAAGATGTTTCACATGATAAGGTGGGTCACAAAACACCTAGAAGCTTAGCTAATTTCTAGCTTACGGCAAAGAATTTTTCCCCATCCAACTTACTCTTTTGAAAAATTTCAAATTCACTTAAAAGTTGAAGGAACAGTATAATGGACACTCACTTATCCTTCATCTAGATTCACCAGGAGTTAACATTTTAACATATTTGCTTTCTGTGTGTGTCTGGGTATGTGTATAAAACTTCATTTTGGCTGAACCATTTGAAAATAAATTGTAGATACATTTATTATCTTTTAAATTACTCTTCATTGCATGAGAACTCAAAGAAAATGTGTGGGTACTTATTTATCTGACATCAGGGAAGAAAGGGCAATTAGGCATAAAGGTTAATAAACATTATAGAAAAAAGATTTGATGGCAGTAAAAACATTTTAAACTTCAGTATGCTTTAAAAAAAACAGAAAAATTGAAACAAAAAGACACTGGGAAAAATATTAGAATATGTTAGGCAGGCAGATCACTTGAGGCCAGGAGTTCGAGACCAGCCTGGCCAACATAGTGAAAACTTGTCCCTAATAAAAATACAAAAAATTAGCTGGGGCCGGGCACAGTGGCTCATGCCTGTAATCCCAGCACTTTGGGAGGCTGAGGCAGATGATCACCTGAGGTCAGGGGTTCAAGACCAGCCTGAACAACGTGGTGAAACCCCGTCTCTACTAAAAAATACAAATTTAGCCAGGCATGGTGGTGCATGCCTGTAATCCCAGCTACTTGGGAGGCTGAGGCAGGAGAATCACTTGAACCCAGAAGGCAGAGGTTGTGGTGAGCCAAGATCGCATCATTGCCCTCCAGCCTGGGCAACAAGAGTGAAATTCCGTCTCAAAAAAAAAAAAAAGAAAAAAATTAGCTGGGCATGGTAGTGCATGCCTGCAGCCCCAGCTACTCAGGGAGCTGAGGCATGAGAATTGCTTGAACCTGGGAGGTGGAGGTTGCAGTGGGCCAAGATCGTACCACTGCTCTCCAGCCTGAATGACAGAGCAAGAATGCCTCAAAAAAAACAAGTAGCCACAGGGGGGAAAATGTGTTTTATATATTAACGAACAAAAATTAAGAATGACCACAGGTTTCTAGTCAGAAAGCATACAAGCCAGAATACAATGATATGACATCTCTTAAAATACTGAAACTGTCAACTTAGAATTCTATATCTAGTGAAAATAGTCTTCAGAAATAAAAACTTTTTCAGGCAAATAAAAGCTGAGAGAATTAATTGCCAAAAAACCTAAACTCAGAGAAATCAAATGCTTCAGGCAAAAACACAATAATATCAGAAGAAAACTTGAATATACAAAAAGAATGAAGGATGTCAGAAATGCTATATACACAGGCAATTAGAGTAGGAAAAAAACAATAAAGAGTAGAAATCAGTGAAACAGAAAAATAGTGAAAATGATTGAAACCAAAGCTAGTTCTTCAAAAATCTATTAAACTGATAAACCTCTAGGTGGACTGATTAAAAAATAATAAAAACAAACATTATCAACATGAGGAACAACATCGCAACATATCTCAAAGGCACTGAAATGGTGAGGAAATATTGAGACAAATTATGTCAATAAATCTGGTATCTTAAACAACAAAATATACCCAAGCTGACTCAAGAAAAAATTGAGTATCTGAATTATAACTATTAAAGAAATTGAGTTCATATTTAAATTCTTCCCACAAAAAAAATTCTGGGCCCAACAGTTTCACTGATAAATTCTATCAAATATCTAAGGATGAAAAAGTATCAATCCCGGCCACACATGGTGGGCTCACACCTGAAATCCCAGCACTTTGGGAGGCTAAGGCGGGTAGATCACCTAAGGTCAGGAGTTCGAGACCAGCCTGGCCAACATGGCAAAACCCTACTAAAACTACAAAAAATTAGCCAGGCATGGTGGCAGGTGCTTGTAATCCCAGCTACTTGGGAGGCTGAAGCAGGAGAATTGCTTGAACCAGGAAGAGGAGGTTGCAGTGAGCTGAGATCAGGCAATTGCCCACTCTAAACTGGGTGACAGAGCGAGACTCAAAGAAAGAAAGAGGAGAAAGAGGAGAGAGAGACAAAGAATGGAAGAAAAAGAAAAAAAGAAAGAAGAAAGAAAGAAAGAGAGAGAGATAGAGAAAGAAAGAGAGAGAGAAAGAAAGAAAGAAAGAAAAGAAAGAGAAAAGGCCAGGCACAGTGGCTCATGCCTATAATCCCAACATTTTGGGAGGCTGAGGCAGGCGGATCACTTGAGTTCAGAAGTTCGAGACCAGCCTGGCCAACACGGTGAAACCTCATCTCTACTGAAAATACAAAAATTAGCCAGGTGTGGTGGCACATACCTGTAATCCCAACTACTCAGGAGGCTGAGGCAGTAGAATCACTTGAACCCGGGAGATGGAGGTTGCAGTAAGCTGAGATCGTACCACTGCACGCCAGCCTGGGTGACAGAGCAAGACTCCATCTCAAAGAAAAGTACCAATCCTACACAAACCCCTTAAGAAAACACAGGAGTAAAGACCACTCTCCAAGCTAATATCATTCTTAATGCAGAAAGACTGAAACTCAATGCTTACCACACCACATATAAAATTTTAATTCAAAATAGGTAATTTACCTAAATGAAAGACCTATAATTATAAAACTTAGAGAAGAAAACATAAGTGAAAATTGGTCGGGGGCAATAGCTCACACATGTAATCCCAGCACTTTGGGAGGCCGAGGCGTGTGGATCACGAGGTCAGGAGATTGAGACCATCCTGGTTAACAGGGTGAAACCTCATCTTTACTAAAGACACAAAAAAATAATTAGCTGGGCGTGGTGGTGGGCGCCTGTAGTCCCAGCTACTCGGGAGGCTGAGGCAGGAGAATGGTGTGAACCCGGGAGGCGCAACTTGCAGTGAGCCGAGATTGCACCACTACACTCCAGCCTGGGCGACAGAGTAAGACTTCGTCTCAAAAAAACAAAAACAAAAACAAAACAAAACAAAACAAAAATAGAAAAAAAGAAAACGTAAGTGAAAATCTTAATGACCTTGAATTTGGCAAAAACATCTTAGGTTTGACACAAAAAGCACAAAAAATGAACAATAAAAATAATACATCGGGGCTGGGTGCAGTGGCTCATACCTGTAATCCCAGCACTTTGGAAGGCCGAGGAGGGTAGAGAATATTACATATGTATGAAAGTGTGCCATAATATATAATTTCTATCTTAATTATATATAAAACTCCCATGACAAAAATTTTATATACACATATACACATGTGCACGTGTGTACATACACTCTTACTTTAAGACCAGTGTTCTATTATTACCTAATTGGGTGGTTTTAAAAAAATAGAATTTAAATATAAGATGAAAATTATATAATTGTATACATGAAAATATAACAGTATATATATATATATAAAATCTCCACCCATTTAATACTTTATTAGTAAAGTTTTAATTTTGTTTCCATCATTTCAAGGTATTTGGGAAGAGGGCAAATTCAAAAAATAATTCAGTATGACAAATTGATCAATTTCTCAGTTTTTATCAATATATTCTTTATCCAGTTAGGTTTAGAAAATAAAATTTTCTAGGGAATTGTCGTTCAATCTCACTTTACAACAAAACTTATAGGCTGGCCACAGTGGCTCACACCTGTAATCCCAGCACTTTGGGAAGTCAAGATCGGAGGATCTCCTAAGGCCAGGTGTTCAAGACTAGTCTGGGCAATGAAGCCAGACCTATCTCTACAAGAAAATTAAAATAATAATAATAATAATTAGTTAGGCGGCCATGTGTGGTGGCTCACACCTGTAATCCCAGCACTTTGGGAGGCCGAGGCAGGCAGATCACGAGATCAGGAGATCGAGACCAACCTGGCTAACATGGTAAAACCCCATCTCTATTAAAAATACCAAAAAGTAGCCATGCATGGTGGTGGGCACCTGTAGTCCCAGCTACTCGGGAGACTGAGGCAGGAGAATGGCATAAACCTGGGAGGTGGAGCTTGCAGCGAGCTGAGATCGGGCCACTGCACTCCAGCCTGGGCGACAGAGCAAGACTCTGTCTCAAAAAAAGAAAAAAAAAAGAAAAAAAGAATTAGTCAGGCATGGCAGTACACACCCATGGTCCCAGCTACCTGGGAGACTGAGGCAGGAGGATCACTTGAGCCCAGGAGGTCAAGACTGCAGTGAGCCGTGATTGTGCCACTGCACTCCAGCCTGGGTGACACAATGAAACTCTGACTCAAAAAATAAAAGAAAAAACTTATAGAAAGAACTTTAAGGCCAGGCGTCATGGCTCATGCACTTTAGGAGGCCAACGCGGGCAGATCATGTGGTCAGGGGTTCAAGGCCAGCCTGGCCAACATGGTGAAACCCAGTCTCTACTAAAGATACAAAATATTAGCCAGGCATGGTGGCACACGCCTGTAAACCCAGCTACTTGGGAGGCTGAGGCAGGAGAATCACTTGAAGCTGGGAGGTGGAGGTTGCAGTGAGCTGAGATGGTGCCACTGCACTCCAGCCTGGGTGAGGGGTCCAGACTCTATCTCAAAAAAAAAAAAAAAAGAAAGAACTTTAAAAATTGCATGTGGTACCATGTGATATATAAATATTTTAAATAAATATATCATCCTTTCTCGTGATGTCACGTTTCCTGCTGTTGTGAAAGCTGACCAGGAGAAGAGTCAGAAGACTGACCAGCTGTCCCTCAGTCTGTTTTCTCCCTGCTCCCTTCCAAGGCCTGAGGCATGGAGATCAGCAAATCTTAAGGATTGGAAGGTTGAGATTACCCAACACTGATTTGACAGGTGAGAAATGTGAAGAGCAGAGAAAGTCAATAATTCCTCCAATATCACAAAATTGTCTGTGGCAAAATGGGAAAAACTAATGTTTTCTGCAATGCTTTGTGGCTTTCTCAGCAAGTAGTGAACTAGGAGGAGCTGAGATGTTCCGTGAGACCACACATTAAAAGCACCTGAGGAGCTTCCTCCTCATCTATACACCTGCAACTGCTCCAGGTGGAAGGGGAAAAGCCAACATGTGGCATTGTGGGGAGGGCTGATCTTTTTGGAAATAAACATTATATGCAGGACTTAAGAGTTTTTAAAAGTACCACAGAATACAAAGTGAAAAATCTCCTCGCCCTTCTCCTCCAGCTGCTACCCAGTTACCCTCCCAGAAGGCAACCAAAGTTACTAGTTTCTAGAGTGTCCTTTAGAAATATCCTACACATACATACACTCACACTTTTTCCCCTATGTAAATGGTGGCATACTAGAAACACACTGTTCTGTATCTTGCTTTGATTACTTAATACATCTTGGTTGGCCTGGTGCGGTGGCTCACGCCTGTAATCCCAGCACTTTGGGAGGCTGAGGTGGGTGGATCACGAGGTCAGGAGATCAAGATCATCCTGGCTAACACGGTGAAACCCCATCTCTACTAAAAATACAAAAGAGTTAGCCGGGCATGGTGGCCGGAGCCTGTAGTCCCAGCTACTCAGGAGGCTGAGGTGGGGAGAATGGCGTGAACCCAGGAGGCAGAGCTTGCAGTGAGCTGAGATCACATCACCAACCTCCAGCCTGGGCGAAAGAGAGAGACTCCATCCCCCAAAAAAATAATAATACATCTTGGCAATTATTCTCATGCATCTACGGTTCTTTCTATTGCTAAAGAGTATTTCACTATATGGGCCAGGCGCAGTGGCTCATGCCTGTAATCCCAGCATTTTGGGAGGCTGAGGCGGGTGGATCACCTGAGGTCGAGAGTTCAAGACCAGCCTGACCAACATGCTGAAACCCCATCTCTACTGAAAATACAAAAATTAGCCAGGCATGGTGGCACATGCCTGTAATCCCAGCTACTCGAGAGGCTGAGGAAGGAGAATCGCTTGAACCCAGGAGGCAGAGGTTGCGGTGAGCTGAGATCATGCCATTGCACTCCAGCCTGGGCGACAAGAATGAAACTCTGTCCAAAAACAAATGAGTATTTCACTATATGAACGTTCATGCATTTTGTAAAAGTTTTCCAACTAATTCTGATCTGCTGTCCTAAAACATGCTTTAAGTGATCTATCTCTGCGCTCTTCTCTCAACCCAGACATCCCAAATAAATAAAGCTATAAATGGAATGCAGAGGCAAAAAAAAAAAAGATTTTAACCCAGGTCATCCCATTTTTTTCTAACAGTGGCCTAAATGATTAGAAACCCATGAGGTACAATTTTTTAATGCACATTGTTTAACTTTCAGCTATGGTGAGTACTGAGTTCAACAATTACACTCAATGTCACTCAAAGTCACAAGTTAAGTGACTTCTCCATTTTTTCCCTCATCTCAGTAATCATTCCTGTTGTCCTAGTTTTGTGGTATGACTTTAATGAAGTTTAACTTTATTATCTCAAAAAAACCCCAAAAAAGTCAGTTTTATTTAAAAGTACTACTCGCCCAATACAGAAGGGAAAAAAAAAAAACACTAGCAAAATCAGGAAATTAGCCCCTACTGGCATACAAATCGACAGGTCAAAGCAAGCCCTTCCTGTCCTCACATGAACTGCAGCCTGGAGACCACTACAACCTCCTTCCTCAAAACTTATCCACGAGCTACACGGCAACAGTGCTCAGATCTTGTTTTTTAACCAGAATGTTTTCCTCCAAAGTCTTAAATGAAAGCTAAGTGTACAAAAGGTACAATGGAGAAACATTCTCATCTAGCGAGAATGGGAGAGCTAGGATTCATCTTTTCAGTCTCCCCCTGCCCTTCCCCATCCCTCCCTCCACCCTTCACTCCAGTCCTGGCTCACTAAGATACCTGGGCAGAATACTTTACATTTGAAACCCACCGAAATGAAAGAATCTAAAGTTCAGACTGAAGGGGAAGGGAGCACCTTAAGTGGCAGTATCAAATTATAATTTCAGTTCTTAGCACCAAAACTCATTAACTCAGGGTAGTTACATGGTTGACTCATGAACTAAAAAAATTCTATGAATTGTTTAAGAAATCTGATCAAGATTTTATAAGCAACTTCCTCATCTCTTAAATATCAACATATAATGTTTTAGGATGAGAATAATATAGTAATAATTATATGTCACTGTCATAAACGACAATAGCACTTCTAACTGAATTAAACAGATAAACCCAGAACTAGCCTCTTATATATTGCAAACAGGTAATAAAATATTGCAAAATGAAATTGATCTATTTAAGTTCCTTTTTAAATCTTCTCATATTAAATAAACAAACACATATTTACTCAACAGGAAAATCTTGCAACAACAAAATTTCAAATAATATCCTGCCAAAAAACAAGCAATTTTTCCTCTCAGCAGGAACTCCCGGCTTTTGGCCCACAACCTTTGCATAATCAAAGTGTGTTATGCCAAGGTGTTCAAGGTGGCCTAAGCTACCTTGGAAAAAAAGCTAAAAATGGCCAGGCACAGTGGCTCATACCTGTTATCCCAGCACTTTGGGAGGCCAAGGCCAGCGAATCACAAGGTCAGGAAATCAAGACCATCCTGGCCAACATGGTGAAACTCAATCTCTACTAAAATACAAAAAAAAATTAGCCGGACATGGTGGCACACACCAGTAGTCCCAGCTACTCAGGAGGCTGAGGCAGGGGAATCACTTGAATCCGGGAAGCAGAGGTTGTAGTGGCATTGTGCCACTGCACTCCAGCTTGACAACAGAGCAAGACTCCATCTCAAAAAAAAAAAAAAAAAAAGCTAAAAATATATTTCACTGTGGCAGGACTGCAGCTGCCACTTCAGATGAGCAAGAATGAATCCACCAAGCATCACAATAGAGGTGAAGCCTACATTTCACTAAAGCAGAAAAAGGATCCCACAAAATATGCAATTTTTAACTGATAAAATAATAAAACCTCCTGACAAAAGTATGGGATAGGAGAATGCCTCTATGACATTCAAATGCTAAAATATTAGTTATTAAACTGAAGCAAATTAGGTCACACCAGTTCCCACAAAGCTGTCCAGCTCTAGACCAATTCTAAAAGTATGTTAGGCAAGACAAGGCTAAGAAGGACCACCACCCTGGGCATCCCAACACCTAAAATCCTCCAACCTGGGGATAATTTAAAGAAAGCTGACCTCATAAACTTATTACAGAGTCCAGCATCCAGGAGAGGAAAGACTAGAAATTATCTAAGTGAATTCTGTAATTTATACAAGACCAGAGTGGTGCTGTACTGGAATAAATTTTCTCCTGTAAAATAAACTAAAGCATTCTTCCCTTTGGGGGTGAAAAAAAGCTACTGCTTCTCAGCCTTTTGGTTAAGATCTAATCTGGGGGAATGTCATGGACAAGGTATTTTATTTGCAGCCTCTTTTGACATCATGACATCTTACTTAAAGACAGAGAAACAAATGGAAGCTAAAGAAAATGCTTTTTAGTTAACCTACCTCTTATAAAGTATGATATTGAAAGAAAAATTTTAATAAGGATATAATTATTTGATAAATCTATGGGTACACATATTCAATAAGTAATTCTGGCCAGGCACAGTGGCTTACACCTGTAATCCCAGCACTTTGGGAGACCGAGGCAAGTGGATCACTAGAAGCCAGGAGTGTGAGACCAGCCTGGCGAAAAAGGCGAAAACCCATCTACACTAAAAACACAAAAACTAACCGGGCGTGGTGGCACATGTCTGTAATCCCAGCTACTCACGAGGCTGAGCATGAGAATCAGTTGAACTCAGGAGGCAGAGGTTGCAGTGAGACAAGATCGTGCCACTGCACTCCAGCCTGAGCAACAGAACAAGACTCTATCTCAAAACATAATAAAAAATACGAAATTCTTAAATGAAAGAAAGATGATGTTACTTTACCTCTACATAAAGTGCTGTCCCAAGACAGCAGTACGATGAAACAATATCCAACTGAGAACTCTGTGGTATGTCGGCACTACATTGAACTATTTCTCTGAACTGAACAACACTCACTCACTCAACTTCTAAGAACAAATATATTTCAAAACCAGCCAAGCGCAGTGGCTCACATCTCTAATCCCAGCACTCTGGGAAGCAGAAGAAGGTGGATCACTTGAGGTCAGGAGTTCAAGACCAGTCTGGCCAACCTGGTGAAACCTTGTCTCTACTAAAAATACAAAAAATATGGCTGGGCATGGTGGCTCACACCTGTCATCCCAGCACTTTGGGAGGCTGAGGTGGGAGGATCACGAGGTCAAGAGTTCAAGACCAGTCTGACCAACAAGTAAAACCCCATCTCTACTAAAAATATAAAAATTAGCTGGGCGTAGTGGCATGTGCCTCTAATCCCAGCTACTTGGGAGGCTGGGGCAGGAGATTCGCTTGGACCCGGGAGGCAGAGGTTGCAGTGAGCAGAGATCGCACCACTGCATTCCAGCCTGGGTGACAGGGTGAGACTCCATCTCAAAAAAAAAAAAATACAAAAAATTAGCCAGGCATTGTGGTGCACACCTGTAATCCCAGCTACTCAGGAAGCTGAGGCGCGAGAATCACTTGAACCTGGGAGGCAGAGACTGCAGTGAGCCGAAATCACACCCCTGCACAGGCTGGACGACAGAGCAAGACTTCATCTCAAAACAAACAAACAAACAAACAAAAAAAGAACAAATATATTTCACAAGCAAAATGGATGACTACATGCCATTTCCCTCCTTGATTAACACAAAAGAACAACAAAGAAATTGAGATAAGAAAAATTTTAATGTAGATATTTGGCCTGAATTAATAGATATAACAATATCTAAGTGGATATTACTAAGAGTTACCATTTATTGAGCTCTAGATATATACTAGGCAGTGTGCTAAGACTTGGTGTGTTCATGAGCTCACCTAAAAGTCTGGCTCCACTATTAGCTCTAAGGCTGTAGGGAAGCTACATAACTTCCTCAAGCTATGTTTTTCTAACTCAAAGACACACACCTTAAAGATCATCTGCTGCTGCCTCCCCTTTGACCCACTAACAGAGACTACAGGTATTTAAGCAATATAAAACAAGGGTTATTAACAGACTTTGTTTTTTGCTGCATCCCCCTCAGCAACCCCGAGCTCCATAAATCTTAAAGTCAAATGCTCTTAGCCTACTTTATTTTGGTACACACCTTAGAAACAAACAGAACTATCAAACACCTGTAAGGCAAAGATCAGCTCTGTTCTGCTCTACACAGCCTCTGCAGCAGCCAGCAGTACTTAGCTCTCAGTAGCACCCACTCCAACAGCAAGTTGTTTAGCTGTTCCTTGCACACACACACACACATGCACACACACACAGACTCTGAAGCTTCCCAGGCCTCTCCATCTAACTACCACCATCCTTACCTCTTGCTGCAAAAACTCCTAACTGGGCTTCCCACTTCAATACTTTCTCAACTCAAAAAGCCAAGTGTTCTTTTTAAACCTTAAATCAGAACACGTCACTCTCCTGCTTCAGATTCCCCAAGGATTTCCTACGCACTGCAAATAAAGTCTAAACTACTTACGATGACCCAAGGCCCTACTTGATTTGGCCTGCTTACTTTCCAGATTGCTCACTAGGCCCCAGCAACATAAGTTTCCTTTCAGTTTCTTCAGGAGCCCTTCTCTGCCAGGTCCTTCCTAGCTGGACCTTCGTCCTTCTTTACTCTCTGCCAGGAACACTGTTCCTGGCTCATTCAGGTGGCTAGCTCCTCCTCTAACTTAAGGTCTCAGTTCAAATGTCATCTCAGAAGAGTCTTTCCAACCACCCTACATATAAGGTAAGCTCCCACTAGTTACTCTCAATCCCATCACACTTTTGGTTCCTTTATAGGTTTATCATAATCTGAAATGGATTATGTACTTCATTTTATTTGAGTATATTCTGTCTTCTCTCACTAGAATAAAAACTACCTATTTAATTCTCTATTATATTTGTTGAATAAAATAAACAAACTCCCATTCATGGGTCTGATTTTTTTAAAATAAATAAACAAGAAATATACAAGACTTATTTGTACAAGACTTATTTGAAGCAAAGTTTGAAAATCTACCGAGAGACATAAAAATCTATTAGAACACAGGACAGAAAGTACATGAAGATGTCAATTTCCCCAAACTTCACCTACAATTTCAGTACTCCCCATCAATATTCAGTATTCAATAAAAATCTCTATGATTTCCTTTTGAATGTCACAGAATGATTCTAAAGTTCATCTAGAAGAACACATAGACCAGAATTGTCAAAGTCTGAAAAAAAAAGAGTATTGAACAGGTAACTAACCCCATCTGTATTAAAATTATAAAATGATAGTAATTTAAAGTGTATGGTAATACACAAGAGACCAAAATAACAAGACCAATCAGAAATAGTCCCAAACACATATAGTAAACGACAAAAGCTACAATCCTAACAGTGGGGCAAAAACCAGATTATTCACTAAATGGTGCTGACACAACTAGCTAGTTGGGGTAGAATTCACACACAATTTTATCCCCCAAAATATGTCTCACTTCTTATACCAGAAATAAATGCCAGATGGATCAAAGAATTAGAAGTTTGAAAAAGAGAAGGAAAAGGAAAAAAAGAAACCATTGAAGTATTAAATACAATCTGGGGACTTCTTTGTTTTAAAAATACAAAAATGCATGCAGTTAAAAAAGTCTTCCTCTCACTCATTCTTCTTACTATGACAACCAATGTTTCCAAGTATCATATATCCTGTGATATACAAGCAAAAATATATACATTGTTTTTCATCTTTAAAGCAAAGACACATAGAGGCATATAATGTTCCTCACTTTGTTTTTCTAGTTTTGTAGATAGGTGAATATTTTACATTTCGGAGCAAGGAAAGTCTTAAGTAGAGCACAAAATACAAAGTTCACATAAATAAATTAATAAGAGTCACAGCTAACATTTATTATTTACTTACTTTGTGCCAGCCACTATGCCTAATGCTATTTAAATTGTCTCCATTGTACAAATAAGGAAATTAAGGTGTACAGAGGTTAAATAATGTGCCCAAGTTTCCCCCAGCAGCACGTTGCTGTGTTTGGATTTATCTGACTACATAACATTACAAAAGAATAGTTAGGGGGATATGTGCACACGTACGAAAAAAGTGAATAAGGTCAGGCGCATTGGCTCATGCCTGTAATCCCAACACTTTGGGAGGCCCAGGCGGGTGGATCACCTGAAGTCAGGAGTTTCAGACCAGCCTGACCAACATGGAGAAACCCCATGTCTAGTAAAAATACAAAATTAGCCAGGCATAGTGGTGCAGGCCTGTAACCCCAGCTACTCAGAAGGCTGAGGCAGGAGAAACCCTTGAACCCAGGAGGAGGAGTTTGAGGTGAGCTGAAATCACGCCATTGCACTCCAGCCTGGGCAACAAGAGCAAAACTCTGCCTCAAAAAAAAAAAAAAAAAAAAATAGAAAAGAAAAGAAAAAGAAAGAAATAAAAAAGTGAATATGTAGAGAACTTTTAACCTGTTAAAAACCAGTAACCTCATCAGAAAATAAACAAAGAACAAAAGTAGGCAATTTATAAAAGACATATGGCCAGGCGCAGTGACCCACACCTGTAATCCTAGCACTTCGGGAGGCTGAGGTGGGTGGATCACCTCAGGTCAGGAGTACAAGACCAGCCTGACTAACATGGTGAAATCCCATCTCTACTAAATACATAAATTAGCTGGGCATGGTGGCGGATGCCTGTAATCCCAGCTACTTGGTAGGCTGAGGCAGGAGAATCACATGAACGTGGGAGGCGGAGGTTGCAGTGAGCCGAGATCATGCCACTGCACTCGAGCCTGGGCAACAAGAGCGAGTCTCTGTCTAAAAAAAAAAAAAAAAAAAAAAAAAAAAAAAGCCAGGTGTGGTGGCTCACGTCTGTAATCCCAGCACTTTGGCAGGCCAAGGCGGGTGGATCACCTGAGCTTGAGAGTTTGAGACCAGCCTGGCCAACATGGAGAAACCCCATCTCTACTAAAAATATAAAATTAGCCAGGAGTGGTGGTGCATACCTATAATTCCAGCTACTAGGGAGGATGAGGCAGGAGAATTGCTTGAACCCAGGATGCAGAGGTTGCGGTGAGCTGAGATCAAGCCATTGCACTCTAGCCTGGGCAACAAGAGCAACACTCCGTCTCAAAGAAAAAAGAAAGAAAGAAATACAACTCTCTCCATATTAAAAAAGTTCAGCCTCAATAGTGATTGATAAAAGGCCAATCACAATCACATTTTTTTCAGTTCCTAAATTGTCAAAATGTTTTAAACTGTAATATCTAGTATTGGAGAGGGTATGGGGCATACCTGAATACTACTGGTAGCTTTACAAATTGGTACAACAACCTTTTGGAAGGAAAATGTATAAATATCTATCCAAATCTACATTATTCACATCTTTTGATTTCAGGAACTCCACTTCTAGGAATCTATCCTACAAAGCTGTTTGTACAAGTACACAAAATACATATACATATGTACATGTGCATAAATATTCATACACACACACACAATTGTTTACAGCTTTGTTTTTCTGGCAAAAAAAAAAAATCCAGTGACCATAAGTTTATTAAGCAAATTATGGTATTTTCTTTTTTTTTGTTTGAAACAGAGTCTCACTCTGTCGCCCAGGCTGGAGTCCAGTGGCATGGTTCACGGCAACCTCCACCTCCCAGTTTCAAGTGATTCTCCTGCCTCAGCCTCCCGAGTAGCTGGGACTACAGGCATGTGCCACCATGCACAGCTAGTCTTTTTTTGTATTTTTAGTAGAGACCGGGTTTCACCATGTTGGCCAGTATGGTCTCGATCTCTTGACCTTGTGATCCACCTGCCTCGGCCTCCCAAAGTGCTGGGATTACAGGCATGAGCCACCGTGTCGGCCAATCTTCCCATATTTCTAACTCCCAGTTTTTTCCTAGGATTGAAACTACTCCAAAATTTCCTGCATATATAAATTAAAACATTATTGCATTCTAATATTATCTAGAACCATGAGTGCTGTCTAGGATGAACCAATCCCATATTTACTTTCTCTTCCTCCCCCAAATCCCAATAAACAGAATGTTTTTTTCTTTTTTAAAGAAACGCTTTTAACTGGGATCAGTGGCCTGAATCTATAATCCCAGCACTTCAGGAGGCCAAGGTGTGAGGATCACTTGAGCCCAGCAATTTGAGGTCAGCCTGGGCAACATAATGAGACCCTGTTTCTACAAAATAAAAGAAATTGACCAGGTGTGGTGGCACACACCTGTAGTCCCAGCTACTCGGGAGGACCGCGTGAGCCCAGGACTCGGAGGCTGCATTGAACTATGATCACACCACTACACTCCAGCCTGGGACAGAGAGAGACCCTCTCTGTAAAAAAGAAAAAAAAAGAAATATTTTGATAATTTACTAATTACAGCTATGTTAGTCACTGACATTGGTGAAATTTCTACCTGTTTTTTAATTTCCAAAAACTATTCAGCATCAAACTGCCATATTTGTATCAGACATCTTCCACAGCATCCACACTAACTCTAGCTGCTAATCTCTTTTATGCATTCAACAAGTATCTACTACTCCTGGACACAGGGTGTTATTCTGGGAGTGGGAAAAGAGGAAAAAAAAATTTAAAAACTCAGATTCACACATGCCTACAAAGGGCTTATGGTCTAGATGCAAAGGATCAAGAGTTTCCAGAAAAAAAAGTATACATTTTGGAGAAGAGGGAATAGGAGAGACATTTCCTGGCTGATGTAATATGTGATCAAACCCTTGAAAAATAGGATAAATTT
Organism: Pongo pygmaeus; assembly: GCF_028885625.2. Lineage (NCBI taxonomy): Eukaryota > Metazoa > Chordata > Mammalia > Primates > Hominidae > Pongo > Pongo pygmaeus. Next base: position 31,142,358 of record NC_072392.2, on the reverse strand, counting down.
AGACGCAGTAGAGTTTGGAAGAGTAAGGGAGGAAAGGAGTATTCCAGAAACAAGCATAGTAACAAGAAAAAACAAACAAAAAATTCTTCTTAATGCAATACGAAATAGCCCAAGTGGAATAAAGAAATATGCCATGCTTCAATATTTATGTAAAGATTATCAGCTTAATAAAAATATGCCTTTTCCTTTACAATAAATTTTCTAGGCTGGGCATGGTGGCTCATGCCTGTAATCCCAGCACTTTGGGAGGCCATGGTGAGAGGATTACTTGAGCCCAGAATTCAAGACCAGGCTGGGCAAAACAATCAGACCCCATCTGTATTTTTAAAAAATTAAAATAAAATAAAATAAATTTTATGGCATGAATACATACAGAAAATGAATACTACAAATGAGCTTTTTGATGTAAAAAAAATTCATAAACAATACAGTCGGCCAAGTGCGATGGCTCATGCCTGTAATCTCAACACTTTGGGAGGCCAAGGCGGGCAGATAACTTGAGGCCAGGAGTTCGAGATCAGCCTGGCCAACATGACGAATCTCCGTCTCTACTAAAAATACAAAAATTAGCCAGGCATGGTGGCATATGCCTGTAATCCCAGCTACTTGGGAGGCTAAGCACAAGAATCGCTTCAACTTGGCAAAGGGAGGTTGCAGTGAACTGAGATTGTGCCACTGCACTCCAGCCTGGGCAACAGAGCAAGACTCTGTCAAAAAAAAAATTCATGTTTGTGCTATTTATCTAAGCTTTTATATTAATATGACAATTGAAATCCTTCATACTTAAAAAAAAATCCAGAAGTCTGAGAGTAGACAAAACAAACAACAGCTAATTTACAAAATAATTTAACCTATTTGTAGGCCGGGGCGTGGTGGCTCAAGCCTGTAATCCCAGCACTTTGGGAGGCCAAGATGGGCGGATCACTTGAGGTCGGGAGTTAGAGACTAGCCTGACCAATACGGAGAAACCCTGTATCTATTAAAAAATGATTTTAACACTGTCTTTATTTCCCAAAGATTACTGAAGTCATGTGAAATAAAAGGCATTAGAGATTCTATTTTTCTGAAAAAATATTTAAGAGCCTTCCTTTTCTTCTAAGCCAAGTAAGTAGGGCTCCTTTATATATACATCACATACACAACACTTCTAGACAGGAAAAGATCTAGCAGTTGTAAGTTTTTCTTTTTCATTTTATGAACTCTAACACAATTTCCACACACCATCTATGACACGAACTTTCTGACTTTTCCTGTATTTCCCTCTTTCATAATTAGTCATTCTACTTTAGGACAAAAATTTGCCATACCAGATCCTCTCATGTAACATTTCTTTCCTTCATAACTTTTCTTACCATAAATACATCTTCATATCCACAACTTTCTTTAGATCTCTCTCCCCGACTGATTTCTGATGCCCACCGACTCCTAAAAGGTCAGATAACACAAAGCAAAACAGAGGAGAGCCTTAGATTTTGAGAGAGACCTGTCTGCCTGAAGTTCTTGGGGGTTCCATGAGGACAACAGAGGTTTCTCCTAAAATGGGGTTACTAGCACCTTCTGTTTTTCTTTAACAAGTCTCAGCCTGTCAGAAATTACCTTAGGTCCTGTCATGTGGGCACGGAGTGGCAACAAGACAGACTAGGGAACAGTGGCAACAAGACAGACAACTGAGCAGAAAAAGAAAAACTTACTACAGTCCCCACTGTAAAGATGGATAAACTGTGGCACCATGCAGTTTAAAAATTCACGTTACATAGAGTTGGGCTCCACAGCTCACTCTCTTAACCATCCTGTAATTTTGCCTAATCTATGCCCAGTCACTGATGCACCTGTATGGTACCTCATGGCCCCCTTAGAGCTTAGAACCTGGGTTTCATTCCTGCTCTACGGCTATATAATTTAACAAATTTCCTCTGAATTTGTTGGATTCTAACCCTATATTTCTAAAATTTTATTAATATTACTGAATCTTAAATGGAGCTGTGATGTCTTTAGTCTTTAGAAATATTAAACCTATAAACAAATGACTATATGAAGTTAAACTGTATTCAAATTTCTACATGATTTAAAACATTGAGGCAAAGTATTAAGAAACACACCTAAGAAACTGCAACCAATCTACTCTGGACAAATATTTAGATGCTATCTCTTCAAAATAAGCTACCTAGTGGTATTTATACATATTCTTCCATATATCAAGAGTATCTTACATGCTCATAGCCTTAAAAATAACTAAAAAGTGTCAGAATTATAGGACTTAGACATTTCTGTTGGCTTGAAAAATGATACGAAATGCATAAACTTCTAGAGTGATCAGTTTAAAAAAAGAGTTCATACCAAAGGTAGTAATACTAGGAATCAAAGAGGGCTAAACACTGCAGGTTCTTAAAGGTGAAAGTTAATAAAACCTTGTTTTTGGTTGTGAATATTTGCCTTAACAACATTATACACATGATTCTCCCCCCTTCTTTTTCCTCTTGCAAAGGTGTGGTGATGAACCAGGTTTGCTCGTGCAGATGACAATACTCTTGAAAATGGTGGCAGAGAAAAATATGAAGGGAATATGGTTCACTTAATCATCTCATAAATTACAATTTATTACCCCTGTGACTCTTGCATAGCTCCAGAAAAAATATGTGAGAGACATGAAATGGCTGTTTGCCACCAATATTTTATGTGATGCTTCATTTTTTTATTCCTTGAGTAACACTGAACGCATTAGCCTATTTATGGCAGAGGTTGCAATGTTTTGAATTTTTGCATAAGTGAAAAATCAGACCTGTTGATGACATTTAGCAGTAGGATATAAGTAATTCCCACATGCTTAGCGTGGAACACTAGGCATAAGTGGGTTAACACAATTATGAAAGCATATCTATTCAAGTAACTAATTATACAACTGACTTTTTTTTTTCCTCATCTCTAAAACATAGTAAGGGATCAGTTATTCAAAAAATACAACAGTGATAAGTATTTTATTTTTAACTGAGTTTTGGTGTTTTAAGGCCATTGCTTGGCATAAAAAAAAACAGGAGGAGAAACAAGAATACAAACATGAAATAGAAGCAGTAGCAAAAGAAAATGAAGAGAAACAAGAAAATGAGAAGAAAATACATAATGGAAGAAAGGAAAAAGAACAGGTGTGAGAATTAGAAGGCCTATTATGATACCTTTTATCCTCTCCTCGATTCATAAAATTTGAGTAACTCCAAGAGTATTACAACAGAAAACAAGCAAAAGGATACACAAATAGTCACCCCCTAAATTTTGTTAAGAATGAGATAATGCTGCCACTCACGCCTAGCTCAGGAACCAGCAGGAGGAGGGCACACTCCAAAGATTGCAGGAGAAGGGGGAGGACTCCTCTTTGCCCTAGGCGTACCACCACCACTGCCACGGAGACCTTCGTTACAGCATCCACAGGTTCCTCCCCACCCCAGAAAGGGATGGGCCCTGCAGTGCTCCTACTCCCCCGTCCCGGGCCCCAGACTTCCTACTGCTACCACCACTAGCGCCAATGCCAATACAACCAGTCACCCTCAATGTACCAGCCCACCCTACCAGGCTCCTACCACCTGGCCCCCGTGGGTGCCCTCCTACCGCTCCAGTCGAGCTGCGGTCTCCATCTCCACCACCAACTGCATCCAACTGCATGAGGCAAGCTGCAGAGCCACATCATCTGCTCGACCGTACCACAGGCGACTCCTCCTTCTCCTCCTTTAGCCTGGCTTGCAGCAGATGGGCAGGCAAAGCCAGAAGAACACAAAACAGGACTCAGGGAGTGGAACCGTTAGAGCCTCACCTTGTCATGCTGGTGACTGGATGTCAGGGATCAGTTTCATTGAAGGCACTCACAGCCACCTTCCAAAGTCCAACCTCTCCTTCTGGCAAAAGCTGGCCAGGAACTGGGGCTTGGGGTCGGAGTGAGTGCCTTCACTGAAACCGGCCCCTGGCCAAGTCCAGCTGACCAACAATTGCTGGGCCCACCAAGGCTGTCCTCCTGGGGGAGCCTGAGTAGGAGAAACTCAGACCCAGCCAGCCCTCCCCACCCAAGGGCTGGTTCCCATTCCTGACACCTCCACCCACAGTGCCCTGTCTCCCACTTCCCCCATGGTGCCTACTCCTCCCTGCCTCGTAGTCCCAGGTGGTCTTCACAACACAGCATGAGGGCGGGCCGGGAAACCACAGTGCGTGTGGGGGCCCTGCCGTGCAATCTAGCTCGCACCGGAGAAAATCGACTTCTAGAGTCCGGAGTCCGAGAAAAGGAGAACTATCCCTTACTTGGAGGCTACCAGAAGAAGGAGGCCACTGCTGTCGCTGCCGCAGCCACCTCCTCAGCTCGCCAACACCACTGGCAGTGTAGCCCCCATGGCACCCCAATCTGCCCCCTGCTACTAGCAGTGTAGCCCCCAGATAGCACATCCAACACTCCCTACAGTTTCAGGCAATGTAACCTCAATACCCTCCACACCTCAGGGAGCATACCACCCAGTAGTGCCTACAATCTGATGCAGCCATGGGCAGTTCAGCTCCTGATGGTGCACCCCCCAGTCACAGGCAGTGCAGCACCCAACAACGCCCCTAAACCACCCCCCACTGCCAGCATCGTAGCCCCAGATAACTCCACCCAATCCACCCCTGGCAGCAGGCAGTGCAGCAGAAGACAGCGTCCCTAATCCTTCACCAGCCACCGCAATACACGCTAGTGTGCACAATCTGCCTCCCCCACCACCCCTGCCACCACGGGCAGTATAGCCCCAGATAGCCAGCCAACCTGCCCCACAGCCAGCAATGCAAACCTGGAGAGTGCCCCCAGCCAGACCACTGCCACAGGCAGGGTAGCCTCTAGCAGTGAGCCCCAATAAGACACCCAACCCTTGCCCCCAGAGGTTTACAGAGCAGGCCCGGAAACTCACCTACCCCATCACATTTCTACCACTGTGGCTGAGCTGCACTCTCCGACATCACCGACAACCACAGCGAGGCGAGCCATGGTGGCACAGGTTTCAGCCTCCAGCATGTGGCGGTGCCTCTTCCTTCTAGTCTTCCAGCCCAGCAGGAGAAGCTCCTGCTGCCCACCGCCCTCCTACTGCTCTATCGCCACCACCAAATGTAGTGAGGTAGTGACCCAGGCTCCAGGCTCCATCCATCCTTCAGCCTCCATCCATCCTCCAACCTCCAGCAGGCGGAAGGTTGCGGCCTCTTCCAGTCCTCTAAACTAGGCACAGAGTAGCTCCTCCCCTCGACACAGAAGAGCCTGAAATGACCTGATGTGACCTCAGCATACTTTATATAGGAGGTTATGCAAATGCAGTTCCTGGATTACATGTTCTGATTGGACAAGAAGAAAACCTCTAGGTCTACTCTGATTGGACTTTATTTTCATGCTGTGATTGGTTGTGTTAAGACTTGCTCTTATCCAATCAGAACATGATCATAAAGTCCAGTCAGAGTAAGCCTGGAGGTTTTTTTCTCATCCGTCAAAACATGCAGTCCAGGAACCTCCGTGGGCATAACCGCAGCATATAAATGATGCTGAAAAGTGATCATGTGTTTTCAGGTTCCCGTATATTCCTGTCGAGTTGCTTGCTGCCCAACATAGAGGACTAAGAATCAGGAGTCATTGGCCGTATGCTGGAGGCTGGAGACGGGGGAGCGCGGCTCGCCTCGCTGCAGCTCTTGGCAGCAACGGAGAGATAGCAGCGCGGCTGTAGCGGTATGAGAAGCAAGACAGTTTTGGGATAGATGGAGGGGAGTAAGGATGGTAGGTAGTGCCAAAGCGAAAAAAGGATAACTTAGCCAGAGAAGGCGTTGCAAAAAGATGGCGGCGAAAAGGGTGGGGGAAAAAAATTTTTGGGTAGATGGAGGTGTAAAAACAGGGTGAGGAGTGGGAGGGAAGGAAGGTTTTGCAGAAAGACGGTGGGTAAAAAGTTTAAGGGTAAATGGAGGGGGAAAAGAGGGTGGCAAGTGGGAGGAGGAAAAAGAGGGAGGTGATGGGGGAAAACGGGGCGACCAGTAGGGAGAGAAGGTTTTGTGAAAAGACGGTGGGGAAAAAATACAGTGGTGGGGGGGGGGGTTTGGCTTGAGGAGCAAAAGAGGGTAGCAGGTGGGAGAAGGGAAAAGAGGGTAGCCAGCAGGAGGAAAACAAGGTTTTGTGAAAAGACAGTGGTAGAAAAGAAAGACGGTGGAGAAAGAAAAGACGGTGGGTAAAAATGTGTTTCGATAGATGGAGGGGGGAAAGAGGGTGGCGAGAGGGAGCCAGGGATAGGGGGTTGTGAAAATGACGGAAAAACTGTTTGGGGTAGATGGAGGGCAAAAAAGAGGGTGACAAGCAGGATAGGGGAAAGAAGAGCACGAGTGGTAAAGGAGAGAGACTTTGAAAAGGGGGAAAGTTTTGGGGTGTAGATGGAGGGGGAAAGAGGGAAGTGAATAGGAGTGGGGAGAAGGCTTTGTGAAAAGACGGGGGAAATGTTTTTGGGTAGATGGAGAAGGGAAAGAATGGCAAGGAGGAACAGGGTGGATGAAGGGGGAAAAGAGGGTAGTGAGCATCAGGAGTGCAGAGAAGGTTTTGGGAAAAGATGGGGGAAAATGTTTTTGCTTAGATAAAGGAGCAAAAGAGGGTGATGAGAGCGGGATGGGAAAAAGAGGGCGGCCAGGGATAAGGGGGAAAGACGGTGGGAAGAAACTGCGGAAAGGGTTTGGGTGGATGGATGGGGAAAAGGGTGTTGAGCAGGAGAGTAGAGAAGGCTTTGTGAAATGAGGGTGGGCAAAAAATGATGAAGTTTGGGGGGCAGATGGTGGAAGAAAATGGGTGGTGAGAGGGAGGGGGCCAAAGGCGGTCGGGAAAATAAGGTAGGGAAATAATGGTGGGGGACAAAGGTTTTGGGTAGATTTTTTAAATAAGATCATTTGTATTTTTGCTTTTGAGCAGTTTGAGTTCTTTATATATTTCGTGTATGAACGCTTTGCCTGATGCATAGTTTGCAAATACTTGCTTCCATTCTCTGGGTTGTTTTTTCATTTTTTAAAAGTTTTAATTTAATTTAATTTTTTTTAGACGGAGTCTTGCTCTGTCGCCCAGGTTGGAGTGCAGTGGCGCGATCTCCGCTAACTGCAAGCTCTGCCTCCTGGATTCACGCCATTTTCCTGCCTTGGCCTCCAGAGTAGCTGCGACTACAGGCCCCTGCCACCACGCCCGGACATTTTTTCGTCTTTTTAGTAGAGACAGGGTTTCACCGTGTTAGCCAGGATGTTCTCCATCTCCTGGCCTCGTGATTGGCACCCCTCAAGCTTCCCAAAGTGCTGGGTGTACAGGCGTGAGCCGCCGCTCCCGGCCTGTTTCTTCATTTTACTGATTGCTTCCTCTGCTTTGCAGAAGCTGTTATTTTTTTTTTATTTTTATTTTTTCCTGTTGCCCAGGCTGGAATGCAATGGCATGGTCTCAGCTCACTGCAAGCTCCGACTCCTGGGTTCACGCCATTCTCCAGCCTCAGCCTCCCCAGTAGCTGGGGCTGCAGGTGCAGGTTACCAAGCCCAGCTAATTTTTTGTATTTTTAGTAGAGTCAGGGTTTCACCCTGTTAGCCAGGATGGTCTCAGTCTCCTGATCTCGTGATCTGCCCACCTCGGCCTCCCAAAGTGCTGGGATTACAGATGTGAGCCACTGCTCCCGGCCTGGAAACAACTTTATTTTCTAGTGTTGTATTTGTATATATACATTAATAGCCCTGAGTTTTAATAAAGTTGCTTTTTAAAATATGTATCTTATTTTTCAGAAATACACCCCTAAGGCATGTGATTAGTTGGGTGTTATGTTCTTTAGTTTTTACAATTGAAGGATTGTCATTCCTTTATACAAAAAAAAAAATCAAAGGTGAATTTTTATCACATACTAGAGAAAAGACGGCAGATACTAAATAATAAGTACCGTATGCTTCCATGTAAATAAAATTTGAAATTCCCAAGACAGAATGCATTAAACCTTCTGGGGTTGAAGTGGGGAATTTCATTGGCAAAGGTCGTGCAATAAATGTGTAGGTGAAGGGAATATTCTATATTTGATTGTGTAGGTGATTATCTAGCTTTATAAATTTGTAAAACAACTGGACTAAAATGTGTGCCTTATACGCAAATTCTATGAAATTGATTAAAACTAGTTAGGAGACAATCAGTCAATGGGAAAAGAAAGAAAAGGCACGTGAAAAAACAATGCCAATGCACTAGAATTATCTTGGATGACATTAAATATAGCCTGGCCTTCTCTTAATTCTTTTTAAAATTTGTGCAGATTTCTCAATCCTTTGATACTTTTTCCTCAACGCATCTTATATTCTTATATATGTTAATGTATGGCAACGTAAGAGAGGGCTCTCTTACAGTTGGACTGGAACAGCTTGATATTTATATCTAGAGATGCATTGGAAGCATAACACTGACAGTGACCAAGATGAAAATGGCATGTGCTAGTTACTGATTCATAATATGTTGCTTTAAGTTTAGTGCCAACTGGTCTACATCGTTGAGAATGTTTAGTTTGATGGTTTACACAACGTGGCTTAAGAAGTATATGACCAACAGTGTATGAGGGAGCCTGCTATAAAGACTTTTCTGCACTTCCCTTAAATTATTATAGTAAGCTCAAATCTTGAAGGTTCATAATATACAGATAAAATGTGTCCGTGAGACTGAGAAAGGATCCTGAAAGACAGACTTTCAATGATTTCCTGCATTTTATTTCTGTTGTACTTTACCTTTACCTTTATTAAACACTAACAAGGTTCTTATAGGGCCTCACAGGCCTTTTTAGTTTTCCAACCTATTCATACTTGCTGCAAACCTAGTAATTTTTTGCATGATAGTATTGGGATTTTACTCTGAGGCTAGGCTTCACACTGTAAAAATAGCTTTTTGGGACGCTGTCATTTTCAGTCTTTCCATCGTGTTCCAATGTCCCAGCCACACACACACCAGATAAGATGAAAAGCAACCTCAAAAGGAAACACATCTGTACTAGATGTTTTTACCTCTTGTAAAATCTAAGGAAAATATACTAAAAATGAAGGCATCAGTAAAATAGTATCATTTTAGGTTGACCTCGAGTATTTCAACATCAGTCTAGCTTCAGAACAATACATTTGCAAGGGGAAATGGAGTACTTTGGTGTTTTTTTACACCTGTTATTTCAATTGAAATAGAAAAAAAACTAATTTGAACTAACTATAAATATAAAAAGATTTTATCAGTATTGAAATAAAATAACAGAAAATGCAATTGTGGGTCTGACCTCAGGAAGGATTTTAAATAGTCAGTGCTACCTCTCTCATTCCCTCTTCTCTGAGCATCAGCTTTATTCTTATTCCATCTTTCTTATTTTGGCACTGACAGATACAGACTCATTCTTACAACATATACCATCAGAAGTGAAACCTTCACTCTCTCCAACTCTTGAAAAATCTGAGATACACTTTGACTATTCTCAGATCATGGATCTATTACTTGGATCAAAAAGTACTGCACAGGGAGGTAGATACTATAATCTCTGACATTACAGTTTCAAGGTTGGAGTGACAAAGGGATAGCTCCCATAAGGAGGGAGTATCATAGAAATGATATTTTCATGGTCATACTTTCGTGAACTAGGCAGACATCCCTTCATGTCAACTACATCTCTACTTTGAACAGATAAATATCCATGCATATACAAAATTATACAGTAATATAAGCATGACTTTTCATTAAAATTTTAACCAAAACAGTCTATTTAGGTGAATAAATACCGATACAGGAGATATTTCTGCTTGAATGATCTTTACCCTTGGAGAGACATAAATAAAATAATGTCATACTTTATTATGAAATGACTATCCAGCATATTTATGTGTAAACTTTCATAATAAATTTCTTTATTGTCTAAAATAAGCACAAAAGCCCTTTTAATTAATGTCTCTTTTTAATATACAGAATAAATATAAGAAAATAGCACAAATGGTATTATGCCAGCACACAGAAATACTTTCAGTTAAAAGCCAATCCTGTATTTTGAGAACTTGACAAAATCATAATTGAAAATAGTGTATTATCTTACATGCAGATGTTGTGTAATCAGGGACATCCAAATAACTTACATCCAACTATTTCACAATTAGTCCTTGACATATTCTGTGAAGTATTACAAAATCATGCCCTCAGGAATATAAAAGCACAAAGGGAGGCAGGACTCCATATAGCCATTTATTCATTTCCTAAGGTTAGGTACAATGAGGACTGCATTTTCAGCATTATCAGGGCCATACAGACATTGGAGCTTAAGGATAAGATCCAATTTCATAGCAATCTGTTAAAATATAAGCCAGTGTAATGACCCAAATGTTCACCATAATACCATCTTGAGTGATGATGCTATGAATACAAAGGAACACTGCATCTCTAAAATAAACAACGTTTATATGACATGAGACCAATTTGATGAAAAGAAGGCAAACTGTGAATGGTAATTTTGTTTTTTTAATTGTTTTCATTGTGTGTACTCATATCTGAAAATATAGTACCATGTAATTAGAAAAGTTATAACAAAATAAAATAAGACTGGAAGCCTTAACTTTTTATATCAAATGTTTTGCACACAAATATAGCCTTTTACTGATGATTTATGGCTCCAAAATATTGGTAGCTATAATTATGCTTTGTAAAACAGAAGCTGTGAATGCCTTACTACAGAAAGACACAAAATCATTTCCTTACTCATTCACTGCTGGTAGACCCTGCGGCACAGCATTTCCTGCCCAGATACCTGATTATTAATCCAGTTTTGGGTAGGGGGTATACTAACATTAACTAACGGAGATCGGTGTTTAAACCAGTTAATGTAAAGAAATGCGTAGGAACTGAAATATTCCTTTTAAATTAACAAAAGTGTTCTTTCTAGATAGACAAAGTTACATGAGGACCAAAATGTATACCAGAAAATCATTTGATGAATATGGAATTAATAAAAGAATGTTTTGTTATATGGTTTTAGTACTTCGTTGGTGCCAGGTTAAAGACATGTGGCCCTAGATAAGATAACTCTACAGAAGAGAATTTAATTTGTTTACCTGCTTCACCAGAAATCCAACAATTAAGTCAGTGGCTCTATTTTCCAATATTCATTTCCTCCATTTTCTCATCTCTTTTTGATTGATGGTATCATTTCATTATTTTATTTTCATTGACATGGAATTCATTTGGCTAAGATGACTTTTTGACTACTTGTATATATATACATGCTTTTAAAATCAATGAACGATATTGTTTCTCTATTTCCAAGATTATCCCTCTATATTCTCTAAAGTCGATACTGTGAAACAGTCCAGATATGCGTCTAGGAATGGCAGTACAAAATACTGTAAAACTGGAAGCAACTTATTAGGTAATCAATAGGGAAAATGAAACTCAGTATAATTGACTCTAGTTAATGATGCATTTATTTTATATTTTTCTTGCATTCCTGAGATAAGTCCTGCCTGGTTATAGTATATTAGGTTTTATGTATTGCTGGATTTTGATCATTAGCATTTTGCTGAGGATTTTTTTCATCTATTTTTGTTAAAGATATTGTTCTGTGTTTTTTTTTTTTTTTGATGCTTTTGTCTGGTTTTGTTATTACGGTAATACTAGCTTCATAGAATAAACTGGGAAGTGTATTCTCTGTTTTTTTTGCAAGAGTTTGTAAATAATTGTATTAATTCAACTTTAAAAGTTTGGTAGAGGCATTCTTGGCTAGAAGATTTTGTTGCTGTTGTCATTGTTTCCTGAGGTGGTAGCTTTGATTACTAACTTAATCTCTTTACTTGATAAGATTTTATATTTCCCCTTGACTCATTTTTGCTAATTTGAATGTTTCTTAGAATTTGTCCAGTTCTTTAAAAATATCTAAATTTTAGATATAATTGTTCATAGGTACTTTTATAATAAATTTTTATTTAAGTTTAGTGTCCTTTTAAAAATTTCATTAATACTTGAATAGTTTCTCTTTCTCGTTGGTCGGTCTATTTAAATTGTGGCCACTGTTGATGTGTTCAAAGAAACAATTTTTGGCTTTGTTGAGGTTCTCAATTGTTTTTCTATTTCAGTAATTTTTATATCCCTAATACTTTCTTGTGGTTGCTGTAGTTTCAATTTGCTCTTTTTTCAGTGCCTTATGGTGGCAGGTTAGAGAATGTAATTTTTGAGTATGAGAACTACTTTTATTGCATCACACAGGAGATACGCATTCTTAAAGTATTTTCTAATTTATTTCTTCTTGGACCCATTGGTTATTTAATAGCATGTTGTTTAATTTCCACATAATTCTGAGTTTCCCAAATTTTCCTATTGCTGATTTATTATTTTACTCAATTATTGTCTGAAAATATACTTTGTATTATTCCAATGTTTAAATTCATTGAGGTCTATTTTATGGCCTGGGATATGGTATTCCTGGATAATGTTGCATGTGCACTTGAGAATCTACTGTTGTTACAGTGTTCCTTAAATATCTAATCAGTTTGGTTATGTTATAGTATTGTTCAAGTGTTGTATTTCTTTGTTGATTTTCTGCCTAGTCATTTTATCCATTTGTGAAAGTGAGTATCCAAGGCTGCAAGAAGTATGTTAAATTGTCTAATTAATCTTCATTTTTGGAGGTTTCTATGTCAATGGATTTTGAAGCCTTTCATCACACACATATATATGCTTATAATTATTTATTTTTGAGATATTGGTCCTTTTATTTTTATGAAATCTCTCTTTACCTCTGTAACCCCTTTTGTTTCAAAGTCTATTTTTTTTTCTGATATTAATATAACAATTCCAGCTTTCTTGCGGTTACTGCCTGCATCATATAACATTTCCATCCTTTTTTTTCTATGAATTTTCATCTTCGGATCTAAAGTGTGTCTCCTGCAGACAACATGTAGACGGATCTTGTTTAATTAATTTGTTTTTCCTCCAGTCTGACAATATTTCCTTCATTTGAATATTTAAATTCATTTTCACTTGAGGTTACTAGGATAGTTAGATTTACATCCATCATTTTACTTCAGTTTTCTGTATACCTTATGTCTTTTCATCCCTCTTTTCCTCCTTTACTGCTTTCTTTTGAATTAGGTATTTTTTATAAAACATTTAATTTAAATTTAATAATTTATCTATATTTTTTCAGTGTTTCCCTTGATATTTTAGGGTTTACTGTATACATCTTAACAGAATCAATTTTAGATGCATAACAATTCTAGTGATCTATGTATATATAAATTTTTCTTTTGTTCACTTTTGTATACTTTGGCTCTTCTTCTGTTTGTGCTATTATTGCTGTACACATTACATCTATATATGCTATATACCCAATAATTTATTGTTATAACTGTTACTTGATTATATGGTTTGTTGTTTTGTCCTCTCCAAAGTTCATGTTGAAACTTAATTTCAATGTGACAGCATTAAGAGCTGGAACCTGTCCTCATGGATGGTATGAGTGTCTTATAGAAGGGCTGGAGGGAATTAGGACCCTTTGCCTTTTCATCCTTTTCACCATATGAAAATACAGCATTCATCCCCTCTGGAGGATGCAGTATTCAAGGCACCTGAGCAGACATCAAACCTGCCAGCAAATTGGTCTTAAACTTCCAGCCTGCAGAACTATGAGAAATAAATTTCTTCTTTACAAATTTCTCAGTCCCTGGTATATATATGTATCAGCATGAACAGACTAACACACTTGACATAATTTTATATCTTAAAAAAAGAGATAAAAAGAAACATACTATGTATTTACAGCTTTTGTTATATTAACAGTCTTATTTATTATTTCAGGTCTTTTCATTTGTTCAGAATTTGAAACTTGTTCCTGACAACAGAAGGGCTCTTCTTAGCTGTCTTTTCCCTGGGTTATTCCTGGTAAGCTAGCTGACCTTTGTTTCAAAGCATATGTCTGTAATAAAGTGCCAGTCTCTCTTACTTGCTTTTTACCATCACTTCATTGTTGTTCAATGAAGTTGAAATTTCCTCAGACTCTTCTTTTGGGAAAAGCTTTACACTCTCTGCTGTATGTTCTGCCCCTTCCTTTGGGTAAAACTTCTGAGCTTTGGCTCTGGTGATTGCAGCAAAGAGAGCAGCATTCTCCTCTCGGAATGACAGCCCTACTTTAAGACTGGGTCACTGGGATGAGAAGTAGCCGCTGGTAATCCCAGTCTGCCAATCCTGGAATGAGCACTTTGCCTTACAAACCAGAAAGAAGGCAATCAGGGCTCAGTGTTCTCAGTGTGTTGCACCCAAACAGTCCTCATTCCATGAATTAAAGCTGGTAGGAAGAAGTGACATCCTACTTCTTGGCCACATTCAACAAAAGCTTAACCTCAAGAACAGGTAGTGGCAGCAGGTGGGGGTAGAAATGAAAAATTCTAATGTACTGTTACTCCCAAAAAGATACTACAGCCCCTCAATAGGGTCTAGTAAAAGTCCTGTGTTCTTGGCTACATTGCACTGAGTAGAGTTTATATCAAGATAGGCTGTGAGAAAGAGAGGTAAGAATGGGTTGTGGATCAAATGCAAAAAAACTCTCACTGTTCTTAGTGAGTTTCAGTAGATTTTCTTGAATAAATACTTCATTTTCTACATACCATTATGACTTTTCAAGTGACATAGGTGATGGTTGTTTTATAATTTTCAACAATTTTATAAAAGATCCATGGAGCTCTTCACATTGCCATTCTAGAGGTGGAACTTCTGCATTTATTTCTTATGCAAGGAAATTAAGGTTTTCTTTTATTTTTCTTCTTTCTTCTAAAATATGCATTGGAATCTCACTCTCTACAGCAAATTGGGTCTCAGTGTATTTCTTTCTCCAAGAGAAGTCTGCAAGATATTCAAATAATTTTTGTTTTATATTGTTATCTTTGAAAGGTTGTTTTGTTGTTAAACAAAAGACAATAGGAAGATCAACATGAAACCCTGACGTTCATTGTATGAATATTATCTTTTCATTCAGAAAGAGTTACAAAATATATTTGAGTGCTCATGAAGCTTTAAAAAGAAGTGGATTAAGTAATCAATCTCCCTAGACAGATAAAAAAGCACATGATATTTTGGTATTCCCCAACTTCTATTATTTGACTTTCCTGTTCTAGCAAATAACTTTCAACAATTTGTCAACTTATTTGCACAGTCATTTGTATTTTATATTATTTCCATTATATATGATATAATGGAATTATATTAATTCTATTATGCATGTGTTGAATAGACTTTAATATATAGAGTAGATGTTGACACACTCAAATTTGTAACAAAGTGAAAAATTACTTTGTCAGAAAAAAAGTATGTATCAAAATTCTGAAGTGCTTTGCCGTGTCTTCTAAAACAACATATAGAAAACGTTTTTTTCTCATTATTAAACATATGACTCGGAATACAGCAAAACTAATTGGGTATAAAGCAAACCTTTAAAAGAGAATAGTTTGATGAAAAATATAAGCATTCCTAGTTATATATAAGATCCCATAGAGCCAATTTAACTTTTTGTTTCAGATTTATGTCCCAATTTAAAACTTTTAGTTCTACTGTCTAAGCATTGTGGCTAAAAGTTTGAGATAATTAATTACTCCTGACATCCAACTTTTGTGATCATAGTAGGTGACATTCGTTTGAAAAAAATAACTTGAAAATTTTCTGGTAAATGTTAATGCTTGTGTGTGGGTGTAGAGTTTCATTTTCAAAACAAGCTCTCACATATCAAAGTTAAGTGTTTTAGTTATCTTGTAAGAGTATGTCCTTGGATGCTATGCTTATGCCAATATTTATACATGTTGAATATACTCAACTTTCATTTAACTTACATAGCCATAATGCTTAACTTTAATCAGAGATTCCTTACTAAGTCTGATGAATGTTGGTAGGAAATATGCTGAAAATAAAATATGTTCGAATAGTTTTTAATAAAAGGATAAAAGGAAAGAAGCTAGCAGAAGAGCCAGCACCACAGAAAGGAAAGTCACATTCTGGATCCAAGCAACCTTTCCATGAGCAAAGAAGCAGCAAACTGCATTCATGAGACAGGGAGCAGAAGCAAGAGAGTGAAGAGGAAGTAGACTTGTTTTTTTGTTTTTTGTTTGTTTTCTCATGAGAAGAGTGTCCCAGTAGTAGAAATAAGTTCTGTGAATGAGACCAGAAAGACATAGGTAGAATATCTGGACCCTCTGTATAGGATAGGTAGTTATTATATTGTGTGTTCTGGAAGTAAGATTTATATAAATTCAAGCCTACAATAGTATCAAGGCCTATTAAGCAAACATCCATTAGACAGCAAGAAAGACTAAGAGGCTTTCAAACTACAAGTGTCAATAGTTAAATATGAAGCAAATATATAGACATTTGAAACTATGACAAAAAATAATGAGAGGTTTATCATAATATAATATTTTGTTCTTCAGTTTAGTAATTATATAAAGCTACATACTAGTTTTTCAAAACTTAACCAATCCTCTTAATTTCTATGAAATTTCCTGCTATACTTGGGATAGAGTTTGGAGTGTAAACTCAGTTTGTAGGATTTTTTTTTTTAAATCATGAAACAACATAGCGATAAATTTAAGTAGTTTTGCCAGTTGTATCGTGTGTGATAAAAAGGCTTTATATTTCTGTTTCCTAAATCAGGGCATGACAGTACAAATCATAAATCAAGTATTCTTATGTCTGTTATATAATTATAGAAGAATAATGCCCAAACTTTTTTGAATGAGGGTATGTCGTGAGCATCAAAAGGGAAAAAAAAGTATGAAAATCCCTAAAAGTTTTAGTCTGGAGAGTCATATAGATTGTGCATTCTTTAGCTAACATTTTAAAACTAATATCTGAAATCACTTGCTTAACCCCTTTGAATAATATACTATTGCCCTTAAGAGAAATTTGGTAATCTACTAAAGGTCCTTTTCATATAGCCCTGACTTCTCTCTCCAGTCACGTGTGCTTACTGGTGTCTATGACCCAAACACACTAGTTGTCTCTCAATTTTGCTAAGATGTTCTGCATTCTTTCTTCTCACAGCTTTTATGTCTATTGCTGCTGCTTCAAGGCATACTTCTCTAATATTCATTAGCTACTGTTTATTATTTTGAATCAGTTTAATGGTTTATTTTCAAAGAGACAAGGGCAAATTTTGCTGCTCTATATTCCTATATTATTGTGGTCTTTTTATTAAAAATTCATCAGGCTAAAAATTGTTTGTGATTCCCATTTATTTACCTGCTAGATTCTAAATTCCATGAGGACTGGAAATGCAACCCTTTTATTTACCTGTGTATCTCAAACTTTGTATTCTTCCTGTGAGATAGTCATGTATTTATTAAAATGAATGATTTTGTTATGTCTATAGACTGCATTACCAATACCTCTTGCACTATGAAATTTTCCTTAATTTCAAAAAAGCCAAACATTATTTTTTTATTTATATAGTTTGAAATTCTTTTCTGGCACTAATGTTTCAGCTATAAAAGGACCTATTAAAATTTATTTAATAAGGGGAGGGATGAAATAATTATGCATTTTTTTGTTGAAAGCACAGTTGTGTCTGATACTTTAATTATGCTATCTAATTTAACCTTTCATAAATGCCCAGAATATGAGAATATCATCCATGATTTAAATACCAATTGCCAAAATTGACAGCTATGAAATGGAAGACTCAGGTTTATCCTATGCCACATTTTCATCTCTTTCCTTTTTGTCTTACTTAAGACCATCATCTTCCAAATTGTGGAGAAAGAAAACATTTCTATTTGTGATTGCTTCTGCTAGTTATTTCTGCAAAACAAACTGCTCAAATTCAGTGGCATGATGCAATAACCATTTTGTCATCCTCATATATTTTGGGGTCAGGGGGTTGAAAATGCAAAGTGGGGTGACATTTCTGTGGTCTACAGCATTTGGGGCCTCTGAGAAGTCCTAGATGTCTAGGAATGAATTAAACGTTGGACAGTGAAATCTTCTGAAAGCTTCTTCATTTACATATTTGCCTTCTACATTGGTATGACTTAAAAGCTGGGCTCAAAATAATCTCTTAACCAGAGTGTCTGAATATTGCTTCTTCATGTAACTTGAGCTCCCTCACAGCATGGAATCATACAGGTAGCTTTCCTGAGTGTTTCAGTTAATGGGTCAATGTATTGCCTTTAATAATCTTGCATCAGAAGTCACATAGAATTACTTTAATGCTCAGTTAGTTTAAGCAATCACAGCCTGTCTGACTTTAGGGGGAAGAAACATGATGTCTACCCTTTGATGTCAGGACATTCAAAGTATTCGTGGCTATATTTTTAAAATGCCACAGTTATCTTCTTTTTAAAGAGATGCCATATGCTTCTTATCAGCAATAGAATCAGGACATGAAAATAGTTTTTATGCTACATATGCATTTTTATGATCATTCTTGTTATTATTATCTTTTTCAGAAAGGGTGATGGGGAAAGGATTATGTTTCATTCTTAAATCTTGTGCTCTATTAGTATTTTTATTTTTTGTCCATAATTGATTATGGCACAAAGGTAACTCAAAACTACAGTGTAGAAACATAAAAAATACAAGTTCTCATATCCAAGCTGTGGATAAGATATTCAAATATAAAAAAGATTTTGAATTTGTTTTAAAAATTAAGTCTTCTTATTTTGTAAAAAGAACTAAGATAATTGTCCAGTAATCACCCATTAAGTCTTCTCCTTAGTTGTCCTTCCACGAAGGATATTACCATCTATGATTAATTTGGATTCCAGAGGAAGAAAATATAGTTTGAGGAAAATTGACTGTGGAGCAATCTCAATGCTAACTACTATAAAATAGCTTATTACTTGAAAAATGAGGATATTGTATGAATTATCACTAGTCAATCGGTAGCAAAAACAAAATTTAAGTGATTGTAAATATGTCATATTTAAAACTATCTTGTAAAGATGATATGTACAGAGATATTATATGTTACTAGCTTCTGGATTCAGAAAAATATCTACCTGGAATAGGTTTAAGTTGGGTAATTGTAGTGTGTTTAATAATTTCAATACAAAGTAAAAACATTTTCTGTTGAAAATCAGTTTTAATATTTAGGTTTTATTTCTATTTTGAAAATTTAAGGACTCTTGAATATTCTCAATTAAATTGCAATTTAATGCAATTGTAGTTATACTCAGTAGTATAGTTACACTTGACTAAAGCCATTATAAAGGAGATGTAATCCCATACTGATGATCTTCACATTTCTTTGGGTTAAAGATCAGTTTATTTCAGTGAGATTACAGTTCAGGAGAAAGGTTATTGACTACATGTATCAATAGTGTGGTCTAAGCAACAGTTAGGAGTTTAGTTTGCGTGTTTACTATTTTTGAGAGTACATCAATGTCATGAAATATATTTAAAATATCAATGTAATGAAATATATATTTAAAATATCAATGTAATGAAATATATTTAAAATTGTACATCATATATACATAATTATATATATATTTATTTTTTACAACAGTGTTTTTCCTTGGAGATGATTCAATCAAATTGCAGAAGAGACACTTCTAATTAGTTATTGGGAAGTACAAGCTAGGATTATTGTTTTCCTGAATGTTTGTGACGAGCAATGATCTCTTACAGACATGGGGGTCAGGACACTTGGACCTTAAATTGGAAATGGTTAAAAAATTGTTATCCAAAGAATGACAATGGTTGGTTTGCCAAGACTTTTTGCTTTGTTGTGTTTTTTTTTTTTTTTTTTTGAGATGGAATCTTGCTCTGTCACCCAGACTTGAGTGCAGTGGCATGTTTTCGGCTCACTGTAACCTCTGCCTCCTGGATTCAAGCAATTCTCCCGCCCTAGCTTCCTGAGTAGCTGGGATTACAGGCAACCGCCATCATGCCCAGCTAATTTTTTATTTGTAGTAGAGATGGTGTTTCACTATGTTGGTCAGGCTTGTCTTGAAGTCCTGACCTCAATGAATCCATCTGCTTCAGCCTCCCAAAGTGCTGGGATTACAGGTGTGTGCCACCACGCCCAGCTACCAAGTCTTTTTGTGTTAGTATTGGTGTTGAATATATCTGGTGTTTTCATTGAAGGAAATACTTAAAAGTCATTTTAGGGGCTGGGTGTGGTGTCTCACGCCTGTAATCCCAGCACTTTGGGAGGTCGAGGCGGGCGGATCGCGAGGTCAGGAGATCAAGAGCATCCTAGCTAACACGGTGAAACCCCGTCTCTACTAAAAATACAAAAAATTAGCCTGGCATAGTGTCAGGAACCTGTTATCCCAGCTACTCGGGGCTGAGGCAAGAGAATGGCGTGAACCTGGGAGGCAGAGCTTGCAGTCCAGTCTGGGTGATAGAGCCAGACTCTGTCTCCAAAACAAACAAACAAACAAACAAAAAGCCATTTTAGGGTAAAATAAGCTTTCTCAGAACTATCACTGTACACATCTTCCTGTTTCTCTGATCCCTGTTCTCTCCTTTATTTTTAACCTTTTGTAATAGCTCTTTATGCATCTTCTCCTTCTGGGGTCATTGGAGATGTGTTCTGTCTTATTGATGTCTGTTACCACTAAGTACTTCTTATCCCTAAACAGGTAGTTTGATTTTAAGACCACCCAGACACAGACAACTCTTAAGTAAAATGCAAGCATGTGCTACTTTTCTCTACTGTACACTCATAAACTTCAAACAATTCCCTCTTCTGTCCGCATCTTCCAATAAGGATATAGACTTAGAACTTTAAAAATCAGTGGATAACCACTCTTTACTGCAAGAGTGGAATACTATATTGGATGATGATTTGGGCAAGATCACCTAAACAGAATGGATAACTTTAACTCTACCCTGTCGGTAAGTACTCACTGTGCACTCTCCTAGTAGTGTCTATTTGATAGAGAAAAGTATTAGAAGAAAAATGAACAACTTCATTGTCATGATTTCTAATATGTCATCATAAATATGAGGTCCTTCATTTCTGTTAAGTAGAAAACCAATGATGATACTGCTTAAAGAAAGATCTGTCCATGTTCATCTATATCAACAAACTTCCAGGCATTGTGCATTGGCAAATGCTGTTATTTCTGTCTTTGCCAGTGTTTAACAATGTCAGGTGATTCTACTTCTTCCCAGGCAGCATATTCTATAAAATTCTCAATGACATATTTGATACTCTGGAAAGATATTTTTATTCTTCACAGGGTAGAACATGCATTACAAATTCTGTAATCAGTAAAATACGTGCAATGAAACGGTTTCAATTTCATGTATGAATAATTTTTTGATGGTTATATAATCTAAAATGTTCGTATTTCAATTAGTGTTTTACTTAATACTTTGTATTACTCCCTTTTAATCAATCAAAAAGGAGACATTACCTGTCCAATGGAAGCTTAGCTATGTATTACCCATTGGAGACTACATTAAGGAATTCACTAGGCAATGAGTTCTAGGTGTTAAAAGGGGCATTAATTTAAAAAAGAATATTAAAGATGTGAAATTTTTAAACCCTCAGTCTTAGGTATTTCAGGATTGGTACTGGTAAACTAAAAGACATGAATAAAAAGTATAACGAAGAAAATACTGTGTTGATTGAACAGTATTTACTTTTTCCAAATGACTAAGCTTTCAAATCAGAGACTAATCATGAAGAACCACATGACTTATTTTTAAATTAAAAACCAGATTGAAATATATTTTTCTGGTTGTGAAGAGAGTTTTATTCTAAAAAGAAAAAATGTCTATGAAGCAAAAAAATAAAGAAAACATATGCTCTCTTATGTTTGCTCAAGCAGAATTTACCTCTGCAACTCATATAATTGGTGCTATAATTATGTACAGATATTTTGATACTTCAAAGAATCTATAAAATTCCCTAAATGAAAATTATTGTAGATTAAACATGATCTTAATGATCAAGACAGCTTTTTGTGTTTATAAGCAAGTTAGATTATATTGCTTATGAAAGTTAATTTCTTATATTTTTATTCCATGGGTCATGCAAAAAATCATGCTAGACAATGAAAAGATATCGTGTTTTCTTCTTTTTGCCTTATCATTTTTTTTCTGTGCTTAATTCTGCCTTTGCTATATAGTTTGGAAATATAAAGAATTACAAGAATTGCTCAGATGTCTTTTTCAAACCTCCAGGTTGCCAATATATTCACCTCATCACTCTTACCTGATTACCACACATTCCTCTGTGATCCTACTGAGCAGTATGTTTATTGTAAAATCTAACAGACCACCCAACTATGGTTTGCAACATCAAACTATATGCTTCTTGTACACAATATATTAGAAAATTGGGTTTTTGTATATCAGTGTAGAAATATATTTCATACATATTTGAGGCATACTGTTATATTTTTAAATAAATAATATTTCATTTAATTGAACCAACATGATTTTTACTATGATGTAATTACTGACTGACCATCAAGTCTACAGACAGCCTCTACCAGAATCAAGATACCCATAGGTAATCTATTTGGAATATTTTTTGAAATCAGGGGTGCTCAATTTGATCCACTCAGATTACCTTAACTAGTATACATCTATCGGTCATTGGCATACTTTTTAAAATGAGATATAAAATTACACAAAGATCTATAAGTTCTCTACAACATCTTTTCCTAGCAGCATTTTACAGCAGACAGAGGAGGTTGCCAGTAGGTAGACAAAACGAAAAACAGAAACACTTCTTTTTAAGCATAGTTTTTTTTACATGTCATAACATGAATCTACTATCATTTTTTTTACTTTCGTATTCTGAAAAATGTTAAAATTGGT
This sequence comes from Pongo pygmaeus, assembly GCF_028885625.2. NCBI lineage: Eukaryota > Metazoa > Chordata > Mammalia > Primates > Hominidae > Pongo > Pongo pygmaeus. The sequence goes on along the minus strand of NC_072392.2, from coordinate 31,119,563 downwards.
TATTACCACTGTTTCTCTGTTCTTTCCTAATCATGTCCTTTTTCTCTATCATCAGCATTTTAAAAACTATTCTTGATCTCTAACACCTTTCTAGAAAATTCTGCTGACAAATTAAGTGGCAGCTAGAAGAAGAGGAGGTATAAAGAATTGTTGATAATGAAAACAATGAAGTATATAGTTGGCATGGGCAAGTTGCATGTTGACAATTTATCATTGCATAAATGTTTGAAATTTTTTTATGAAGTAATTGTCATCAAGATTGAAGCTATTGAATATATTTCCTGTATAACATTTTATATAAAATAGATTTATATTGCTTTGAGCTGAACAGATATTTGCAATGAAATTGTGCTTGGTTAGAGATGTTATGCCCATATCATTTTAATTTTTTCTACTAACTGTCATTGGCAAAAATGTATCTAATACCTTATCTCTCTCCTCTTCTCTTTCCCCAAATCACATACAACTGAAAGTTACTAGATGTTAACAGTTCTGGTAAAGTAGTCTTCTAAAATTCTTTTTCATTTATGTCTAGAGAAAAAAATGTACAAAAATTCAGGACAGATTTTTCTTCAAGGTATCAAGAGTAGACGATACATATATTTTTTTCCAATAAATTTCTAAAGCTATATTTCAGAATTCAGAAAAGAAATATTTGCATTAAAACCATTATTCCCTTAAATTTTTAGAGGATTCTGTTTGACTTTGGCATGAATAAAGTCCATTCTCTTATTTGCAGTGCTATTAGATATGAGGAGTTTTAGCAGAGATTCTGGAACAACTGCTGCCTATCACGGTGTGAAATCAATGACATGGAGTCCTGTAGAAACTATTTACTTTGCTATATCTACTCAATATATGTATATACAAACAAGATCTTTGGCACTGGCTGGAAATCCACAGCAAGAGGTACACCAGGAAGCATCAAAAACTATTAAGTATATACAAAAATAGTTGAATGCGTACCTCAGTTACCAATGTTAACAGAGTTTGTGTCCCACAACCATTAGATTTTGCTACCCAATATTATCAGACCAAATTAAAGTAATATGAACACTCCACTCAAGGACAGTATCATTGCAAATATCTGCTCATTTCAAAGCAATATAAATATGTTTTATACAAAATGGCACATAGTAAATGTATTTGATAGATTAAATCTTGATGCCAATTACTTCATAAAGGAGCAGATGTTGTCAAATATTTATGTAATGATGTATCATCAACATGCAGCTTATGTCCCTTTAACATAGTAAATGCTTTCTTCTGAGAGAAAAGGGCCCTTGATTCTTCTATTTACTCATTCTTGCTGGAAAATTTTGCAAATATAGGAAGAAAAATGAATCTAATTTTCTTTTCTTTTGATGGCATTTTGATTTTGTTGCCCAGCTTGGAGTGCAATGGTACAATATTGGCTCACTGCAACCTCTGCCTCCTGGGTTCAAGCAATTCTCCTTCCTCAGCCTCCCAAGTAGCTGGGATTATAGGTATGTGCTAGCACTCCTAATTTTGTGTTTTTAGTGCAGACGGGGTTTCTCCATGTTGGTCAGTCTAGTCTCAATCTCCTGAACTCAGGTGATCACTGCCTCGGCCTCCCAAAGTGCTGGGATTACAGGTGTGAGCCACTGTGCCTGGCCAAACCTAACAAATTTTTAGAACCTCTTTCATGCAAGCCAGACATTGTCCTAAGCATTTTAGAGACACTATCTCATGTATGTGTTTGAAAAAGTTATCTCTATGAAAGCTAATGTTTCTAAACTGTGAAAGATACCTTATTTGCTTCTTTAGATTCATGTGCCATTTTTTCCCATTACTTTTTTAATGTACATTGTGTCTTCTGGGTCCTCTGACTCCTAATTGGCCTCAGCTCATGGTGAACCTGTAACAGGGGCTGCGAAGGATGAAGAGTTAGACCAATATACTAATCCATCTTACCTCTTCCCTGTAAGTAGCTACATCTTTAACCACTGATTCAAACAAAACACAGACTGTACAGGATGTTTTACTTCTGATTATGAGTAATGCACCTTCTCCTTCAGATGTGCTTGTGGTAAGGAAATGGCTGCTAGGAAGTGACAGGTTACTTCACTATCCTTTGTGGTATGTCTACCCCAACCCTAATCCATCCATTTGTAAATTAATCCTTCAGGAATTATACTAGTCTCCATGTTCTATGTGTACTGCTTATGAACTGACATCCGTGTAAACTATTGAGAATTCGAGCAGCTTAACTCAAACATTGTTTGGACATCTTATGGAAATAGAGGGTGTGTCTCCACATTTCTATGAATATTAAGAATGATGACTTTTACTCTGTTGATTTTTAGCTTCTGTAAATGTAATTTTTATTTTTGTATACTTATTTTTATCATATGACTATTAATTGCTCCCAGGTAATGTGGACTAAAAGGGCTTTCTTAGTTTACGCACACTCATGGAAACACATACACAGATATGTATGCACACACGTGAGACATTTGCAATTGTAAAACCTACTACGGAATGAAAAGGAAAGGGCATAGGCAAAATGCCATGGCTTACCTACAACTACAATTTGGATATTAGATATTTATCTTTTGTTCTTTCTTCATAGAATTGCTTTGACTGCTCAGGGTTTTGGAGGCTCCAAATGAATTTTAGAATCGTCTTTTTTTTTTCTAATTCTGTGAAAAATGATATTCATAGTTTCATAGGGATAGCATTGAATCTGTAGATTGCTTTGGACAATATGGCCATTTTAACAATACTGACTGATTCTTCCAATTCATAAGCATGGAATAATTTTGCATTTGTGTCATATATGGGTTCTTTTACCAGTGTTTTACAGTTTTTAGAGATCTTTTGCCTCCTTGGTTAGATGTATTTCTAGGTATTTTAATTTTTGTAACTATTTTAAATGAGATTATGTTCTTGTTCTCAATCTTAGCTTGAACGTTATTGGGGTACACAAATGTGACAGATTTTTGTACATTGGTTTTGTATCCTGAAGCTTTCCTGAAATAATTTATCAGTTCAGGAGCCTTTTGTAGGAGTCTTTAGGTGTAGAATAATATCAGGTGAAGAGAGAGAGTTTGACTTCTTTTTCTATTTGGATGCCTTTTTTTTTTTTTTTTTTTCTCTTGCTGATTCCTCTGGCTAGCACTTTCAGAACTATGTTGAATAGGAGTGGTGAGAGTGGCCATCCATAATTTGTTACAGCTCTTAAGGGAATGCTTCCAGTTTTTGCCTGTTCGGTATGATGTCAGCCATGGGTTTGACATAGATGGCTATTATTAAGGAGCATGTTCCTTTAATATCTAGTGTCTTGAGAGTTTTTATCATAAACAGATGTTGGATTTTATTAAAATATTTTTCTGCATCTCTTGAGATGGTCATTTTTTTTTGTTTTAAATTCTGTTTATGTGGTAAATCACATTTATTAAATCCCACATGTTGAACCAACCTTGAATCCCAGGAATGAAGCCTACTTAATCTTGGTGAATTAACTGATGTGCTATTGAATTTGGTTTCCTAGTAATTTGTTGAAGATTTTTGCATCTCTATTAATCAGAGATATTGGCCTGTAGTTTTCTTTGTTGTTGTGTCTTTGTCAGGCATTGATATTAGGGTGATGCTGGCTTTGTAAAATGACTTGTGGGGGAGATCCTTTCTTCTTAATTTTTTGAAATAGTTTCAGTAGAATTTGTAACAACTCTTCTACATACATCTGGTAGAATTTGGCTGTGAATCCAGTTGGTCTAGAGTTGTTTTGATTAGCAGGTTTTTTTTTTTTTAAATCACTGATTCAATTTCAGAACTCAATATTGATCTGTTCAGTGTTTCAATATCTTTCCCATTCAATTTTTAAAGATTGCATGTTCTCAGGAATTTATTTCTTCTAGATTTTCTAGTTTTTGTGCATAGAGGTGCTTATAATAGTCTGAGGATCTTTTGTATTTCTGTGTGATTGGTTGTAATGTCACCTCTCATTTCTCTTTGTGCATAATTAGACCTTCCCTCTGTTCTGTTAATCTAGCTAGTGGTCTAACAATCTTGTTTATATTTTCAAAAAATAAACTTTTGGTTTTGTTAATTCTTTGTATGGGTTTTGGGGTCTCAATTTCATTCAGCTCCACAATGATTTTACTTACTACTTCTCTTCTGCCCGCTTTGGAGTTAGCTTGTTATTGTTTTTCTAGTTCCTCTAGATGTGATGTTAGATCATTAGTTTGCAATCTTCCTAAATTTTTGAGGTAGGTGTGTAGCTATAAACTTTCCTCTTCACACTGCTTTCACCATATCCCAGAAATTTTAATATGTTTTGTCTCTCTTCACTTATTTCAAAGAATATTTTTCACTTCTGCCTATATTTTGTTGTTTGCCTCAAAGTTATTCAGGAGCAAGTTGTTTAATTTCCTTGCAATTTTGTGATTTTAAGACATCTTCTTGGCATTGATTTATATTTTTTCCTCTGTGTACCGAGAATGTGGTTGGTATGACTTCTATATATTTTTTAAATTTATTGAGACCTGCTTTATGGCTGAGCATGTGGTCCATCTTGAAATATGTTCTATATACAGATGAGAAAAATGTGTATTTTGTCGTTGATGAATGGGAAATTCTGTAGGTGTCTATTACGTCCAGCTGACCAAATGTGAAGCTTAAGTCCAGAATTTCTTTGTTAGTTTTCTGCCTTGATGATTTGTCTAATACTGCTGGTGAGTTGTTGAAGTTCCCCACAATTATTGTGTGGGCTGTCTAGGGCTCCTTGTAGATCTAGAAGTATGTGTTTTATGAATATGGGTGCTCCAATGTTGGGTGCAAATATAATTAAGATAGCTTAGTCTTCTTGTTGAATTGAACCCTTTATCATTATGTAATGCCTTTCTTTGCTCTTTTTTACTGTTATTGGTTTGAAGTCTTTTTTCTGATGTAGGAATAGTGACTCCTGCACTTTTATATTTTCTGTGTGTGGTAGATCTTTCTCAAACCCTTTACTTGGAGCTTATGGATGCCATTACATGTGAGATGGGTCTCTTGAAGACATCAGATAGACGGGTCTTGGGTTTTCTTTTTTTTTTAACATTGATCATATTTTAGAAAGGTATTGAGAAAAGTTGTCTTCCTGAGAAATGTCATACTTTAGTAAGTAACAGCTTGAGATTCACATCACAGAATTTGCCTTTGAGGTTGAGCAATAATAGCCTTTTTTTGACTAGGCTTGTAGCTTCTCTAAAATTTCAGAATCTGGCCGGGCGTGATGACTCACGCCTGTAATCCCAGCATTTTGGGAGGCCACGGCAGGTGGATCACGAAGTCAGGAGATCGAGACCATCCTGGCTAACACGGTGAAACCTCGTCTACTAAAAACACACAAAAAAATTAGCCGGGCATGGTGGCAGGTGCCTGCAGTCCCAGCTACTCAGGAGGCAGGGGCAGGAGAACGGCGTGAACCTGGGAGGCGGAGCTTGCAGTGAGCCGAGACGGCGCCACTGCACTCCAGCGTGGGCGACAGAGCAACTCTCCACCTCAGAAAAAAAAAAAAAGGAATTATCACTCAAAAATTTTATATGCAAATTTTTTTTATGTTTTACTTATATAAAGATGCATAGCATATAATGCACAAGTAATAAAATATTAGTTCCCTTTTCAGGGGGAGTTTTTGTTAATTTTTGCCTGACTCTTAAATCCATAGATAACTGACTGCAATTAGCAAATGAATAGAGTTTCAATATGAATATTGGTTATTATTTTTATATACGTTAATGGTAAGATAAAAGTAAAATTAAAACCTTTACTTGGTCACCAATGATACAATCACTCTTCTGAGAATCATAATTTTTTAATACAAGGATAATATGTCTGTGTATGTTGGGGCGGTTCACAATTTAATGGTTACAGACGTAATTTAAAAAATAATTTGCATTATTAACATACTTTTGTTCATTGTTTATTTTTACTTTTATTAATTACTTTTATTCTACACAATCAACAAAATATTAAATCGAACCCTGATATGTGGTGTTAATTTTCATGCTGTAAATTCTCTGTTCATGACTGAATTACAAGCTACAACCTAAGGACACTAATAGGAAGTTGGAGAGCTGCACATTAGCTTGCCATTATATAGTGTTGCCATGATACAAACATCTATGTAAATATTTTCGGTAGCATAAATCACAGCAAAATATAGCAAAATACTTGGGAAGTGATGAATTTAAGTAATTTATTTTCCTTATTTTTAATATAATTTAATTATAAATTAAAATGTTTATTTTAAATAATTTGTGTGTCTAAAAATGACCTCAAAATATTTCCAAAAATTTAATAATCAGATCTCATAAGTTGATATGAGATAGCTCTCAAACACAATTGTGTATAACTAAAATGTCGAGAATTAATAGCTAGTTTTAGAGTCAGGAAATAAAATGATGTGGTCAGAATTTTATTTCTCTCATCTAGGGAATAGCTAAGATTTAATCTTACGTCTAGATTGGGTCACATGTTCATATCTGGACAAATTAGTTACAACCATCCAGTTAGAATGCACTAGTCAGAACTGGGTCATGGACAACTTCTAGAATTTGCAGATTTATCAGGTTCACCTAAACCTCATTGATTCAAACTTAGAAACATTATTCCACCAAAGAAAATTGACAAAAAGAACTGCTAAATATTTATTGCATACTCTTTCCAAAAATGTACACCTACAGTATAAAATACTAACTAGTAGTGAGAATATATTTATTGAAAATTTACTATATTTCAAACACTGTGCTAAAAATTTTACATATTATCTCATTTGATAAAATAAGACAACTTTATCAATATTATTATTTATCTTCATTTTAAATATGAGTAAGTCTCTAGTTATATATTTCTATTTAAGATCATATATGGAAAGTATTAGGATGGTGCAAAAGCAATTGTGGTTTTGCCATTAAAAGCAATGGCAGATTACTTTTACTTTGTAATGGTAGATTATAATATATGTTAAAATCTGTATTCCAATCTTGACTCCAAAACTTACATTTTACATATAGAATGCAACACACTTAGTGAACCCCACATTCTCATCAAAAGTCCATTCACTTTTGTTCGTGGCACTTTTGATCATAGTTTCATAGAATATTTTAGCTGCAGAACAAAGCTACCCATTGCCTAGAACATGAAAATAAGTGAGAGGTACTATCAATCTATGATAAAAACTGTAGAACAGGTTTCTAATATATGAAGAATGTCTTCTTTAGGAGATCAATAAATAGTAAGTTGATTAGACAAAAACATGTGATTGACTAAGTTTCAATAATGAAAAAAAGAGAAGACGAGAGTGGCAAGTAATAAGCTGAAGCTGGGGACACACGAAAAATTAGTAGGAAAAAACTTACCAAAAGAAAAAGTTGCAAATGCCTTTATTTTTGTTTATTTTAGGTCTATCTGGCTTGATGAAGCTTTTCTTCCTAAATTCATATATTCCAGGTAGATAGTGAACTTCATTAGATTTGCTTCCAATAGTTTGTAGTCATTGTTTAATTGGGGATTTTTCTGCTACTCCAAATATATGGAATCCCAGTCATCTTAGTGTCTTTTTTGAAAATGAATTTGCCAATATTTTATAGGTAATACAAGTCCAAAATAGTAAAATTATCCAATAAAGGCAAGTCAACTAATCAATTAATCCGAAAATAAAATTGTCACCTGAAATTCTACTATGTAGGGGTCACTGCTGTTAAACATTCGGGCCCTCCACTGTTGTGGGGCCAATTTAGTTCTATACACTTTCTGATACTCTCAACTGTGTCACTATAACATGTATCCCTTGTCCCGAACACCAAGTCTTTTTCTTATTCTTCTACTCTCTCAAATTCTGAAAATTAGACCCAACATTGTGTGAAGGAAGAAGTTGGGGCTGGGAATTAGGATCTTATCAATGAAAATGAAGTAATCTAAAGGTCACTGGATATCTTTAGGTATTTATTAACATAGATGAAATATGGCTAGCAACATAGAAGCAGAAGATATCGTGAACAGAAAATAAGAAGATAAAATTATCTAAAATACGAAGTATAAAAAAAAATCAAGGACATCGGAAGTCAGCCTGGGGGAGCAAAGTTTACTCTATCTTTTAAATAATAATTTTCTTTCTTTTAATAATACATTCTTTAGAAATTATAAGACTAGGTATTAAAATTTGTGATACCAGTGTGCTGAAATTATGTCTACTCATTGGATAGTCTCACTTTTATCTTTTCAATTTATCTTTTAGAAAAATTACTTCTCCCTTTTTAAATGTATATTCATCCCAATATAAAATATATAAATAAAATGATATAGTAGGCTGAATGCTTTAAGAAAAAACTTAAATTCTAACATTCTGTAGTTCTTCCACATCTCATTTGTAAAACAAGTAACTGATTTTTACATTAATGCCCCATAAATAGGTTAAATTTATTTTTACATTTGCCCTCCAGAGAAAAGGGTTGTAGCATTTTATTTTCAACATATAAAATCAATCTAGATATTGAAATAACCTTGTCATTGGCAGATATTCTAACGGATGATCTAACCACTAATTTTTGCCTATGATTTATAGCAATTTTTTATTTGAATCTGTAGGATGTAAATACTTTTTACGCTGAACATGTCACCAAATAGTACAATACTTTAAGCTAAAAGTAGCTAGGAAACACATAGGGACTCTTAAGGTGTTTGAAACAAAGATTTTATGAGGCTTATTGTCTGCGGAAAGAAAAAAAATCATTTCTTCATTTCCGGTAATGTCAGAATAGATAGGCCGTTGTTGCCCACATAACTGAGTCTGACTGTAAGAATGAATTATCCCAAGTGAAATCCTCTAAATGCTTACTTAACGCCATAGGATGAAAATTTGCAAGCAAGAAAAGTTGAAAAGCAAGCCTTGGGGGAAGGAAGAGAGTATCAACATCACAATGAAATCTGCATTTGCCATTTTAAGTAGGATCCTGTAGCAGGACTTAGAGAAGCCTGCTTTGTTTAAAAATGATCTTTTGCCCTTGTGTGTATATGTTTCAGCATTGAAATAATCAGTCCTTTTTCAAATATAATTTGATCGCATGAAGTGTACCCCACTAGCACAACTTTTGAAGCTAAGCTTTTCCTTTGCCTTGTGCACTTAGAATTTTTTTCACTTGTATTAGATAGCCCAGACCAATTGACCTAAATTTCCCTGCCTGATATTGTAAAGAATTTACTTCTATTTATGCCTTTTAACACATAAAATGTTCTAAACTGTCACCTCTAGTTATGGTAGCATGTAGACAATGAAGCCTAACAGGACATCTGACTAAACTAGATGTGACGTTAGTATCACAATACATCAAATTTGATGTAATGCCCTTTTTTCACTTTATATTATAAAATATTTGATTTTGCTTTTTCATGTTTTTTGCTTTTCTTTTTAGATACAGTAATATATAAAAACATCAAGTTTTAAAATTTAGTGAACCCAAGACCTGATGCTTTGAAGTAATTAACAAATAAGACAACATGTCTTTGCCTTTGCATATGCATTTAAACATATTTATTAATACAATCCATGTTGGAGGGCTTGATGTACACAGCATCTTTTAGATATTCAGAGGTTACTTTGGAGTAGCCCATACTTTTGACCTTTAGCAATGTTCTTGCAAACCAGTCATTCAATTCTACTGGAATGAAATTAAAACAATCCAAGTATGGCTGTGTATTCATATGCTTCTCCTTGTGTCCCTCTCCCCTCCCACCTCTCCAAGGCTCTGGAAAGAAATGTTTGTTTTTGTTCTCCACACTCCTTATATAGGTCTAATCTATTACTCTTTATTCACCAATGTCTGTATATTATAGTGACTAATTTCTTAATTCCTCTACCGAGACTCTTCTGCAAAATTCTTGAGAAAATGAATTCATTAAGTCTTCTTACATTCTGGTTGCAGTTTATGGTTGGCCCTTAGATTTTGGGATTCAAGTATACCATTCACAGCCTAGAGAGACAAACATGATAGCAGTTGTTTTCTTTTGGATAAAGGAGTTAAAGATTTCTTCCATATAAACAGTTGGGGAAAAAGCAGACATTTTTATTAGGCCATATTTAAGAGTTTATTGACTCTGTTTAAAAAAATCATTAAAAACTTCAAAAAAAAAAGCAAAGACAGTGTGGAAGTAACTTTCAATGCTCAACGTTGAACATTGAAATTTGAACATTAAAGTTTGAACATTGGCTTACAAACACAGCAACAGAACAATTATTATATGTATGTAACTTTGTATGAATTTACATGCCAACTTGCAGATTTCTCTTTGTAGAAAACATGAAAGATTAACATATTATTTTATAGGCCGTTAACAAGTGCTGTATTTTATCTAGCAGTCTTATTTTAACATTTCTCCCTACATTGTCTTTCTTTATATGCCAGTTCCACAAAATGTATTTTAAACCAGTTTTACCTTCTTTTTGTTCCCTCATTAATGAGTTGTATATAATTTTATAATATGTTTATCCTAGGTTTGTGTGAGAATCATCTTTTTAATATTGAACTTCTAACTTTTGGTTATGTCCCAGATAACAGAGGAAAAGAAATGATTGTACTTGAAGCATTTTTTTATTCCAATTAATCTCCGTAATAAATTTATTAAATTTAGCTCAAGTTAATATTTGTGGAATGACTACTTATACAGGTAATGTGATAGCACCTGAAAGGGGAAAGGTTTCCTTGTCCCCTTTGCAGGGCATGTGACAGGGGAGGTGGCTTGCTGCTTCCGTGCCCTGCTGCTCAAACCTCTCGGGGAGGATACAGATGGGCAGGCTGTGGGGCTCTGACCCCACGGCAGTGTCCAGGGGTGAATGTTTACAGCTCCTGAAGCCCCAGTGGGCGAGTGTTACAGGGTGCTCTTTTAGTTTTGCCGTCTATAGGCTTGTGTTAACCACCTCAATTACACCCCCTACCTTCTTACAAGGACAGAGGGCTTTTCTGTACCCCAGGTTCTTGCCTTGATATACTGGAAGAATTGGCTCACACCTGGGCTTGGAGAATGAGTGCAAGGTTTTATTTAGTGGCAGTCTGTCTCAGCAGATGAGGGAGCCAGAAGGGAGATGGTTTTTCCCTGATGTGGGGCCATAGAGCTTCTCCAACTGCTCTGGCCAAATTCTGCATCATTCTGCTGGCCGATGGCCTGCTGGCCTGCCGGTATCTTCTACCTGCGTGCTCCTCTTGACATCCTCTCGATGTCTAGCCGCTTGTGTGTCTGCCTGCTAGGGTCTCAGAGATTTTTATAGACACAGGATGGGGGCATAGCGGCCGAGAGTGGTCTTAGGAAATGCAACATTTGGGCAGAAGGCAGGTGAAGCCCTAGGCAGGGACTATGCCCTCCTTTACCCAGCACTTCCCTTCCCCAATTCCGTATCATTTAAAGGGACCATGCCCTTCCCTTCCCAGCACGCCCATATCACAGCTACTCATGAAAAGTGTCTACCATCTGGTCGCTTCACTCCAAGAGATCCATATAAGAAATGTAAAAGAAGATATACAAGATAATAAATGATAAACATTTATAGATATAATAAAATGGATGAGAAAGGTGAAAGGCTGTAGAAACTGATTAAATAAAATAACTTTTATCTACAAATTCAGAGAATACACCATTCCTACTAAAAATTAAGTACATATTCAACTTATGTTAAAAATGACACTGTAACCACTCTTCTACTCTCGATGAGATCAACTTTTCTGTCAAATTTTAAGGATGCTACTATACAGCATTTCTCACTAACCATATTTTTTCAACTTTTTTCTATTCTAACAACCCTTTAATTTTCTCAATATTCTTGGTCGATGCCTCTTACTTAATGCACCAAGCATTCAACAGTCAGCTACTTGGAATGTGACTGATATGGTGGATATGGATGTTTCCGCTGCCATTAAGGACATCAATTGTAACTGAACAGTAACCACAGACAAGCCTTATGAGAAAATAACTAGTTCTCCACAATTTAACACTCTCAGTAAAAACAAGCGATGATTTCATAATGTAACATTCTTTATTTTGGTATAAATATGAAAAAAATCAGATTCATAATACATTTGTCTTGAATTTTTTTTACTCATGAAGAAGAATTCTATCAGGAATGCGCAAAACTTCTACTGCCTCAGCTATTAGGCATCATTTTAGATGCAAAACTGTTTCTTAAATGAGGTTTTATATTGATCTCCCATTATACTCAAGTACTCCCTAACATAAAAAACTCACAAGTACATAGTAAGTTTGAAGGTAACAGATTTATAATTTTGATTTTCAGTAGAAAGTACTTTATCCTAATTTACTTAGAAGACAATAGCATATTTAGAAATGAAAAAGTTTTCACTTTTTAATGCAACTAGTTAAAAATAGTTAACTGACTCTCATAAGGGAAAGGTTATGATATACTTGAAAATGTTGCAGATACACTTTAACGTTGACAAAGTATTCTCAGCCATTTTAAGTTATAATCTGTCAAAGACAAAATTATGACACTACGGAGGATCCAAGATGATAGGTCTCATCTGTCAGTCATCAAGGTTTATAACAAATAGTATAGATTGAAGCAGATCAAGCATGAAGTCCAAGAAAATCATCTAACGCTCTGTTGTGTTGGCAAATTCCAAAGGTTTGGAGATTATCAAATTAGAAAGTGGCTAGTGAATAGTTTGAGAGACAGTGGGCTCATCAATGGAGACATGACATAAATAACAGAATTACTTTACAAAAGGAAAATGGACATTTTTCAGAGACTATCCCACCTATAATTGCTTTAACCAGTGCACAAATGACTTCCTAAGATGACAGGTATCAATCTTTCATCAACCTTTCTCTGCAGTGATGCATAGAACAGATGGTGTTAAGGTATCCAATGGAAGCGTTAGGGTCAATAACATAGGACATAATAATATAAAATCACTGCAATACTTATTCCACTGTTAGAAAAAAAAGATAACAAAAAATAACATACCAGATTACTGGCATTGAGGTTGAGCATGACTTTGCAGAAGTGACCAGGGCCTAAAATATGCCTCTCATTTATTTCAGTGGGTATTTATGAAGCCACAACTCTGTTCATATATTAGACAAGGTGTTGGACAAAAAAGAATGAGAAAAAGAGAGGTGTGGTCCCTCCCTGCTGTCACAGAGTTTACTCAAGTACCGTGTACTCAAGCAAGTAAGCAACATAGCATATTGCAACAGTGTTTCAATAGGAAAATACAAGTTAACTGCAGCAGCACATTTAGGAGAAAACAATTTTCCAGGAAGGGTTTTTGGAGACATAGTTATTACAGGAGTAATTACTCATCATACTTAATACATACATATATTTATAATAGGTTGTACTTCTGTATACTACAATTCAAATTTGCCAACTTATTTTTTTAATCTATACGCATTTATTTTCTTTAGTCTATACGAGTTTATCTTACCCCATTACTCCCATTATTTAAAAAAAAAAATACATAGGTATGCATATACACATCTATATGTATATGGTAACTCAGTCTCTACTGATGTAAAAATAGTTAATACTAATCAATTCAAATGTTCTCTCAAAATCAACCAAAATTAATAGCCCCTGCTCACAAATCATAGATAAATCTAAAGTCTTCACGCTTGTGCTGTACCTTCATGAATTTTTGTTCATGGAAATCAATATTTTATGCCCAAAATAGAATGCTTCTTAGAAAATAATTGAAAGAAGGAAATTCATTGTATAACAGAAGAGTAGCAGTTGATTGAGACAGATTATTGTATGCATGAGTTAAAATGCTTAATTGTGTTTGGATCCTATATCAGAACTAATTTCCTCTCTTTTTAGGTTAGCACTGAGGTGAATCCCTTGATGATAAAGCCATATCATCACCTGTTTTACTCTAAACAAAGAGATTTATAAAAATGGTAAACCTGATTATATTTCATAGTATTAAGAAAGATTCTTGTGTAAGATTGTTATTAATTTTTACAATGCTCCTAATGTCTGCTGAGGTAAAATCAATTAGAACAACCATATCTTAGGAAAATAGAGTCAATGAGCAAAGATTATCACATATTTAAAGGAAGTAAGAGCAGATGAAAGCTGTTCCTGAGGAACGAAGTGAAGAGAGTTTGAGACAGTGGAAGATGGAACAGGAAGAAAAAAATAAGATAAGATGGTGACATCTCTCAAAATCATTTTGGAAGAGTCATTTACACACTATGGATGAATAGCAATTTATTCCTGGAAAATGCTTGTTGCCCAGGTTGTGCAAATTCTCAGTTATGGATAGATTTAGTTCTTGATCAATCATACTGCTTTCGAGAATTTTAATCTGTTTTGATTTCTTAAAAAGTTCCCATGTATATAAACAAAGTCCATTTACTTGATGGCATTATATTAGCCTCAGGATATTTGGAGGACTTGCATACTTGGAGAAAAGGGCATTCCAGGTGTCAGATGTTTTCAGGACAACCCTCTCACATGGTGAGACAGATTGTATGTTTTTTCCACTGTGGCTTGCTCCTATTTATATTTCCTTCAGCCCAGGAAAGATTATTGTAATATATCAAGTTCATCAGCATTTTTTAAATTCTTACATTAATCTATTTAAATTGAGGTTCTATTTTACCTCAAAGATATCTATTACCTGTATTTATCTATCCAATCGAGAGTTCTTGCCACATAATTTTTTTTTAATTCTGCAATTCTTCTGAAGTTTTTAAAGATCTTTGCTGGCTGGTTAGAATAATCCTCAAGTTTTTCTAATCATAGCACTTTTATTTTCTCATTCTTCCGATTAAAATTCAATCCTCTTCATTTACAAAGGTGATTATATTTGGAACTGTCATCTCCAATGAATGAAAAGCAGTTAGAAACCCTAGAAAAGATATTTGAAATAATTAGTAAACCATTTTATAATTTGTTAATTTTTCCAGATTTCTATAAAAAGCAAATGCAAATGGGAAAGAAACAAGAACTGGGCTTTCATATATTTTCCAGTCTGAGTTGACTTCAAGACTTGAAGATTAGCATAGTGATAAACAAAATAAATTTAAAATAAGGAGGATGATAAATGTAGAAGTTATCAAAGATTACAATTTTTTTAAATCTCAAATTTTTTGTTTAAAGACATTCCATCAAAGGAATTTGTATCAAAAATAAAATGAGTAAAGCTGAAATGTAATTGGAATCAATAAGAAAATATCAGAGCTGGAAGGACATTAATAAATCCTTAGTAAAAACAGCATTGTACAGATAAAAAAAAAAGTCAGGGGTCGAGAAACTTAATTGATTTGTCTAAGGTCACGTTACTATGTCAATTCATTTCCAAGACCAATGTTTCTCCAGATAGAGATTAATGAAAAGAAGAAAGAAAAAGAAGAAAAAGCAGATCTCCACTTTTTTTTTTTTCCACCTCGAGGTCCTGATTCATTTGGTGTGGAATGGAGCATCCAAATTTCCTGTTGTCTTGTCTAACAGCAGAAAACTATTAAATGGAAGAAAATAAGATGTGAACTGAAGTGGTAGAAAAAAATAAATGAAAAAAAAAGGAGACTTTGTTTTGGGCAGCTTTTTTTATTATGAATATATCTCCCTCAGCAGCCACATGAGGAGGGATGGCTGGGTCTTTCGCCATTCTTTGGGCAAGTATATTTCAAAATATGTTTAAGAGACTATCACATCCAAATCACCAGACAGGAGATCATAGCTATTCCCAGGATTTTTCAGTGTAACTTAATAAAAATCTCTGTGAATAGTTCCCCAAATTCTGCGTTTTCAACAAGCTCCCCACTTATGGAGCTGTCACCTTGAGTGCAGGAAGGACAGGCTGTTTTACTTTATAACTGGGACAGCAAGTACAGATCCTGGTTCATAGGAGGTGTCTAGAAAATACATGATTGGGTAAATAGTTTAATTAATAACTATAATAAGCAGTAAAACTTAATAAATGCTATTTTTTTTTTTAAATTGGACATATCTACTACTAGATATAAATTTCGGTTGGTGGTGGTCTTCATTTATGAAAGTGTTGGTTTTTACAGTTTTCCAGAAAATGTCAATTGCTATTCTGTACTCTATAATCAGAAGGAAGTCAGTTTGAGCACACAAAAATGACATAATATTCTGTGGTATCAAGAATACACAGCTTGATACTTCAGATTTATTTTTATCTTTGAAAGATATTAATCAAATAAGTAATTTTAAAAAATGGAGAGATTTTAATAATTGAAACAAAAATACTAATTATGAGTAAACATGTAATGTAGCTGTACGTTGAAATAAACTTGAAACTGTCTAGTGTCTGTATACGTATACCTTTTGCTTTCCCCAAGAACTATTTCTGCAAAATATCCGGTAGCCTGCAGAGATAACCCACATAGACTAAGTTATTAATATGCAATCTTCCTTCCTGAAACAGTTTACATATGCAGTATACAGCATCTGGACTTGTAATTGAATTTTCAAAGTTTGCTGTGGTTTGGGAGCTGCATATGGGTCAGTAATCATTATCCAAACACCATCATTTATAGTACAAATACAATTAATCATTAATTACGGAAAAAAAGTCTCAGAGAAGGCTAGTACACCTATTTCTTAAACAAATATGTTACCCTCGAGCTGTAACAGTAGCATTTCCATTAGCCATTGCCTTAGATTATTAGATATTTGTTCTGGCATCTTTTAAAACAAGGCCCGTAAGAAGAGTCAATATAAAAATCTTCAGACATAAGGCCTGTCATATATATTCACAGAATTTAATCACTTTCTGGTTAAATCACTGCTCAAGTCAGCTTTGGATCTTTATCTTCTGAAGCTAATATCAATAACACCTTATTTTTAATTTAACTAAATTCAGCCAAATGTAGGAGAAACAAATCATGCTTCTTTTTATTATTAGTTTTAGTAGATGGTTGCCAGGGCAAAATTGGTAATTAGGGACAGTAAAGTATTCTTCACATATTTTTTTCTTGTTATACATTTGTAAGCCCAGGAGGTTGTTAAATGGAGATACTTTATAGATGCAGAAAGGAAGAAAAAAGATCAGTAAATATATGTTCTCACATTCTTGGCTCATTAGCTAACCTGACCAATTTCCTTTCCTCTTTGTCAATCCCATTTTTTTTTCTGTTTTTTCCCTACTCCAAGCAATTTATCTTCATGTTGCACTGACTCACGTTATGACCTACAAAACTCCTTGTCAAAAGACACAGAACAGAAAAAGAGGCTAATTGTGTAAGATAAATGCCAACCTAAAATAAGGATAACATATAATTTCATTGCAGCTTAAGGAAGAGAGAGGAAGGGCTATTTAATAGAGTTTTTGTTAAATATACGGTGAGCTTAAGGAAGAGGAACAGCTATTTGCCATCTTCACTGAAGTCAGATGTAGCTTAGACTTAATATGAGAAACATGAAGAAGAGATTTTTGTCTGTAGATTTCTAATGGGAAGTGTAGTCAGAGGACCATGCAACCACATAGTTTTATTTCTTGTAATATGTAGAGACATATGAGATAATTTATGAGCCATTCAACTTAAAGGTAGGAGGAAAGATCAGTTGGTATTTTAAGCATTCCTCTTTTGTGATACCACCTTGTCCTGACTTCTTTGAGCCTCAGTTTTCCATCTCTGAGCTCCTTTGTTTTGAAATTATAAAATACCACAGAGATCAAGGCTTACACTTTTAGCTGTTTGGGACAATGTCTGGTAGAACATGAGCAATGACCAAGAGTAAGCCGAGATCCTGAAGTTTTAGAGTGGTCTCTTTTGTCTCAAAATTTAACCCTTTCAAGTGCTTTTAGAGGGGGATTGTGCATGAAAGAGACACCTGCTTCTTTCTTATTATCTAGACCTTGTCTATATCAATTAGATACGTTTCTCTCTCACCGAGGTACACTCCCAAATACTATGTTTGCCCCAGTTCTCCCTGTGCCCTTGTTTCATGGCCAGTTGTGAAATTTTGTTCTACATAATGCTAAGAAAATAAATGCACAATGTGATAAGTGGTGTTACGGAAAATGTGGGAGTTGTAGACCGAAGAAAGCATCTGGGCAAAGAAAACATAATAAAGTCAACAAAATGCTTCAAGATTGTTTTAAATTGTTATAAAGAGGAAACAACATAAAAATATGGTATGTGAAGGTAAAGAATTTCATGGAGGTTTCCAACTACACTTTAGCTATGGCTATCTTTTTTTTCCAAAAGAAAGCTTTTGCGCTACTTTAACATGGACCTTAGATAAGCACTGAAGTTCAATTGGAGAAACAGTAGGAAATTTGAAGCTTCTACTAAACCTCAGGGAATGTGGAAATAGTTTCAGGAACCATGCATTTCCACTCACATAACCAGTTTTAAAACCATAGCCCTCAAAGTTACAGTCAAGTTTTAATGTAGCAAAAAGGGCATAATTGTATTTACGTTGATACCTTTAATATACAACAATATATGATTTCTTTAAACCACGTAAATGCAGACCATTAGTATTCCCTTTATGGTTTTTGTCTTAAACCAGCTATCATCAAAACACTGTAATGCCAATAAGGCCATGAGAAAAGAAGGGAAGTGGTATTCTGGCCCCCTAATTCGGAGCAGAAGGGAGGGAACTACCACCTATCACTCCATGTATATGCAGGGCCAATTAAACCATGCAAGAATTTCTAAGATGAATAAGTAGCTAAAAACATCCTGTTTCTTCTACTTAAATTAATGAAAAAATCTTTTGAGATTTATTTTAGGGTTTATTATCCTTTTCTTAAAATATCCATTTCTAGGGTACATGTGCACAATGTGCAGGTTTGTTACATATGTATACATGTGCCATGCTGGTGTGCTGCACCCATTAACTCATCATTTAGCATTAGGTATATCTCCTAATGCTATCCCTCCCCCCTCCCCCCACCCCACAACAGTCCCCAGAGTGTGATGTTCCCCTTCCTGTGTCCATGTGTTCTCATTGTTCAATTCTCACGTATGAGTGAGAACATGCGGTGTTTGGTTTTTTGTCCTTGCGATAGTTTACTGAGAATGATGATTTGCAATTTCATCCATGTCCCTACAAAAGACATGAATTCATTTTTTATGGCTGCATAGTATTCCATGGTGTATATGTGCCACATTTTCTTAATCCAGTCTATCATTGCTGGACATTTGGGTTGGTTCCAAGTCTTTGCTGTTGTGAATAGTGCTGCAATAAACATACGCGTGCATGTGTCTTTATAGCAGCATGATTTATAGTCCTTTTGGTATATACCCAGTAATGGGATGGCTGAGTCAAATGGTATTTCTAGTTCTAGATCCCTGAGGAATTGCCACACTGACTTCCACAATGGTTGAACTAGTTTACAGTCCCACCAACAGTGTAAAAGTGTTCCTATTTTCTCCACATTGTGCACACGTACCCTAAAACTTAAAGTATAAAAAAAAAAAAGCTAACTAAAATAGCTGATCTTAAAAGAAATCATTAAAAAAAATATGCAGGGCCAGGCATGGTGGCTCACATCTGTAATCCCACCATTTTGGGAGGCCAAGGATGGAACTGCTTGAGCCCAGGAGTTCAAGACCAACCTGAGCAATACAGTGAGACTTCATCTCTACAAAAACCTTAAAAAATTAGCCAAGTGTGGCGGCACATGCCTGCAGTCCCAGCTACTCAGGAGGCTGGGGTGGGAGGATTGCTTGATCCTGGGAGGGGAAGTCCAGTTGGCGGAGATCACTTCTCTGCACTCCAGCCTGCAAGATAGAGGGAGACCTTATCTGAAAAAATTTTTAAAAATAAATATAAATTAAAAAACCAAAAGCAAATATATATTTACACATGTTTAAATATATAATAATGTTTAAAAAGGATACTATATTGTGATGAAGTGGCATTAACCCCAGGAATGCGAGATTGCTTTAACATTTGAAAATCAATCAATGTAATTCATATTAACGAATCCAGAGAGAATTACCATATGGTCGTATGAATTGATGGAGAGAAAAAGTTGACAAAATCCAACAGCCATTTCTGATAAAAATTCTCAACAAACTAGGAATAAAATAGAACATCATCTTGATAAGAGGATATTTGAAAAACCTACAACTAACATCATTCTGAATGTTTTCCCCTGACATCTGGAACAAGGCAAGGGTATCCTCATCAACATTTTTTATTTCTATTTTGCTACAGGTTTTAGCCAGCACAAATTGGCAAGGAAGATAAATACAAACCATATAGATTGAAATGGAACAAATAAAACTTTATTTGTAGAAGACAAAAATCATCTACAGAGAACAAGTGATAGACTTTCAATTATAACCGAGGTTTGCAAGGTTGCTGAATGCAAGATCAATATGAGAATAAATCGTATTTCAATACATTAGCAATAAATCATTGAAAATTGAAAAAAAAATCCATTTCTACCATCTCTGGAGATCTATCTTACTTATCCCTTAAGTCTCTGTTTTGATTAGTCAATGTTCATAATTGGAAGTATGTTTCCACCTCCATCTCTCCTTCAAGATTAAACGTTATGAAGAACAGGGCTCATGATTGGTGAATATTCATGTATCTATGTTAACTTATATGAGACAATGTACTAATTGTTAAAATATGAATGTATCATAGAAGACTTTTTGATATTGGAGGCTTCACCCATGAGTCCAAAGACACACCTATTACACAACTTCCATTTTCACAACTAATGGCCCATGTCTAAAAACTCAAACTTGAAGTATATCTTTAATAATTTTGCTTTTGAATAATTATAGTTATATTTTCAGGTGTTTTTGGAGTCTGTTTTGTTTTCATCTTTTTTATTCCATCAAAAAGCTCACAGATTTTAGGAATTTGGATTTGTGTTGTATCAGTCTAGATAATAAATGCCGATTACAATTAAAATACTAGGTCAAGGGAAAACTGGAACCAAATTAAAATTATTTTTATATCTTTTCACTCAGCCAGCAAAATACGCTTGCTAGATGAGATTATTGTTCAAAATTATTGCTGTCTTCATCAAAGCAGCTCATATATTTCTTGCTAATACCATGTAACTCCCACTGCTGCTCTGTGGGGGGAATATACTTCACACCGCTACTGTCAGGGTTGAGGATGTGACTTTGTTGGTGCATTTGTCAGCTTGTGCTGTAATAAGAAACTACTGTAGACTAGGAGGCTAAAACAAGATTGATTTCTCACAGTTCTGGAGGTTGGAAGCCTGGGATCAAAGTACCTGTAGGGTTGTTTTCTCCCAAGGCCTATCTCCTTGGCTTGCAGATGGTTACCTTCTTTTTGTGTCCTTTCATGGCCTTTTTTCTGGGTGCACACATCCCTGGTGTCTCTTGCTTTCTTCTTAAAAGGGCACTAGTATTGGTCGGGTGCGGTGGCTGATGCCTGTAATCCCAGCACTTTGGGAGGCTGAGGCAGGTGGATCACGAGGTCAGGAGATCGAGACCAGGGTGAAACCCCGTCTCTACTAAAAATACAAAAAATTTTCCAGTCATGGAGTTGTAGACTGAAGAAAGCATCTGGGCAAAGAAAACATAATGAAGTCAACATTTTGTACTTTTCATGTAACAGAAAATGTATATATACTACTGGCATAAATAAAGTTCCTATTTTTACAAAGTTCATATTCTAATGAGAAAATAGAGTAACTGATGAAGAGAATAGAGCTACTTGACAAATGATAAAGTCTTTCTAAGGAGATAACATTTAAATGGAAAACTTAATGTAATTAATCAAGTATAGGAAGAGCCAACAAAATAATTTTTCAGAATTTGGGAAGAAATAGAGTTGTTAGTGTGAGAAAATACGCTATGGCAAGTCACAAGAAACAATATCTGTGATATTCCAACTCTTCACATCAAGTGGTGGAGTCAGTTTCCCCTCTACTTGAACGTGGGTTGACTTTGTGACTTTCTTTAGCAAAAAGAATATGGTGGAAGTGACCTGTGTGCCAGTTATAAGACGAGGCCTTGACATTGCAACTCTTGCAGTTGGGACTCCTGCTATTTCCATGAGAACAAGTCCAAGCTGGCCTGTTGGAAGATAAAACATTATGCACAACTTAGTTTATTTATCTCATTTGTCCAAGCCACGGACCCAAAACTTATATGAGAAAGCCCAGCCAAGAAGAGCCAAAGTGAAATGCATCTGATCTGTTAGATGACCATGGTTGCATGATCAAGTCCAGCCAAGATCAGTCTAGCTTGATCAAGATCAAAAGAACTGCAGACCCAACATACAGAATCTTGGAGCAACAAGGAATTGTTATTTTAAGAGACTAAATTTTAAGGAGGGTTGTTAATCAGCAATAGAGAATTGATACAATCGTAAACAATAATAGATTTTTAATTTCACATTATAAGAAATTTCAAATTGACTCACCCTGTATACCAGTATTACCAAGGACCCAGATGTTCTGCCAGCTTCAGCATATTTTTGCTTGTTTTTTCATTGGTTTTTATTTTTTCTCTTTACACTGACAGTGTTTCTTACAAGATGACTGATACATTTCAAAGCACCATTTCTTGTTATAATGGCACTCAAGGTAGGAAGCAAAGATACTTTGATTTCTCATTTCTCTTGTTTCAGGAAAACAAAATCTTACCCAGAAGTCACTCAGCACACTTCTGGCTAAAATCGAATCATTGACCCACTGAAACCCATCATATATAAAATAAATTGATATGAAATTGACCAAGTTTTAATGTTACGATTTACTCCATAGGCATGCTGTCACTCAAACTAATTAATCACCTAAACATTAAAGAAGATGATTAAAAAAACTGATAAAAAAACAAAACACTAACACATTACAAATTTTTAAATGCTACTTACTCTGAAGTCTGCATACAAGTTAAGATGCACGTTGGAGAAGAGGGCAGGATCCATTCATACAAAGAACCATAATAAAGATATTGGATTTTTAAATAAGTGAGGAAAAATTATAGCAGCAATTAAGGAGAGTGGTGAATGGATTATAGGTGAGAAAAAGAAGAGGAGAATCAGAGGAAAAAAAGAAAACTAATTAGGAGACTATGTTTCTAAGTCCAAGTGAGAGAATATGACTAGTGTGACATAGACTAGACTAAGAAAGCTATAAATAGCTAAAAGTGTATGGATTTGTAAAGAGTTTTAGAAGCAGACTTGCTAATGAAGCACTTTCTGTCAGGGAAATACACCACTCAGGATTTATTCCACTGGTTGTGTCACTGGAGTTCATGGTTTTGCCATTTCCTAAAACTGACTGTTACTGGGGCAAGGTTTGGGAGAGGGAAGGAGTGTATTGAGAACATGAAATATAAAACTCCCATTAGACATTTAGGTGGAGCTGTTCAGAAACCAATTTGATACATGAACCTATATCAACTGAGGA
Organism: Pongo pygmaeus; assembly: GCF_028885625.2. Taxonomy (NCBI): domain Eukaryota; kingdom Metazoa; phylum Chordata; class Mammalia; order Primates; family Hominidae; genus Pongo; species Pongo pygmaeus. The sequence continues at coordinate 31,096,212 of NC_072392.2, read as the reverse complement.
TTTAGTACTGGAAATACTGATTGAGGGTTCAGTATATTGATAGTATTTGAAGTACTGGCTAAGAATCAAGTTACATAGGAGAAAGTAGACAAAGACTGCATCTACTAGCATTACTTCTCCAAACTTCATCTCTCATTACAGTTGTACAGTATACAGCCTCAAACTTCATATGTTAAATAGAATTCTAGAGTAAAACGTGTTTAAAGGTTAACATGCTGCCCACTTTCAAATTTTATTGATTTACTGCTATTTTATAAAACGCCTTATAGGGTGTAAAAGAGTTACTAAAGCTTTTTTTTTCTTGAGGTGGAGTCTTGTTCTGTTGTCCAGGCTGGAGTGCAGTGGTGCAATCTCAGCTCACTGCATCCTCCACCTCCTGGGTTCAAGGGATTCTCTTGCCTCAGCCTCCTGAGCAGCTGGGACTACAGGTGCCTGCAACCATGCCTGGAAATTTTTTGTATTTTTAGTACAGACCATATTGGCCAGGCTGGTCTTGGACTTCTGACCTTATAATCCACCTCCGCCTCCCATAGTGTTGAGATTACAAGTGTGAGCCACTGTGCCTGGCTTCTAAAACTTTTAAATACTGCTGTGATTTGCTTCTTGGGAGTATTTAGCTCGGTAAGTACAAGATCAACCAACCAAATTGTGATATTGTTTAATACATGTGAATATCACCATTCCAGGGAAACCTTACAGTATCAAGCTTTGCAAGGGAATAACTAGATGTGTCTTAGGAGCTTTTATTTTACTTTATTTCGTATATATGGTGACTTAAAGCAGGGTAACAATATGCTGTGATAGTACACTGTTATCAAAATTTTAAAAAATAGTCTGTTTGCATAACTAAAACCAGTTCAATTTTGCAAGCATGTGGGGCAAGTCTACTCTATTTCTATGAAACCCAAATTTCATAGAAATTTTCATAGAAATTGGGTTTCTATGAAACCCAAATTGAAACTTTGTTCACTTACAACTCTATGAATATGTAATTCCTCCCCTCTTCATTGCTCTCAGGTTTATAACTGCTTCATGTAATTTTCCTTAGAAGATTAATTTATGCAGAATTATTTAAAAACTAAAAACAATTTATTACGAAAGTGCTTATTGAATTTGTATTCATTATTTTTGATACAAAGTCACTTAAAAATTAATAGCACACATATGATCCCGCAATTCCACTTCCAAATATGTATTTAAAAAAATTAAAAGCATGGACTCAAATGGAAATTTTTACACCAATGTTCATAGCAGCATTATTCAAAACAGCCAAAAGGTGGAAGCTATCCAAATGTCCATCAACAGATAAATTGATAAATAGTTTGCACAATTCTGATTTACTTTTCTTAGATTATAATAACTTAATTTTAAATATCTGCAGAGCAAAAAGGCATGGAGATTGAAAAATACATTTTGGAAATACTGCCTTTAAAGGAATTTCTACTATTCAAATTACACATAATGCCAAAATAATATTTGTTACAGCTTAACCAGGGACAAATTTACAACATAAGCTTAGCTTTGAAAAACAAACAAAAACAGACGTTCTAAAATGAAAACCGACTATTTGACTTAAAATTTGGAATTTTGAGCAAATAACTTTGTTTTAGAATTACATTTTGCTATTATTTACCATTGGTAAATTCATGAAGTAAATTAGTTTCCCTGCACCATTCACAGGGCCTGCAACACAGTAAGGATTCAATAATTGTTTCTTGTTTAAATGAAAAAAAAAAATGAATTTATAATATCTAGTTACTTTTTATTTTTAAATTAACAAACTTAATTTTTTGAACAGCTGTAGGTTTATAGAAGAATTAAGTGCAAAGTTCAGAAAATTCTCGTATATCTACCCCCACTAACATGGTATATTTGTTCCAATTGATGAGAAAATATTGAAATATTAACTAAAATCCTTGGTATATATTTGGTTTCCTCTTTCTGGTTGTATATTTTGTGGGTTTTGAAAAATGTATAATGGCATGTATTTACTATAGTTAACTATATACATGCCATTATACATTTGCACAGAATAGTTTGACTGCCAATCAGTGCTTACCGAGGACATAGGAGGGGAGGAAGAGGGATCAATAGGTGGAATACTGGGATTCACGGTATCCACTATCTCCTAGTTTGGCCTTTTCCTGAATATCATAGAGTTGGAGTCACAGAGTATGTAACCTTTGTCAGATCGGCTTCTTAACTTAGCAAGATGCATTTTTTGGACAAATCAGGTTGTCATAACAAAAATGGCATAAACTGGTTGGCTTAAACCATAGAAATGTATTTCACACAGTTCTGGAGGCTGAGAAGTTTAAGATCAAAGGCTGACAAGATAAAATGGCCTGTTCTCTTAGCTTCTCAGTAGCCATTATCTTGCTGTTGTGCCCAAATGACCTCTTATTTGTGCATGAATGGGAAAAGAGAGCTTCTCTGATATCTCTTCTAATAAGGACACCAATTCTTTTGAATTAGGGCTCCATACTTACGACCTATTTAACTTTAATTGCCTCCCAAAAACTTTATTTGCAAATGCAGTCGCATTGAGTATTAAGGATTCAATCTATGAATTGTGGAGACAAACCAGTATATGATATTTCACTCTTGGTCTCCCAAAATTCATATTCTTTTCACATGCAAAACATATTCACCTTTTCCAACAGTCTTCCACATCCTAATTCATTTCAGCATCAGCTCTAAAGTGTAAAGTGTCATCTAATTATCATCTAACTCAGGTATGAGTGGGACCTTAGGTATGATTCATCACGAAAAAAATTTCTCTCAAGCTGCAAACCTGTGAAACTAAAAAAGTTGTGTGGTTCCAAAATACCACCTAACTTTTATAGTATGATGGAACAGGCATAGGATAAACATTCTCATTCCAAAAAGGAGAAATAGAAATGGAGAAAGGAGTAGCAGCTCCCAAGCAAGTCCAAAAACAGGCAAAGCAAATTTCATTAGATCTTAAGGTTCGATAATAATTCCCTCTGGCTCAGTGACTCATCTTCTGGACTGATTGGGGTGGTGACTCTGCCCCCAAGGCCCTAAGTGGGGTTGTTGCCAGGCACAGGTCTTCCTCCCAAGGCCCTGCTGGCAAAGGCCATCTGGCCAGTTGAAACTAAGCCGGTGACCCTGATAATTCTGAATTGCCTACAGTGTTATTTTTCCCTTGTCTTGAAAAACAGTGTATGTTTGCAGCCAAATAACTCTGTTGTCCTGTCCTGTAGAATCTGAGAAGACCCTCCTCAGGCTTCCTTCACTTTATCTTATCTCCATCCCCGTCAGTTCAAACTGGCAGTGTGTCTGCCTGTATTATTCCATAATCTCTTTATCAAGTGATAGTCTGGCTATACCTTTGGTATTCTCTTAGAACATGCTCTTCTCATTTTTTTGCAACACACTCAGATTGAGAATTTTCTACATCTTTCTACATTTGATTGTTTTTCCCTTAACAATACCTTCCTCAATTAATCTTTCTTCTAACATTTAACTACAAACAGGAGGATTCAGGCCACACCATCACATTTTGCTTTGAAATCTCCTCAACTACCTATCTAATTTCATTGTTCACAATTTTGATTTTTTGCAAAACACTAGAACACATTTTAGTCAAGTTCTTTGCCACTTTATAACAAGGATTACCTTTTCTCCAATTTTCAATAATGTGTTCCTATTTTTGTCTGAGACATCCCAAGAATGACCTTTAATATCATGTTTATACCAAAATTATATTTGTGATTACATATGTTTTCATTAAGAAGTTGGAGGCTTTCTCTCTATCTCCTTTTCTTTCTGAGCCCTCATCAGAGCCATCATTCATAGCCAATGTCCATCAACAGTCCCTCCTTGGCAATGTGGGTTTTTTTCTAGCATGCACCTCAAAACTCTTACTGCCATCTCTTATTACCCAGTGCCAAAACTGCTTCCACATTTTAAGTACCTGTTACAGCAGCATTCCCTTCTCTGTACCAAGATCTATTTTGATGAACTCAGTCACGTTGGGAGTTAGGACTTCAACATATGAATTGGGGAAGGTGGGCACGATTCAGTCCGTAGTACATTTCAAATGCCAGATTAATAGAGAGCATGAGGAAGTTGTAATTTGTTATTCCAGAGTCTGCACAAACAGCTGTCACCATGCTTGGAGACCATTTGTTAGACTGGTAGCATATGGGCCACCATCATTCCCTGCAGCAGGCAGAGTGAGTTGATGGTGGTGTGCTCTCCTTTGGACCTCCAATTGGTTGTCATAGCCATTCTTCACAACCACTCCCAACTTAGTAAAGATGAACCTGGAGGAGTATTTGCTATCCCTGGTGTACAGAAGCAGAAAAGAACGAATGTACCAGCAGTTTTATCAGTAGTCAACATGGAGTGTCCCCCTAAAATGAGATACGAGAATGTTGAAAATGACACTCCTCTGACTTCTGGAACCATGATATAGTTATAGAGCTGCCATAGTGATCTATAGTTCAGAAAAGCCTGACTTCCAAACTCTATATTTAGTAATTCCTTAAGTAGACAGGCTCAGGTATTTTTTCAAGTGATGCAGAATCCCACATCTACTCCAAGGAATCCAACATCCTAACCAGAGCTGGAATGATGTCAAAATATAACTTTCTCCTTACATGAGCAAAACTCTTCATGTGTATTTTAATTAATATTATATTTTCTGCAAGTTCTTCATGGTACAAGAAAGTCAAATCAGATAAACTGTACATAATTTTACAGCTGTGGCAGAATTGTTTTGCCATTTCTGTGAGATATATTCCTTCTGAGCATATTATATAGATATATAATTCTGATTATATTATTATTTTGTATCTTTCCCTAGCAGAAATTAATTAATTTCTAATAGGTTGGGGTATGGCTTTCACCTAGTATAAGAAATTCAAATAATTATTAACCAAACAGGAAACAGTTTCCAAATGAGTATATGAAAATTTAATAATATGTGAATTTAAATATACTTTTATATATATAGATTAAGTATTTCAATAATTTATCAGTCATTTAAGTAGATGCTACTGTAAAGCAGTCCATTTCAAATCGTATAATATTTAAAATCCATAATAAGCATACCAAGCACATCTTATACTTATTTTATAGATAGTAAAACTAATAATCAGGCATATTATGTCTTTACAAAAGGTTTTACGAGCATCAAAAATAATCATGCCAGGATCTGAATCTAGAAATTTTTGGTTATTGGTGTGTCTATATTTCTTTTCTTATGCCTCTAAAAATGTATAGTCTCAGGTAAAAATTAATAATACAAAAAGAATTATTCTGGGTATTTGGTGAAATTTTTATAAATTACTTCCTTGAGAAAGGGAATAAATAGTAATTGTAACACAATTTTACAAAATCTCTAATTGCCACATAGCAGTTACTTATATTTTATGATGCTGAATAAGCAAAAATTTATTTTTTGAGATCCACAAAATTGTTTTCCTGTAATTTCTAATCATGTGGATTTAGGTGAAAATCTCTGTGGTATAAGGCTCCAGTGTGGCTTCTATAATCCCTACCTTCTGGCGTTAACACATTTGTGCTCTTAAGTGTGGGCAGGAACTGAGTTACCTCTAACAGTAGCAAATGGCAAATATCAGACCATGTGATTATGTGAACATGATTACATTACATGAGATTGTAAATGGTCTTGCTGGGAGACTCTCTGTCATTGGCTTTGAAGAAATAAATTGTCATGTGTTGTGCTGCTACATGGAGAGGATCATGGCTTTCAGAGTTGAGTGTGGCCATCAGCTAACAGCTAGCAGGAAGCTGAGGCCCTCAGGGTTAACAGCCTTCCAGGTACTTGATGAATACTGTAAGGAACCATATGAATGTGGAAGAGGATTCTTCCCCAGCTGAGATTCAGGTAAGACCATAGTCTTGGCTGCTACCTTGATTGCAGCCTCGTAAGACTCTGAAGCAGAAGAGTCAGCTAAATCCCATTCCAAATTCCTAACCAACACAAACCATAAAATAATTCACTTGCTTTGTTGAATCTGCAAATTTCACAGTAATAATGCTGTGCGTCAATGGAGACACAAGATTATTTCTTACATTTATACTCTATCATGCTTTATCACTGGCTATTTATACTATCATTTCCAGAAATTTTAATAAGAAATAATTGACATATACACATACACAATCTCATGTATGTCTTCCCATGCCCACAAAGACACACAGCATATATGCATCTACAGTTGTGTGACTCAGAGAGAGGCATATCTGACACTTAAAATATTTATTTCTAAAATATGCATTTCAAAATATATGGCTGGGCTAAATTTGTCTTTAAGTATCTGCCCTTGGAAAATGAACTGAATTTTTATAAGTAATGAGAAACCTGGGTAAAGCTCTCCTGGAAGAATGGCCAAAAAGTGTAAGGCCTGAGGCATTGCCAATTACTATTTTCCAGAAAATACGAGATGTAGAGGTCACCATTGCTGTTACAAACCATGAAAATAAAAAATGTTTTAAAATTCTTTTTGTGTGATGAAAGGCTAAAAGCTGAAGTATGTGTTGCCATGGAAATAGTGTTTTGTTTACAGAACTTGTCTTTTCTAGAACTCATCCATTAAATGGTAGGAGAGAACCACTTCAATGTTGACATTGTATTGCACTCAGAGCTTTCGTTACTAGAATAATATTTGTTCATTTTTCAATAAGAAGCAAAAAATGTTCCACTGCTCATTTTGTCCATTTTTTTAATGACACTGGTAGGCTTGTTACTTAAATTAAATCCATCTAAAGAAAATGAATATGTACTGGTTAATCCAAATGAACCCATGTAAATACACTACTGTGGCTCTAAACATTGGCAAATATAACAAACCGTCACTACCATTCAGGGTGGAATGTTACAGATAATGTTCTGCTTCAAAACCAATGACCATGGTGCCAGAATGCTCATGTTCTTGTTTCTCGTACTTTCTGGTAATTTGTACTAATCAACATAGGACTGGCATTGCAGATGTAGCAATCAAACATTTTATTTCTTGCTTTCACAAAATCACTCTAGTCCCGGTGAGTTTTGGGGGATTTGGCTGCTACACAGGAATTCATTGAGGTTGCTTTTGTCTTCCGGTTCCACAGTCTCAACACAAAGTCTCCTCATTGTCCTGGCAGAGGAACAGAATACTGGAGGGGTTTCTACTGACCCAAAGGGACACACATGATTTCTACTCACAGTTGTTTGCCTACAGCTTGTTTCATGGTCCTGGTTAATTGCAGTAGGGCTAGCAGAAATAGGACAGTGCAGGTTGCATTTGTCAAGTGTTCTTAATCCTCTCACATCTATCATCCAGGTAAAATTTTTCACTGATCTGTGCCCACAAACCAGGGGGAGTATTTTTTTTAACCACCCACAAGCCTGTTCCTTTGGTCTGTTGTACTTTTGAATCTTCCGGTTCTCTTTTCTGTTTTTTTTTTTTGTATTCCCTGACATGAAATAAAATTATACATTTTATCCTTGTGATAGTTTGCTGAGAATGATGGTTTCCAGCTTCATCCATGTCCCTACAAAGGACATGAACTCATCTTTTTTTATGGCTGCGTAGTATGGGGGGAGGGGGTAGGGATAGCATTAGGAGATATACCTAATGCTAAATGACGAGTTAATGCGTGCAGCACACCAACATGGCACATGTATACATTTGTAACAAACCTACACGTTGTGCACATGTACCCTAAAACTTAAAGTATAATAATAATAAAATTTAAAAAATTACACATTTTATAACTTTGTCAAATTCTACGTGCTATTTCCTTACTTGAGATTAGATTTCTCCTTTTTGACCTAACAAGCCTTGTACCATTTTAAGTGTTTCAGTGCTACTTAAATAGAAATGCTCCTTTTATCCACCAGTCCCTTGCTGTCATAATACTATGTTAGGTGAAGATTTATTATATAATTTATCAGATTGAATATTTCTCATGTACATTCCATATTTCTGTGTGTGTGTGTCTCTGTCTGCCTCATTCTTTATAAACTTCCCTTACTACAAAGAATACGGAATGTGAGTACCCATGTTATAACTACCCGTGCTTCAAAAAGAATGTAGATTACAGTATTTACACAGTTTATTGTTGAAATAGCTAAAGAGATTAGCATCATGCTTATGCATATTTAAGTGTTCAGTACATAGTACCTTTCATTACCATAAAAAATAATATTTGGAATATATAATTACTTACAATGTATAGGCTTGGTATATTCTGTAACTTTTTACTTATAGGGACTGCTAAATCATATATTTCATTTGATTAGATAGCATTCACAACGTTAGAAAATTAAACATAACCACTACAATATTCTACATTTTTGATTACTTGGTTTTGATTCTTTGTCTCATAGGCAAGAGAAATAGTATCAACAGAGGAATGGAATTATAGCTAGAAATTCTATTTTGGTGAATAAGCTGAGGACTTCCTAGAGAAGCTGTATGATGTGAAATAGTTGCAAATAATGACAAAGCAACTTGTAGATAAGTTATTTTAAGCCTTTATTTGTTAGGTTGCTGCATAGAGCTGTAAAAGCATCAACAATGTATTTCCTCAAAATGTAGAGTTTACAAGTTTTCTGAGCTCCCTGATGTTTGCAATCTATTCCAGTCTCAATGTCCTCTAATTTTATATCAGTCTTCTAATGATCTAGATTGCCCATTGCTTGCAGCTATCTTTTCATGTTTGATTTGGTTAAAGGAAAATCAGCTTTACATTGTGAAAATGCTTACTGTTAGCAAATGGTGAAATTGTGAGGAATTGTGCTGTAATTACTGAATATTGGCTCTCCATGAACATGTTGCTTAAACGTGGGAAGATCTGCCAGAGAAACTTAACTTTCTTTCCTCAGCAGTCCATCGTTAAAGCAACAATTGTGGAAATCAAATGAGATGTGGAACCATTTTTGATTGCCTTAAATGGCGCATTTATATATGCCAGCAAGAATCTATGCTTCTATGTAAATTGAAAAAGGGAAATGAAACAGTCTGTGGATGTGGACTCTCGGGTTGAACGTGGGTGGATCAGCTCCTACTCAACATCTGTTCAGGCTGGAAATGCAGAGGAAGTTTAATATGTTTACTCAATCATACCGGTTTCCTGGGTGCCAAGGCAGAAAATCTAAAATATATGACAAATGTTCACACTATGTGGGAGCTATTTAGAACAAAGGTGATGATCCTGGAAGAAAATGTGGAGACGCTATCTCGGGTGCCAGCACAGTTGGACTTCTTTGCTGCCAGCAATCAGCAGCCCTTAAACATCAACATTTCAAAGTTTTGTCGACGAGTGTACCAAGTAACCTCTAAAAACATTTGAGAAGAAATAGAAAATAACACTAGATTATTTCTTAACATATCAAAAGAATATCAACATATGGCCTTGGATCCTTTTCATTCCCCATCCCTGTAAGTCCATACAAAATTATAATACATTTAATGTAGCATTCCAATCCAGACAGTAGTTTGTGGAGTTAAATTTCAAACTCCCTTTTTGAAAATTTTCTTGCATTCATAAACACGTTAGCTAGCCAGGACAGCATGTTGCTCTAGGAACAAAAGTGGGGAGTTACAAAGAAGGCAAATTATAAGAAATATATTTCTGTCAAAATTTTATGAAACAAGAAAAATCATAAAACAAAAATTAGTATTAGAAGAAAGTCATCAAATTTTACATAATGATTTTTCATCAATATACTTGGCCTCTAATTAGTTAAAAGGAAGATCATGCAATGCCCAGAGTTATTATCTTGTGGTTACTATTCAATTTAAATTCTCATGTTCCCCAAAATGTCCTTGTTTTAGTTGGTAAGACAGCAAGACAATAGCTACAATTCAGTGGAATTAAATACTTTGCCATATTCCATGAAATGTACAAGGAGGGGTCAGAAGAAACACAATTATTTTTGTCTGGTGGAATACAAAAAGATGTCACAGAGTTGGCATTTGAATTGGATATTGGAAGATGAATGGAAGTACACTAGCTGGAGATGAAAAGAATATAATGGACTGAGGAAAAGTTCCTTTCCTAAAATCAAGAAAGCTGTAAAAGGCATGGGGATTTTAATAATTATCTTCACTTGGAATTACATGTATGTTGAGTGCAGGGACAAAATTGAAAAAATAGTTATGGCTGAAAAGTTATATGGGAAATTATTATCAAAGGCTATTGATGTCAAGCTAAGAAGATTACATTTTACCTAAAATGCCCATGATCTTTAAAGTGGATGTAAGACTAGTTCCTCTTCCCCATTCTTATGTTTTCCATATTGTCCTCTTCCTTGTGAAAAATTCCACCACCGTTGTCAACGCTTCACTTTATATACCATACTAATATAATACTTTCGCCCATGAGCAGAATGGATGAGAACATTCTCAGAAATGTATTAAAATTACTACATATATTGTGTTTGAAACGGAAAACCATGAATAGATACCTTTATAGTAATAAATTAAATCTTAACAGGTGAGTTGCAGAGAATATGGTAGGTGGTACAAATGTAGCAAAGTGCAGTGGGGAAGTTTGTAATTTCTAAGCAATTCTCTAAATATATTTATTTAGTAATCTTCTAGGTCTGGTGGAGTGACTTAACTGAGCGATGCATTTCAGAAACATGGCTTACAAAAATCAGATATTTATGATAGTTACTTATAAATAAAATACAACACAAAGATAGGGCATCATTATATATACACACAGGAGCTTCATAATTACAATTATATTTGTAAAAGTATAATTTTTAAGTAGTTGAGTAATACAACTACACTACAGAAAAATGACTTACTTTAAAGACATGACTTGTATAAGCAGACTTGTAGTTACCTACTTAATTATATAAATTTGTTTAACAAGTAAGTAGACAAAAGTTACAATATGAATTTTAATATATATTACATATGTATGTCTGCTTTAAAAGTATGTGAATATATTTAACTTAAAAAAATGAGGATAAAGATAAATCAGTCTATCAGAGAAACAAATTAATGATAGAAAAATAAGAAATCCATAAATGATATTAAAGCTTCCCTTCTTTGTTGTTGCATGTTATGAGTGGTTCTCATATTTACTGAAGAACTAAGGTAAAGTACTGGTTTTGTAAGGGTGGGACATACTGACTATAAAGCTTAAGATTAAAATCAAGCAGAAAATCAAATACTGCATGTGCTCATTTATAAGTGGAAGGTAATCACTAAGTACACAGGAATACAAAGAGGGGAAGGATAAACACTGGGAATTCCAAAACGGGTGGAAGGAAGGGGAGGGAGGACTGAAAAACTACTTATTTGGTACTATGCTCACTATGTGGGCGACAAGATCAACTGTACCCCAAACCTCACCATCACCTAATATGACCCTATAACAAATCCACACATGTATCCCCTGAATGTAAAATAAAAGTATTATAAAAAAAATAAAAATTAAGCAGGATTTTTCTAAAGGAGTTTCAGTTTGAAATGACCTTGAATTGACCTAGAATTGAATGAATAGCAGACATTTAATAACCCAAATTAACAAGCAATGACAATAAAGAAATATTAATTATACATTATTTTAACCAAGCTGAGAGTTCACCTATTTTGAGGTAGGTACAAATTAGCTAAATTCTGTTTTGTGGGGCTTTTTTTCCCCCCACAAAAAGGCAAATTCTCAAAGCTATAAGTAGACCTCTGTTATTTTCAATGTATTTAAAATATTAAACAGTTGTTTTATTTTACAGCAATCTTGTAGCCTTTAAATTATTTTAATGATAGGAAAAAATGACATAGGATTTTTAAAAAATTTTATCAACTATTTGTTTTGGGTTTAATCTAAATACTCCATAACATACCTAGGGCCAAAATGTTCCAATACTGAACCAAAATATGTCTCAATAAACAATAATATTGCCCCAGATATGGAAGTGCTGGGTGACTAATATCAGGACTTGATTACTAGCATTAACTTTCATCAGTATTTAACTATTAACTTCAGTGCTAGTAAGACATCAATTTGCTGTAACAAGTATTTACAAAATATACTGTGGCCACAAAAATAGGATGTGCCATGTGACTTCCTCTCACATACAAAAAAATGTATGCAATGTAATTAAAAAATTGGAGTTGTTTAAAAATATCTTCATATTGAGTTTAAATGTTCTTTTCATTATGAGGGTAATTAGATAATCAGGCTAAATGCACACATTTTAATAAGCAAATGAATTCTTAGCAAAAATCCCTTATTTATTTATTTATTAAAATAAAGATTTATTTTAAATCAATGAGTGCTGTTTCTTTGAATTTGGACAATCTGTATATTTAAAATCTAATTTTGAAAAATTCCAATTTTAAATTAAGAAAAATGCTTTACATACTTGAATCTAAAATGACGTGTTATAATACTATATTTGGAGATGTGTTTCTTTATACAACAAATAAATTATATTTACAGATGTGTGCCTAGAGAGAATATTTATCTGTAGGTACTTCACGATTAACAGGAATACTGCATCTGAGAGAGAGAGATGGAGACAGATAGGCCGAGAAAATATGAGGCAAGGTGAGAGAGAGAATCCCATAATAATCTTCAGAGTAAAACACAGAATTTTAGGTTTTTCTCACCAACATAGACTATTGCCTCTGTCTTACAATTGCTAATGAAGAACTATAATCTTCTCCTAAGTCAAAGTCAGTAAAAGGTAAATTTTATTTTACCTTCATTTCTTTTCAAATACTCTTCCTTTTTGATGTAGATCTGAGTTCTCTGTTTTTTTTTTTGTTTTGTTTTGTTTTGTTTTGTTTTTGTAGAGATGGTGTGTCACTATGTGGCCCAGGCTAGTCTCCTGGCCTCACGTGATCCTCCTGCCTCAGCCTCCCAAACTGCTGGGATTACAAGCATGAGCTACTGCACTGGGCTGAAAGGTAAATTTTATATCACCAGTATTGATAGCTCTACATGAAACTTAAGCTGAACTCTGGCATAAAAATAACATATTAAACAGGATATAGGATGGTATAACCATTTACTTTTTAAAACTTAAATTTTAAATTGACTTTTTTTTCAGGAAATCAGTTTTCTTGACAACAAGGGCAAAAATATGACTTAGTTATTTACATTTACTTAATTATTGTTCATTTTCTTTTTCAAGCCTTTTCATTGTTATACCTAATGCTAAATGACCAGTTAATGGGTGCAGCACACCAACATGGCACATGTATACCTATGTAACAAACCTGCATGTTGTGCACATGTACCCTAAAACTTAAAGTATAATAATAATAAAATTTAAAAAAAGAAATATATAATACATATCTTCCAACTATAAAAAATACGTAAATTGATTTATTTATTCACATCAAAACAAGATATCTGAAAACATTTTCATTCTTCCATTTAAGTAATTAAGTTGAAAACATTGGACTTTTCTTAAGCAATTTTCCTCAACTTATCACTGGTTTTCATCAAATGATACTCCTTTTCAGCTCTTATCCACAGAGGTTTGCACTGTATTGACAAAAATCACAGATAATTTAAGTCTATGGCAGGAAGCGGGGGAAGGTCAGTGAAATAGCATTATCATAACAGTGTCTTGTTCAGTGAAGTAACACTTAAACAGAACTGTCTGCTGAAAGCCAGCCAAATCATTGTCAACTCTGGAACTGTCAGGTAGTTGAGTCTTCCAGGTTGTTATTCGAGTTCTCCTTTGAATTTAGGGAATGCTGGGATGAGTAAATGCCTTTCAGAGTAAGTGAAATTTAAGAGTATTGTCCAGTTCAATGTTTCCATTGCATGAAATAATCATGGTTTGGTGAATAATAGCAAAACTGGAAGTGAGGAATGCTCTATATAGTTAGGTCTGTCCAGGTTTTAGCCTTTAGTACTGTCAAGGAACTTTTCCAAGAAGCTTTAATTACCTTACCTATAAACTAGGAACAGTAAAATATACTCTTGTTCCCAGCAAGGCTGTTTTAGGAATCAGAGGGAACACATTTGTTAAAAGAGCATTTGAAATAAAAATTTATTACAACACTGTTTTAATTCTCACAAGATTTTTGAGAATGTTAAAACATCGGCAATTATAATCTTCAACTTTGATCCAACAAAGTTCATAAGAAGATATATTGGCCGTCTTTAATTCACGTAATCGTTCCGTGAGTCATTCAGCCATTCGCTGAGCAACTATGTGTAGGTGAATATCTTTACAATTAATGTACTAAAAATCAAAAAGAAGAATAGCTAATATGACTAACCATGTTGAAATATGGTTAATTACCTTAAAGGAAATATAGTTGACTCTTGAATAATGCAAAGCGTTAGGAGTTCCAACCCGCTGCACAGTTGAAAATGTGAGTATAACTTTTGACTCCTTAAAAACATAACTAATAATAGCCTAGTGTTGACAGGAAGCCATACTGAAAACCTAAAAAGTCAATTAACATATTTTGTATATTGTATGTGTTATAAACTTTATTTTTACAATAAATAAAGCTAAAGAAAATAAAATGTTATAAAGAAAATCATAAGAAAGATAAAATATATTTACTACTCATTAAATAGAAGTGGATCATCATAAAGGTCTTCATCATTTTTGTCTTCATGTTTTGTAAACTGAAGAGGAGGAAGAGAAGGGGTTGGTCTTGCTGTCTCAGGAGTGTCAGAGGCAGGAGAGGTGGAGGCGCTGAAAGAAGAGGCAGGAGAGCAGGCACACTTGTAACTTTTATTGGAAAAAAATCCATGTATTAGTGGACACACACAAATCAAACCCATTTTCTAAGGGTCACTTGTAAATAGAAAGTTGTTCTGTTTTTGGAAACCAATATAATTTAGTTAGACCAAGACACTTTTAGCAAGAATGAATTTGAAATGCAAATCATTTTTTTCTCTCAATCAATTCAGAAATCTATACCTTAAATATGTTGTCATTCAAGACCTGCCTCATCAAATCATAGTACTCCTTCCTCATCACATGTCAGAATCTTGTTATTATATTTAGAAATTTTAGTACTACCTTTTTTATAACTTCTAAGTTCAGGGGTACAAGTGCGGGTTTGTTAAATAGGTAAACTTGTATCATGGGGTTTGTTACACAGGTTATTTTACCACCCAGTTATTAAGTCTTGTACCCATTAGTGCCCATCAGTTACTTTTCCTGATCCTCACCCTCCTCCCACCCTCCAGCCTCGAAAAGGCTCCAGCACTTGTTGTTCTCCTCTATAAATTAGCCCTTTGCTAGGGAAAATACAACATAACAGTTACCTCTGACAAAGGCTTGAGAAGGCTCTTCTAAATATACACTACCCATTTTAGAAATCAGATTAAAAATACAGAGAAATTCATATTTTTTAATAATAGAGGATCCTAACTATTGTTCTTATGTAAACAACTAACCAGACTTCACATGAAAGTGGGAAATGTTTAATATAGTTTTGAGAAGTGAAGATTGAAAAATAATACAGCAATAATGATATGAAGCTGTACAACATTTGCTTTGAGCTATTTGACCCAAGCAGTGAGTCAAAGATTTCAAGTAATGTTTATTTTTATCATTTTTTTCTTCTTGGGGTAACTGTAACAATAAAAAAAGAATTCATAAAAAATTCTAATGTATTTGTCTATTATCATGCTGCTATATAGAACTGTCAAGGACTGGGTAATTTATAAAGAAAAGAGGTTTAATTGACCCACAGCTTTACATGGCTGGGGAGGCCTCAGGAAACTTACAATCATGACGAAGGCATCTCTTCACAGTGTGGCAGGAGAGACAATGAGTGCCGAGCAAAGAGGGAAGCCTCTTACAGGGCCATCAGATCTCTTAGAGAACTCACTCATCATCATGAGAACAGCATGGGGGAAACCACCCCCATGATTCAATTATCTCCACCTGGTCCCACCCTTGACCTGTGGGGATTATTACAATTCAAGAGAAGATTTTGGGTGAGGACACGGGTCAAACCATATCACCTATGAATTTTTTTTTTTTTTTTTTTTGCTATTTTAGGTTCTACTTTTATTTCCTTCTGCATAAAAGTTTCACACCTTTTAACTCGGCACATTCTCAACTTCTTCCATGTTAGTATCTAACATGGGTCAGTCATTGCTTAACATGTTTCTCTCTATTCCGGATTTATGTGCCTATTCCATTTCTCTGACTTCCAACATTTTGGTTTTTAGCCAATGTCACCTACTCTTAAACTAAGTTAATTACCATCTGAGACAGTTTGATTATTGTCCCATTGTTGGCCATTGTGCAGATCTGTCATTAATCTATATAACCATTTGGAAACATATTCTCTGAAATGTTTTTGAGATAATTATATTTTCAGCTTCACTCTATTTATGGAGAGATGATACAAGCACACACACGTGCACACAGGACTCCTAATTTTCTTATCTTTATTAATGTTATTTCCAACCAGCACGTCTAAATCTTGATGTAACTTCTAACACTTCTTTATTTGTTTTTCCCTTCAATTTGAGTCACCAAAATTCCTTTTATTCCCATTTCTATGTCTACTCAGGATTTTATGAACTGACTACTGGATTTGCTCAATGGGCTCCTGCCATTTCAACATTTGAAGACCTGCCTTTACCATCAATCAAAACCATCCACATCAGAATCACTTTTAGAAATACAACCTTGATCATGTCTCTCACTTTTTAAAACCCTTCAGTTTGTGACCCTGCTTATGATCCAAGGCCCAACCTTCTTTTTCAGACATTGATAGTTTTCTAAACTCTAGCCTGAAGGACCCTTTCTATTCTTATTTTTTCATATATTTGAAGAGACCTCTTACTCCCCTCAAAACAGATAACTCACGGTTTTCTGGGTACATCTTCACATTCTTATTATTGTGTATCTGTTTATATTTTCCCCTAGAATTCATTTTCCCTTCTCAATTCTTTTTTTTTCAGTGGTCATTTATATCAAATTTTCAACAAGAAGTTCTGCTTAATCACTCTATGGAGTGCTCATTCATGTGAAAGAGGAAGTTATAAAGCAATAAATAAAGTCACAGTTAAATGAATGCTATATTTGGGGATTTGATACAGGAAAACTAGAATGCCATGAACTAAGTTATCCCTGCTATGTGGGTCTTTCCTCAACTAGATTATAATTCCTAAAGGTCACAGATCATATATGTCCTTCTTCCACTTCTTCATTTCTATTATTCCTTATAAATCTTTCAAATAAAATTTGCTCAGTGTGTTGTATTACTACTTGATCACCTAAGTATGAAGGCATATTCTGTAAATGCAAGGCTCTGGGCAGAAATTTTTTGAATTTTTCCTGACTCAAGAAAGCCTTCAAAAGATACATAAAGTTTCCCATTTTCTAGTTTTGTGTTATAATTAATTAATTGTACAAATGATTATTGAGGGATTTAGAGTGTTAGGTACTCTTTGAAGTTCTGAAAAAATGGCAGTGGAGAGAAAAAAATGCCTGCTCTCAGTAGATATGTACTTTCTGTAACATTTGCTGATTTTACAATTACATGTGTTGATTAACGTGTTTACTCTCTACAGTTCTCCATCTTGTATTCTATACATTTACATTATTTATATATCCCCAGTACAAATATTATCTCCCTTTTTCCCTCCCCACTGGAGAGGCACCACTAATCACAGATTTTCATGTCGTAGACAGTATCAATAAATACCGTGTTCGTGAGCATCAGGCACGAAATGCATACATACAAATATCATCATAGATATAACTATAAGTTAAGCTGGTGTCCAGATAGTTGCTCTCCTCTATATAAATAAACCATTTTACTTGAAAGGAATATTTTTTTCTCTATTAGATTCATTTAAAGAAAGAAAGTCTTGTTCAAAGTTTTCAAGTTCTCAGAGTTCCTGTTTATCAAACACTTCCTGAGCTCAAGAAGCATCTTTAGAATGACTTACCATTTAAATTGTAGAGGTATACTTCCAGAAACTGTTTGTGTTTTCTAAAATCAGTTTAAGTCATGTTAAAATTTTTTACACACATGCTGAAATGGTAAAAAATAAAAATGTCATGTATTTCTATTGGTCTATCAATTGTCTCTTTGATATTAATTACCTTTGAAAAATACAACAAAATGTACTCAGCCCATGTGTCAGTAAATCTCAGCATGTCAGGGTAAGTAATTCTCAACATTAATATCAACTTGCTCTGAGGAGGAAAATAATGTTTAGGTCATTTTGACCTTGATGTCATTCCTGACTGCTTTCTTTCTCTCACACTGCTAACCAATTCATTAGCAAATCCTTTCAGCACTACCTTTCAAATGGATGCAGAATCCAAACATTCTCACAATCTCCATTGCTCCAAATCCAATTAGAGCCACAATAATTCCTAACCTTGTCTTAAAAAGACAGTCTAACATGTCTCCTGCTTCTACGCTTGCAGGTTTTCTTCTTTCCATAAACCACAATGATTCTTTAAGAATATGAATCAATTATGTTATCCCACTGTTTCAAGCCCTGCATGGCTTCCCACAGTATGCAGAATAAAATACTAAGTTTTATGAAGGCTTTTATGCTATTCTCGGTCTCTTACTACCTCTCCGATATTATCTGTGATTACTCCTCCTCTTTCTTCAACCATACTGGTCTCATTATAGATCCAAGGCTCCAAGCATGCCTCGGCCTGCCTTAAAGCATTTACACATGTTCTTTCCATGAACTAAAACACTCTACTCCCAGAAAGTCTTGTAGTTGGTTCCTTTGTTTCCTTCTGTTTGTATTTAGATGGGACATTTTCAGAACAGGTATTCCTGGATCAAGATATCTACACTGTCTATACTTTCCTCCACACTTTTTTCACCATTTATTCAAGTATCATCACTTGCCTTATATTTTCTTATTTAGATTGGTGATTAATTATTTACTGTTCTTTTTCCTGCTGTTGCCTACCTTAAAACTTCTGTGAAGAAAGAAATATTATTTGGCCCACAGTTATATAGTCAAAGTCTATAGAAAAATGCTTGGAAGATGCTTATGATTCATGAATATTCTTTGAATGATTAAAGATTCTTGTTATTGAACAGTCTGAGAATCTTTATATATAAAGGGGTTCTAATTTGAATGCTTTCTGTGTAATTTCAAGTAAAAGTGGAATGTTTACATGAAATATTTAAATTAGATATTTTTACAGTCCACATATCAACCACTGTGAATAAATGTTTTCAAGTTTGTGTGAATGAACAAAAATGAAATATGTGAAATATGTATCACTACAGCCTAATGTTCAATGAAATCAATCAATTTTTAGATTTTTTTGAGCTATGTCATGAAATAGAAGATAACATTATCTGAAAAAGATTCCAGAGTTTAAAGGGAAAATTTTTTTGGTCAAGCCTAGGTGTTTTTCATACTTTATAAAGGCAAAGTAATTTATTAAAATAGATTTCTATGTTTGTATTTTATATTCTTTGTATTTTCAGTTCTGTAGCTTAAGTACTTGAATATAAACAGCTTTATACTGTCACATAATGTAAAATGCTTTACATTGTTGTGATTATCTACAGTTAAAGACAATGAAGTCATTTAATACTCTCATTATGATCACCTGTATCTTGAAGATGGGTCACTATATTTCAAAACTTTAGAGTTGGCAAAATTTAGAAAGAAAATAGGTGAAATATATTTCTGTATTGCAAAGATGTGCTTGTGTGTGTGTTTGTGGAGAGAGAGCCAGTGAGAGTGAGCAAGAGAGATTTGTTTTACTACTTATACAAAAGCAAAGTTAAAACATACACAGTATCTTAGGAAGAGTTTTATTGTTACCTTATTATAAACCAGTTGAGCTCTATAAAAATTCTCAGAATGTATAACATAAAAACCAATATTATTTGTGATTTCTACTGCTTCAACATTTACTGTCAAGATCTTTATGACAGAAGATCTATTTTCTATACTTCACTGTTTGAACACTCTTTCTCCCTTTTTCAATGTTGTGTTCTTTTCTGAGAGGAACTTACTATTTCATCTTGTGATATGTTGAGGCTTGCTAGAAATTCAAGTCCAATTCACTAGGACTAAATATAGAAAACATCATATTTCCCAGCCAAGTATATAGTCACATCTTGTAAAGAGAATTATTACAATGTCTTTCTTTGATATAAAATATCATAAAGATTTTCTCTTTCAATTCTTACTTTCAATAGAATCGTGAAATTTAAATACAGTATGTGCACAGTAAATATGTCAAATGAGGAAGTGGAAATATACTATTTCTCATAGTATTTCAATTTCCTAAATTTTAAGAATGGTTACTATATTAATACTGAACTGTGAAAAATCATTGTATCTGCATAATTTTTGATACTAATTATTTATTAAGAACATATGCTTGTGAGTGATGTCACTTTTCCTAGAATTTGACTATTATAAACAAAATAAAATGGAGATTGAGGGATTTTTTCTGTATTTCTGGGAATTATGGGAAAATAAAGGTAATGTCTTTACATTTTTATGACATAAAGAATAAAACAACTACTACAGTCATACAATTTTCTTGACAATTGTATCCGTTAATCATTTAAGACAAATGTAACATTCCCTTTATATTATTATGTTTAGTAATTGTTTAAGAAACTTGCTTATTTGCTAAAATAAATGTTCTCGAATAATGCCAAAAATTATAACACTTTAAGATAATTACAGCAGGAAATAAAAATACCTTTATTATTTCAATTTTAAGGATTTCTAATGTGTGTGATAATATTGTGTATCTAAACACCAGCCCCAATACAATGGTAGGTATATTTTCAATTAGAAATTATAAAACCCAAATTTTTTTCTTGATATATCTATTTAGAGTAATCATGTTTTATTGGACCATAAAGGTGAATAGAATTTGTTAAAATGATTAGGCAAGTGATAGAATAAGCAAGAGAATAGCAGAAGTAATATCACACAAAAAAAGAGAAACTTCATCCTATCTAATCAAATTTAGTATACAGATATACAAATATGTAATGCTACCATTAATAGAAATGATGGTAAGAGAAATTAGGCAAATTTATTATGACACCAGACTTTGTGAAATTGAGAATACCTTTCCTAATGCATAGATTTATTGGTTAGTTTGAATATGGTTAATATTTCTCAAGTACTATCCATTTCTGAGTACATGTACATTTAACAGTGCTTAGGTAGGTGAAGCAGAATATGGAATCACATGTGCAAAAACCTAGTGTTTTTAGATAAAAACAGTATTATTAATGATATAGTTGTTATTTCTACTAGTGAAAACATTACTTGCATTGAATGAGTTCTATTTTTTCTAACCAAATTCTTAAAATATAGATTATCATTCCAGACAACTATAGTATGTTTTCTTACAAAATAGAACTGGCAAAATTACTAAAGTTTTGACACACCATATTGTTCATGGCCAACAAAGTTATGACTGACAGCCTGCCTAGGACCCCAGGGACAAATCTTTAGAAGAGGAGTAGTGTCCAAAGGCAGACTTCAAGGAAAAGGTCTGGAACAGAGCAAGACTAATACCTCAGAGGGTAACAAAAGCTGCCAAGGCCAAATTAAAATCAGTCCATCAGTTTATAGGCACCTCATGTGGCAAATACAAGGCCAGAGCCCTATGATTTTTTTCCACACAACCAATGAAAAACCATTTTTATAAATTCTACAGAGATGAGTATGATGTTTTGTGATGGTAACTGACAAGCTGTCAATCTATCTTAGGTGTTTGAGATGCTCTATCTCTTCCTATCCCAGGAAGACATTCCTTTTGTAGAATTGCATTTTGTGAGATCGCTTCAGTGCTCCTTGGAGATTTATCTTTTACAGTCATCTTTAAAAATGCTAATACTATATGCTGCCATCTATAGTGTGTCACACAGTTAGGATTGTCTGAAAGATATCATTGGCTTTAACAAAAGACTGCTTTGGATCACATTTCTGCCAGTTACTAATTGAATGACCTTGAGCTGTTTAGTGTATACCTTTGAACTTCAATTTTACTGTCTTTAAAGTGATGATGACAATAAATGGCTCACAATATTGTTATGAAGGTTAATTGAAGAAATGGTAAAACATTTAAAGCAAGCACAGCAAAGATATGGTGGCTATAGTTTATATATATATATATTTGACAGCTTAGTTCAGAGACTAATACACAACCACCACAATTCATGTTGGTGAAAATAAAAATTATAAAGCTGGGATGGCATATAGCTTTCATCTCAGATGTTAACCATATATTCTTAATGGTTGCATAGTGGACTGTGTCAATAAAAGTTTTGGAGTTCAGAAAAGAAGACTCATGAAGAATTTCTGATTATATACATGCATACACTACATAATTACATTTCATTCAACAATAGACCACGTACATGATGGTAGTACCATTGGACTATAATAGGGCTGAAAAAATTCTATCAGCTAGTATCTTCATAGCGGTTGTAATGTCAGAGTACACAAACATTTTTCACGTGTTTGAGTGATGCTAGTATAAACAGACCTATTCATTGCCAGTCTTGCAAAAATATTTAAAAAGTTAACTATAAAACAGTTTCAGGCATTAACTTCAGGAGACATTCCAGAAGAAACTATTGTTATTATAACAGCTGACATAGCTCCATTGGTGTTATTGCTCCTGAAGACCTTCCAGTGGGTTGAAACAGGGAATTGGAAAGAATAGTATTGATGCTCCTGACCCATTGAAGGCTTAAGCTAATGTGTGTGTTTGTGTCTTAGTTTTTAGCAAAAATTCAAAACCTTTAAGAAAATTAAAAATAGAACATGAACTTACACAATAAGAATCTTAAAATATTTTTGTAAATTTGTATAATGTGTTTTTGTTTGAAGTGTTACTAGAGAATAGTCAAAATAAAATGTCTGTAAAGTTACAGTTAATGAAGTTAAAAACATTAAAAATGTTTTTAAAGAAATGTAGTGCAGCCTAAGTGTAGAGTTTCCACACAGTCTACAGTAGTGTACAATAATGTCTCAGGCCTGCACATTCACTCACCACTAACTCACTGACTTATCCAGAGCAACTTCTCAGTCCTGCAAACTCCAGTCACAATAAGTGCCCCTTTCAAGCATACCATTTTTGTCTTTTATGCTTTTAGTGTAACTTTTGTATGTTTAGATATACAAATACTTTGTATTATAATTGCCCACAGTATTCAGTAGAGTAACATACTATATAAGTTTGTAGCTTAGGAGCAAAGGGCTGTACCATGTAGCCTAGAAAAGTAGTAGGCTACACCATCTAGGTGTGTGTAACTACACCCTATGATCCCACCCTCACGAAGTTGTCTAAGGACACATTTCTCAGAACACATTCACATTTTTAAAAACAACACGTCTGTAATTGTTCAAAAAGATGACATAACTGTATATGTTGACCCAGAGGTAGAGAATTTAATTAAATAGAAATTTATTTTTCTTCAATGTAAATGATCTTAATTTGTATTGTTTATAATAAGTAACTATGTAAGTGGAAAATTAGCTAAGTCTTGAGGAATCATATAGGCACACAAAGACAATGTAATCCAAATATCTCAGCCATCAACATTGTCGATATTATCACCAACAAATCAATCATATAGATCTTTTTTGAAACTCTAGAAAAGTTTTTCCACTAGATAGCTTCATACCTTCTCTGGGAAATAAGAAAAAGTATCCTTAGAAACATGGTTCTTGACTCAGTTCTGATCAACAGAAAAATGATGGGCTTTTAGAACATTAAAGTTCTAAATGCACACTTACACACAGAAATATAGCTTAGAAGCTACATAAGCTCTGGAAAACTTTGTAATTTTGAGTTGGTCAGGAGGTAATTTTCAGGCCTTCTCTCTGTAACTGGTTACATAAATAAAAACTTTCTCCCCAGTTCATCTGCATCTCGTTATTGGGCAGTGAGAAATAGCAGCCTGACCCTCAGTTTGGTCCAGGAACAGTTTGATGCCAATATTAACTGAAATTATGTTTATTTCAATGAGAGTGTGTCTTTATTCTACTATTCTTTAGAAGTGAGTTATGTTACATTATTATAGAATGCTGTATTATCATTTACTTTTTCCTTCTGAGACCGAAAGCACTAAAGTTGCATATTCATTCAGCCCTACATTGAAATTTTATTTTTTGAAATGTGTTACACAGTTTAATTTGATATTACACAACATTTTTGGTGCTACAACAATAAACATGGGCTTTTAGAAAATGAAACATGATGGGCTTTTAGAACATTAAATATGCATGATAGCTACCTAGGATAACCTGATTCACAAAGCTGTAGTACAGCTCGGGGTGTGTATTTTTTCAAGACTCCCAAACAAATTCTGAAACACAGGCTGGTTAGGGAACATTGCCTTAAAGGCTTGGAGAACATCAAGTTTTAATTATCTAATTGATATATCAGAAAATATCTGATCATAATTGTTTTTTCTATTTCAAATTTGATCAACTTTTTACACTTCACTACTACCATTAAAATGTTACAACATTATTTTCTAGAAAATTTATGTATTCATTATATTTTATTTTTTAAATTAATTTTATAGCTGCCTTCAGCCTCGGCTATAGTGATATTGTAAAATACATATTTGGTCTTTGATTCTGTTTCCTGGCATACAATCCCTAAAATCCTTAGAATATCCAAAATGATGTCTTTTTGTATGCTAATGAGCTTACTGATGGCTGGCAGCCTCTAGGAAACTTCAGGAAGGGCTTGTCCCCTGAAAGACAAAGGCAGGAATACAGGGTTGGGACTTTGAGTCCCACTCTCCAACTTCTGGGGAGGGAAGTGAGGGCTGAAGGTTAAGTTGATTAGTAATGGCCACTAGTTTCTTCAATCACACCTAGTAACGAGGCACGCATGAAATCCCCAAAGGACAGGTTTTGGAGAGCTTCAGGATAGGCGAACACATGAAGGTTTCTGGAGAGCAGAATATGCCTACGGAGGGCATGGAAGATGCACACCTTTTCCCACAGTCTTGCTCTACGCACCTCTTTCGTCTGCATCCTTTGTAATCGTCTTGATCATAAGCCAGTAATGAAAGTAAATGTTTTCCTGAGTTGTGCAAGTCCCTCTCACAAATTAATGGAACCCAAGAAGAGGCTCGTGAGAACCTGAATTTATACGCAATCAGTAGAAGCCTAGGAAAAACAACCTGAGGATTGGGATTGGTTATAGAAGGGGAGGCAGTCTTGCGGGACTGAGCTCCCAACCTATGGATCTGTCACTGTCTTCCGATCAATACTATCACAAACCCCATTAGTGTCTACTGTATAACTGACTGCTTGCTTGGTGTGTGGGAAGAATCCCCCACACATTTGTTAACAAAAGATGTCTGTGTTGATTGTTGTGGTAGAAAAGCAGGGGAAAAACACTGTGTTTTAGCCACTCAGAGCTATTTCTCTCTTCTGTTTAATCAATGATATATACAAAATGTTGGCCCTGTTAATAACACATTTTAAACTGAATAATCTCAATGTTAATACATTTTAATGTATGTTGTGACAATAAATAATTTGAAATCTAAGTTGCTGAAATTTTAAATTACTTTGAGCCTTAAAGGAATGTGATTATGGAGCCTGAATCATGTGATAGGTAGCTGGCTGGAACCTAGACAGCTGTAACCTTTGTTTTCCTGATTATAGATTAGTCTTCTTCCTTACTTACATTGTTTTGTAAAATGTTGTAAATGGCTAAAGGGCACCATGGAAGATCCCTTCCTTCTTCATTGTTCACCTTCATGGTAGATTAACTGCCCTCCTACTTTTCTCAAAGACTTCATGGCTGTCACATTGTCTTATAATGGAATGTTAAGTGCATTCTTCTAACTTGGAAAAGACATAAAAACTAGACACAAAGAAAAGATTGGGAGCCGAGGCGGGCGGATCATGAGGTCAGGAGATAGAGACCATCCTGGCTAACACAGTGAAACCCCGTCTCTACTAAAAATGCAAAAAAAAAAAAATTAGCCGGGCGTGGTGGCAGGTGCCTGTAGTCCCAGATACTCGGGAGGCTGAGGCAGAAGAATGGCATGAACCCGGGAGGCAGAGCTTGCAGTGAACCTAGATCGCCCCACTGCATTCTAGCCTGGGTGACAGAGCGAGACTCCATCTCAAAAAAAAAAAAAAAAAAAAAGGAAAACAAGCCATAACTAATTAAATTGTGACTCATAAACCAGCCATGTACACACAATGTTGTAAGCCTATTAAATTTTATTGTTTTCTGCCTATATAAGCAAGAACTTAGGAGCACTGGCTCCATTTCTCTGGAATCTTTTCACCAAATGCCTAATTCCAGCTTTTTGTTTGACCAAACGTTAAGAAACTGAATTCTTATCCTTTTGAATATTTTAGGTTGACACTATGATTCAATTGTCTTATTTTTTCCCTTATTTTGTGGCAGGCCAGGTCTCACTAAGGCAGGCCTCTATAACAAATGTTTCAGAACTGACTGACTGGTTAAGTTAAATATTAAAAGCCAGTGCCCTTATACAAAGGCTAGAATGTAATAAGAGCCAACCAAGAGTTTTGCCTATGCGTTTCCTGAACCTTAAAGCATGATTAAACAAGCCTGTTGGGAGTTTGCAGGAACTTCCCAAACCTTTGTGAATTAGCAGGAGACAAGACAAGAGTAATCACCCCAGTGCCTGGACCCATTTAGATTAAGTATACTTACTGAAGCTCCAGAAGAAGGTCTTCAGGACTTGGACCTTAGTTATACCTTAAAAGAAGTTAATCACTTATGTCTTTAGATAAATGCACACCTATGCATAGAAATATAGCTTAGAAGCTACATAAGCTCTGGAAAACTGCAATTTTGAGTTGGTCAGAGATAATTTTCAAGCCACCTCTCTGTGACTGGTTGCAGAAATAAAAACACTCTTTCTCCTCACTTCATCTGCATCTCGTTATTGGGCAGTGAGAAATAGCCCCACCCTCAGTTTGGTCCAGGAACAGTGTGATGCCAATATTAACTGAAATTGTGATTATTTTAATGAGATTGTGTTTTTATTCCAATATTCATTAAAAGTGAGTTGTTACATTATTATAGAATACTGTATTATCATTTACTTTTTCCTTCTGAGACCAAAAACACTAAAGTTGCATATTCATTCAGCCCTACATTGAAATTTTATTTTTTGAAATGTTACACAGTTTAGTTTGAGATTACACAACATTTTTGATGCTACAACAATAAATATTTTGTGCCATTTTATTGCATTATTCTTGACATTTTTCTGAATACAGTGAAAATACAATTTTAACAAATATAAGATTAGTATTTTGCAATGTTCCTTCAGTGTTTATCTTCACTTAATTCTAGAGTAATATTTCCTTATTTTTAAAGATATACACACATACATAATTATAATGACATGTACACATAATTCTGACATGTACATAAGTATATTTATATATATTTATATGTATATAAGTATTCATACAGACATATAAGTAATTTGGATGGTAAGATTATTTGTCCATATTCAATAAGCCACACACACTGTCGAATAAAGCCATCCTTAAATACCTGATTGATTAACTGACTTGAGTAACTGAATCCTTATTATAAAAATTTAAAAATCACATGCAAAATGTGTTAAAACAAATATATAATCATAAGTTTATAAATTGTAACAAAAACTAATAAGAAAACATTTTAATAAGGCTGACTTCCTTGTTATTGGTTATACTCATACTTCCATCAACCACCTATCTTTCTGGCCTCTTGCACTCTGGCCATCTTCAGGTACTTGTATTATTCTGAATGCCTCACACTCTTACCCTCAAGTCTTTGTTGATGATCATGATGTTTTCTCTGGAACATTTACTCAAGCCTCCCATGTTTGCCTATAATTTTTCTTGATTCAGCTGTGATATAATGGCCTCTGAGATGCTATCTTTATATTTCTGAGCCGGCTTTAGTGATGCTTCTATATGTTTGCAAAATAATTTATGTATAATTCTGTCATGGAACATGTCTTCCTTGACCACAAAAGTCTATTTGTCTGTACTTTCCACTAGAAGGTAAGTTACCAATTTACTGTGTTAGTCTGTTCGCATGCTGCTAATAAAGTCATACTTGAGACTGGGTAATTTATAAAGGAAAGAAATGTGATTGACTCAGAGTTCCACATGGCTGGGGAGGCCTCACAATCATGGCTGAAGGCGAATGAGGAGTGAAGTCACATCTTACAGGGCAGCAGGCAAGAGAGCTTCTGGAGGGGAATTCCCCTTTATAAAACCATCAGATCTTGTGAGGCTTAATCATTATCATGAGAACAGCACGGGAAAGAACAACTCCCAAGGTTTAATTACCTCTCACTGAGTCCCTCCCACCACATGTGGGAATTATTGGAGCTACAGTTGAAGATGAGATTTGGGTGGGGACACAGCCAAACCATATCACAACTCCATTAAAAAGTGGACAAAGGATATGAACACACGATTTTTCAAAAGAAGATATATATGTGGACAATAAGTATATGAATAAAGCTCAATATGACTATTAGAGAAATGCAAATCAAAACCACATATCACACCAATCAGAATGGCTATTATTAAAAAGTCAAAAAAAGCAGATGCTGATAAGGTTGCAGATAAAAGGGAACGTGTACACTGTTGGTGGGAATGTAAATTAGTTCAACCATTGTGGAAAGCAGTATGGCAATTTCTCAAAGAGCTAAAAGCAGAACTACCATTCAACACAGCAATCCCATTAGTGAGTATATACCCAGAGAAGTATATATATCACTCTACGATAAAGACAGAAATGTATATCAGTCTACCATAAAGACACATGCATGTGAATGTTCATTGTAGTGCTATTCTCAAGAGCAAAGACAGAATCAACCTAACTGCCCATCAATAGTACACTGGATTATGAAAATGTGGTACATATACACAATGGAATACTATGCAGCCATAAAAAAGAATGAAATCATGTCTTTTATGAGAACCTGGATGGAGTTGCAGGTTATTATCCTTAGCAAACTAACACAGGAACAGAAAACCAAATACTCTGTATTCTCACTTATAAGTGGGAGCTACATGATAAAAACTTACAAACCCAAAGAAGGAAACAACAGACAGTTTAATTGAATGTGCAGGGTTGGAGAAGGGAGAGGAGCGGAAGAGATAATTATTGTATGCCGGGCTTAATACCTGGGTGATGAAGTAATCTGTTCAACAAACCCCCATGCCACGAGTTTATGTAAGAAACTCTCTTATATACACTTGAACCCAAAATAAAAGTTGATATTAAAAATGATCAATAGCTAGAAGTCATATTGATAGTATGTACATTTGACATAACCTGATATGTTTAGAATAGCACTTTACCTCTATGATCTTTGCCCTAAAAATTCATTACTCAAATCTAATCATAAGAAAAACAACGGACAAAAAATTATACAAAATGCCAATATACCTGACCAATGATCTTCAAATTTATCAAGGTCATAAAAAACAGAAGTCCAAGTAACTGTCATAACCAAGCAGAGCCTTTGTAGAGATGATGACTAAAAGTAATATGGTAACTTGGATAAGCAACTGGAAAACTCGAGGAAAAAATAAAGTATTTAATTTCTAATCATTTATAAATTATACTTAACAAGCTGTAGATTAGATCTCCAGAGTTTGTTCATCTTATAACTGAAAGTTTGTACCCTTTGCCCAAAATGTCCCCATTTTCTTTACTCCCCCAGCCTCTGGCAACAGCCTTTCTACTCTTATTTCTATGAATACAGCTTTTTATTGCACATATAGGTGACAGATATACTAATTAGTTTGATTATGGGCATCACCTCACAATGTATCAAAACATCATGTGGAATATCTCAAATATATACAATTTTTATGTGTTATACTTCAATAAAGTTAAGGAAAGTAATAATGTACTAATATTGATTTATTAACTGAAAACTATGTCGTACTAAGATATTAATAATAGGAGAAATTGGCTGTGAAGATAGATTGGATCTTTGCACTATACTTGTAGCAATTCTTAATACAATACTTCTTTAAAACCAAGTGTATTTAAAAAATCAAAATAAAGATTTGCAAGGAATGATAACTTTAACATATGTAAAAGAGACTGAATTTTGAATCAAAGTAATAGTAACATTAAAAGAGTATAATTATGGAGAATAATTTTCCTAGGGCTTGTCAAGGGCAGAATACGTGTTTTTGTTTTCTCCTTCCCTATAAATTCACTCTCTAGGTTAAGACTTGGACTAGCATATAGCCAATATTTCTTATATTTTTAATATTCTAATTTTTTTCTTTTTCCATTTCTTTCTTTATCATATACACACTCACACATACCTCTCCACCCCAGCACTATCTCATCAATTTTGTTTCTTTATAACAAAAAGTCATGAACATGTTCGTAACTTTTAGGGCCTTACGTGATGGCTCACGCCTGTAATCCCAGCACTTTGGGAGGTGGGCAGATCACAAGGTCAGGAGTTTGAGACCAACCTGGCCAACATAGTGAAACCCTGTCTCTACTAACAATACAATAAATTAGCCTGGCGTGGTGGCGGGCGCCTGTAATTCTAGCTACTCTGAAGTCTGAGGCAGAAGAATCGCTTGATCTAGGGAGGCGGAGGTTGCAGCAAGCCAAGATTTTGCCACTGCACATCAGCCTGGGTGACAGTGTGAGACTCCATCTCAAAACAAACACAACAAAAAAGAATATGTTTATAACTTTTAAATTTTGACTTAATTTTCTTACATTTTTCCAATATTTTCAATCCTTTAAAAATGAAAATTCTTAAAGACAAAGCCAGATGTTACCTAATAAAGTACACATGCCCACATTTTTATAAAAACAAACCCATGGATACAGCCATATTTATTTTTAAAAAGTCAACCATACTTTGGATTATAATTCATTATTGTCTTTAATATAGAGGAGATAGTTTGTGGAAAAAATTATTAACTTTATTTTCTTCTATTTTGTATATTTTTCTTTACAATGACTTTTTAACAAAAGGTTTAGACTGATTTTATTGCATACTGATTAATTTATGCAATGTTCCTTTTTTCTGCTTCTATTTTTATGTCTTTTTTCCTATTTTCTGTCAAAGTAGAAACCATCAAGCATTTTTTTTTTTCCATGATGGAGCCTCACTCTGTAACCCAGGCTGGAGTGCAGTGGTGTGATGACTCACTGCAACCACCGCCTCCCGGGTTCAAGTGATTCTTGTGTCTCAGCCTCCCAAGTAGCTGAAAGTACAGGCATGAACCACCATGCCTGTAGAGACCGTGTTTTGCCATCTTCGAGGCTGGGCTCAAACTCCTGAACTCAGGTGATTCACCTGCCTCGCCCTCCCAAAGTGCTGGGATTACAGGCGTGAGCCACCACGCCCAGCCTATCATGCCATTCTGGATAGGAAAGTAGTATAAGTACATTTGAAGCTTTCAAATTTCAAATTTTAAAACCATTTGATTTCAAGTTCAGTTCTTCCATCTCCGCTTGTGTAACCATGCACAATTCCTTTAATAACTTTAACTATAACATGAGCATGGAATAATATTAACATGGTAAGTTTATTGTGAGTGTAAAATTAAGCAATGCACAAGCTCTTGAAAATGTGCTTAATATTACCTACAGCTATTTTATTAAAATATTTATTATCACTGATGAGTTTTACCCAAACCGATATCTACAAACAACCATTTGATTGAATTTGGAAGGGAAATTTCTAGTCTAATTCAAAGCTATTTCAAGGTTCATCTCTGGTCAATGGCTTGGTTGCAACCCAGTGAGAGATCCTGAACCAGAAATATCCAGACAAACTTCTCCTAGATTTTTGACCCTCAGAAATTGTGTGAGATAATCAATTTGCATTGTTTAAAGCTGGTGAGTGTTGGAGCAATATATTATGTTGCAATAAATACTTAGTATGTATTTCAGTACCTGTAAGCAAGATGTTGTTGAAGGAACACCCTAAAATGTAGGAATAACTTTGAATTCCTTAGTGGACTTGGAGGAGAGAATGTGAGAAAACAAAACAAACAAAAAATGCCTGAGGTATGTTAAGTAAATCTTTAATAGAATTCCAATGTTCTTTCACAAGGTTATTTGTAATGCCTACAGGTGAATGAGGTAAATCTTATTTAAAACTGGAGGAAAGAGGATTTTTGTTATGTAATACCAGAAGTTTATCAGTACTACTGCTGCAATTATGTGGTGTTTGAGGTTGAATTGTGTCCTACAAAAGATAGACATTGAACCTGTAACCCCTAATACCTCAGAACATGACCATATTTGGAGATGGGGCCTTTAAAGTGGTACTTATGGTTAAGATAGGTAATATGGGTGGCCCCTAATTCAACATGACTTGTGTCCTTATAAGAAGAAGAGATTAAGAGAGAGACAGAGACAGAGGCAGGATTATGTGGAGACAACAGAAGAAGACAGCCATCTGCAGGCCAAGGAAAGGGGCCTTGGAAGAAAACAATCTTACCAACACGTTGATCTCAGACTTCTAGGCTTCAGGATTATGAAAAAAATTAATTTCTATTGTTTTAAGCCAAAAGATCTGTTGCAATTTGCTATGGCAGCCTTAAAAACTAGTACATGTAGAAAATAAAAAATGTACCTAAAATGCTGGATAATTTGCTAAGTAGATTTTCAGCCAGAATATTGAAGGTGACACCTACTTCCTTCTTGTTGCTTATACCAACAGGCAAGGTTAAAGAGATAAAGTAGGCTGGGCATGGTGGCTCACGCCTGTAATCGCAGCACTTTGGGAGGCCAAGGCGGGCAGATCACCTGAGGTCGGGAGTTCGAGACCAGCCTGAGCAACATGGAGAAACCTCATCTCTGCTAAAAATACAAAATTAGCTGGGCAGGGTGGTGCATGCCTATAATCGCAGCTACTTGGGAGGCTGAGGCTGGAGAATTGCTTGAACCCAGGAGGCAGAAATTACAGTGAGCCAAGATCATGCCACTGCAGTCCAGCCTGGGCAACAAGAGCCAAACTCCATCTCAAAAAATAAAAAAAAAAAAAAAAAAAAGAAAGACTGATGAACAAATTGGAGCGAGAACTCGCTGATCTTGAAAATACTTAGCCTCTCCAGAGGGCAACTGATAATAAAACTAGTAAGAAATGGTTTCTGAGAAAAGATCAAATTTAGAACAATGCTAGAAATCCTTGATCTAAAGATAAAGCTGACGGTAACTGTAAAATTACTTGTAAATATCTCAGAAAGGTGAAAGATACGCTGTCTATGAAGGTACAGCAAGGAACTGAGAGAGGCCTCTGGCCAACAGCCAGCAAGGAGCTGTTTTCCTCAGTCCAGCAACCTTCCAGAAGCTGAGTTATGCTAATACTGTGAGTTAGTTCAGAAATGAATCTTCCCTCAATTGAACCTTCATATGAAACCGCAGACTCAATCAACAGATTTACTGCAAACTTGTTAACCTTGCACCTTGAGGTAGAACCACCCAGTTAAGATTCTCCCAGAGTTCTGAACTCAGAAATTGTGTAAGAGAGTAAATGGTTATTTTAACTGCAAAGTTTTGGGATAACAAATTATCCCAGTATAATTTCTTGTACTGCAATAGAGAATTAAAATGGCAAGGTTGCTGTGAATGTAAAACTAGATAATGCAAGAAGCCCCTGCCACAGAATAAGCACCCAATCTATATTATCAATGGCTATTTTATTACTATATCTATTATATTTGATAAGATTCTCCATTTATTAGCATATTATAAAAATATAGAAATAATAGCTTTAATTTTATCGATAGTTCAAGAACTTCTGAATAGATCACAACACAGAAAGTTAACTTCTAAGATAACATTAGGGAAGCAATTAATCTATACTTTTTAAAATAATATCTTATTTGATTTCCTGTATTTATTCCTACGTGTGTCTCTTTGGTAAGTTTACAGTATCTTATTTTTTCCAACCATAAAATGAGAAATAGTTTCCACCAACTCACTTTGCAGGATATTGTGAAGATTAATGAGGTAATATGTGTAAAGCTCTAGAAGCCTTTAAATAATGCTATAAACATGAGTATTTTATCCCAGTGGGTGGGTTCTATCTATTTTTATGAATGGCTTGCGATATAGGGATAGAAGAGATAAGGGATAGATAAATAGATAAGTAGGCAAAATAGATAAGTTGGCAGACAGGAGACAAGGTAGGGAAAGAGAGAAAAAATAGGATAAATAATAGTAGAAATTAATGGCTTTGTAGTTCTTATGGAATTATCTTTTTGGCTTAGTGACCACATGTATTTTCAAGGATATTCAAACACCCAGTATTTTGCAGCTATCTGATTTCTTCTTGGAATTTTTGGACTGATCTAAGGGAAAATTAGTTATATCTTCGTAATTGAGGCAACACATTTATTTTTTCTTCTAATCTATGCACTGTTATTCCTTATAATGAATACAATCAATTGCAAATAATATAATTTTCTACATTTTACCAGCCCTTTCTTCTCCCTATGCAATCTATATTTTTCAGAATAACAATGCTTTAATATTTAATATTTAATATTCTATGTAACTGCTTCTGTGTATTTAAATATAAGAACATATAGTAGGACATCACAATGAAAATAATTTCAGGCTGGTGTTCAGTGACACACAAACTACCAAGCAATAGCATAGGTGACAAGTTATAACAAATTTCCAAAAAGAGAAAGAGACCATCTAAGCAAGATTTTCAAATGTACTATGTGACAGTCTGTTGTGTGATCTGTAGCTAACTACATCCTCCCCCAAATTCGGTTGAAGAAAGACTCGAGCAATCATAAAAGAGCCTAGAAATTTACAGGGAGTTGTTGGTGAGCTTTGGGTCTTTCCAAAGTCCTTTTAGTGTAGGAATTGAGAAACTTCCTTCTTATATCAAGTCTCATGGGGAAAATAAAGAGTGTTTGTATATGTTCATTGGAATTGGGAGAAAACAGTATTTGGTATGTGATTCACTACCTATTGTTTCAAAGGATAAGAAACTAGCTTGACTGTCTTGACACAGGGAAATTCAAAATTAACATTGATTGAAAAGCAGCTCCACTCACAATGGTCATGGATTAAGGTAGAATGCTTCTCATTGATGTAATGAACCAGAATTATTTAACCAACATGTTAGAAACACCATCTGGAAAACAACAAAACAAAAAACATATCCTTCCAAATATAGAAGAAGAGGAATACAGTTGAATCCCTAGAAGTTGAACAAGAACACTTCTAAGTGACCTACAAGAATGTACCAAAGACTGTCACTGCATTTGAGGGACCCCTCAGTGACAAGACAGGCATTGTCCAAAGGCCATACAGAAGTGCTACAACTAGAATAAAGCCATCTTCCATGGCTGCTCTTTATAATATCCGTGCATTTATCACCCTTTCTGACCTCACCACTTGTCCTAGTGGAATCACAGTGAGAGAAGAGAAGAGAAGAATAATACGGTGGGGAAAATAGGAAAGAAACTTATTTCAGATGCTTTCCTTACAGGCCCTTTAATATTAAAATAGTTCAGTATAGAATGAGAGAAGCTTTAACTTTTCAAAGTTTTGAACTTCCAAGGGAAGTGGACATTTTATTAAAATGAGTCTGTGTATTGACCTTAATTCCTGGGAATACTTTTCAGTACCAGAGAACCAAAAGGCAAGTCAAGGAATTTGCCTTGAATTTTATCAAAGGACAAAGAAGAACATGTCTCCAAAGTAGGTTGAACAGGAAGGGGGAGGAATAAATCAAGTTGTCCTTTGTTGTACCTGAGTCCTCAATGTATACGTATTATATGCTATATTTCACATATATCACATATGATATATGTGTTCTATTTTATGATGACCCATTTTATAAATTAGAAAATTAAATACCATCAAAATTAAATCACTTGCAAGGGTTCACATAGCAGGAAATGGGGAAAACCAGATTAAAAATCTTTTTGGCTTCAGAATCCATATTCTTAACTGCTATACCATATACTGTATTGCTTTTGCTTAGGTATTTATATATACATATGTGTATATATACATATATGTAGATATCTGTATACATATTTTTCATTCTTTGTAATCCTTTAATAAAAAGTATAGTTATGATAGAGAAATACTGAGTGCTTTAGTTATTCTATTTTTTTATCTTCTGGGTAAGATTTTTCCATAAATTTTATAAATAGGGAACAGAATTATCTTCAAGTATTCATGGGATAATGGAGATAGGTGGAAAAGAACAGAGAAACTACAAGTACTAGGACTTAAGTTTACTTCACAACTCTTGGGTGACATTTCAGATTGATTTATAATTTCAAAATAAATAAAGGTGTTATGAAAATTCCTTCTTGTTTGTTTTTTCTCAATTTCTTCTCTGTCAATTGATTGGAATTAGATTTACTTTATTTGATCTAAATTGCTCAAGATAAATTTAATATACATAGCAATATACCTCTTTCTTCTGTATTATCAAAAAAGGATAGATATGCTTTTTATATGAATACACCATAATAGAAAGTCCTTAAGTGTTTTATGGTTAAAAAAAAGAAATTAGGATCTTCTCATCACTCTTGCGGGCAAGGTTACATAAGAAACTTATTTAAATTAGCTTTAAGATGGTTTTCTTATATATACTTCACTTTTGGGGTATGATCACTGTATTTTTAAATATTATTATGAATGTATTATTTATTAATTTTGAGTGTGGAAAATGGAAAAAAATGGATGAAAGCAGCATGGTATAGTATTTCAAAGAATGAGCTGGATGATCTATGATTTTTGGCTCAACCGGTTTCTACCTTTGTGCCCTTGAAGAAGTTACTTAGCCTCTTTGCTCTCTAGTTTCTTCTTGTATTCAATAGAAATAATAATAGCTACTAACTCATAGAGATATGGTAAGCATTAAATGAGTTTATATGGAGCTCTTAAAACAGCATCTGGCACATAATAAGCAAGAAACAAAAATGTTTGTGAAATAAAAGTGTTATTTATTGGTTGTTGATTTTTAAAGTTGGACTTATAGTTGCAATTTGTTCTTTTTTTGGTATAATCTTAATTTGTAATTCATATTTTACATTTATATTCCTCATAAATCATATTTGTATCTCAGATATTTCACTGAATCATTAACTTAATTTTTTTTAAATTCCAGAAGACATTAAAGAAGAATTCTGGAGAGCAAAATGAAACTATATTTTCTAAAAACTGCAAGTGTTTTATATAGTTACTTAAAAGGACAGTCACACAGAAGAAAGACTAGATCTTACTGTTTATG
Organism: Pongo pygmaeus; assembly: GCF_028885625.2. Taxonomy (NCBI): domain Eukaryota; kingdom Metazoa; phylum Chordata; class Mammalia; order Primates; family Hominidae; genus Pongo; species Pongo pygmaeus. Next base: position 31,058,998 of record NC_072392.2, on the reverse strand, counting down.
GATTTTTCTATTTCTATAGCATTCTAGCAGCATCTAAGAGGAACATTGGTGTAAAATCAAGAGGTAGTATATATGAGTGGTAGAAGTGAAGTACCAAGGGAGAGCGTCAACAAATATTTATTATGTATGAAGCACTAAAACATAGCTGTGTTCTGAAATGAACATTTTTAGAGTTTAAGTACGAGATCTGAGAAGGATCAGATTCACAGATGGTGAATTGAGTAGAGTAGGGTCTACTCTTGGGGAGAACAGAGAGGCCACAACAGGAGGGTCTGACATGTGTCATGTAACCCATCTGTGAACGGAAGGGGTGGAAACTATATAGTAAGCAAATGGACACCCATGTCCTTACTTGGAATAAAAGGTAATGCATTTCTTCTTTTCCAATTGATTATTTTCCACTGCCTTAAAGGTAATCAACAGGAGTATAAGGCAGATCTGTGTCTAGAACAATTAACCAATTTTACTCACATGGAAACAGCCTGTTACTTAATAGCTTTCTGGGTTCCACTAGTATTTCTACTATTCAGCACAGAAACGTTGGCTATTTTAGATCCTATCAATCATGAGTGAAAATAAAATCTTTAAATTTCACAGTTTCTCATTGTTTGCAAAGTAGGAGACTTTGTGGCAATAGAGCTTTTTGGCATTCTCAGGCTAAGTAGGAATAAAAACTGAATTGTGTTGGTGAAAAGTAATAGTGTATTAGCTTTTTATTGATGTATAAGAAATGACCACACATTTAGCAGTTCAAATGACACACTGTTAGTATCTCAAGGATTTCTCAGGATTACAGACACAGATTAACTGGATTCTCTGCTCAGGGCGGCCTGAAATCAAGGTGACAGATAGGGTTGCAATCTCATCTGAGGCTGAGCTTTATCTGCAAAATGTATTCAGGTTTCTTTGCAGAATTCAGTTCCTTGAAATAGTAAGACTAAGGCACTTCTTTCCCTGCTGGCTATTGGCAGAAGTCACTTTCAGTTCATAGAGGCTACCGGAGTCCTTTCTCACATGATTCTCTGACAACATGGAAGTTTACTGGTTCAAAGTGAGCAGAAAATCTCTCTTTAGTCTGGAGCAGCACAGTCCTATGTCACGTAATGTAATCATAGGAGTCACTATCTCATTATGTATCATTATATTCACAGATCCCCGCCATCCTCCATGAAGCCATCTAAGAATTCTAGCACACCACACATAAGCGGTAGAGGAGACAGTGGCGATTATGAAATCAAATGCCTTTTTCCAAATTTACAGCTGTTACTAAGCCCAGCCAATTGTTGCCACATGATAATCAATACCAGGTTTTCCAAATTTTCAAGTGACGCTGTAAATCCAAAGTTGTATACTATGTTTTCCAATATTTAAAATATTGCCAAGCATTCAGCTGTTAGAGCCTATAGGACAGAATAATGTATAGGACTGCCAATTATAGAAATTTAGTCACACCTCTATGATCTAGAAAGTGTCATAGGTCTCAAAAATATAATAAAAATACAGGAATGTCAAGGAAAAAACATGAAAATACAAAAACCACATAGCATAAAACAGGAAAAAAATGTGATTACTCTTTGTTTTTGTCAGTTAAGGCTACTGTAGTGATATGGTTAGGCTCTGGTCCCCTCCCAAATCTCACTTTAAATTGTAATCCTCATAATCCCCACATGTCAAGGGCAGGACATGGTAGGAGGTGATTGGATCATGGGTGCAGATTCCCCCATGCTGTTCTTGTGATAGTGAGTGAGTTCTCACGAGATCTAATGGTTTTATAAGTGTTTAACAGTTCCTCCTGCAGACTCATTCTCTTTCTTGCCTGTTGCCCTGTAAGAAGAGCTACTTTCCATTCTGCCATGATTGTAAGTTTCCTGAGGCCTTTGCAGCCATGCAGAACTGTGAGTCAATTAAACCTTTTTCCTATATAAATTACCCACTCTTGCATAGTTCTTTATAGCCATGTGAGGATAAACTAGTAGACATAGGAAGATACAGTAGAGTGGGTGGTTAATAAATGAAATTTATTTTTCACAGTTCTGAAAGCAGGAAGTCTAAGATCAGGTTGCCAGCATCATTGGTGTCTGTTGAGGGTCCTTTCCCGGTTGGAAACTGCCCACTATTCTTGTATTCTTAGAAAGAATCAAAGTCTCATTAATTCCACTAATAAGGATTCCATTCTCATGATCTAATCTAATCTAATCTTCTCCCAAAGGCCTCACCTTCTCGTATCATAATATTAGGGGTTAAGTTTTCCACATTTGAATTTTGGGAGGACACAAACGTTTAGTCCATTCAACTTTTACAGTGGAGGGTGAGTCATGGAATTGTGTTTGAAAGCTTCATCGAGAGAACAAGAACTTGAACTGGAACCTGACAGGAATAAAATAAGGGTCAGCAAACTATACCACGTGGGCTAACTCTGGACTAGGAGCTGAAACTTTATAACATTTGAAATACATATATAAATATTTATATATATATATCAAAGCAAGTTTCATGACACATTAAAATTATGTGAAATTTAAATTTCTGTGTTGATTAATAATATGTCATTAGAACAGGGTTACACTCATTTGTTTATGTGCTGTCTATGACTGTTTTCAGGTACATTACTAAAGAAGAGATGTTGTGACAGAGACCATACAGGCCACTGAAGATATCACCAGATAACAGGAATTTCCTATTATTGGTTGATCATCACTTTGCAGTAGTCTCACTGTCTTGCTGCCACTGTTAGGACTTCTCCAGACAACATCAATCTTATACTCTCCCAGTGTCTGAAACTGTACTCACTTTACAGTAAATGTACTTCTCCCTCTCCACTTACTGGCAATGGAAGGTCAAACATATTAGTTTCTCAAAAGCAGTAGCAACTTTGAATGGAAGCTCTAAGTTTGAGAGATTCTATAAAGGTGACTTGTAGAAAACAATGGTGGGTATCTTCTTTCTGTGGAGACAGTTAGATGCAAATAGTAGTGAACAAAATATTCATCTTCCTTCTGGCTATGATCCAGCATTGCAGAAATATTTACACTAGTGAGTTTTTGTGAAACAGTGGCAAATACAGAACATCTGGAAAGCCAAGAGAGCCAGCCTGGGATGCCTAACAGTCAGTATATCATGCTATAATTCTAGCAGAACATCATACACACACAGGTTGTTGTTCTTGTCAAATTCTATAAATTTCTTCTATTTGAGTCAAAAAGACCATGATTTTTATAGTTAAATAAAAATATAAATGATGATAGAAATTACTAAACCCATAGCATTTTGATGTGAATAGAAAGAATATTGAAGAAAAACTTAAAATATCAAAAGAATGTCATAATAGGAAAGAGAAAGTTGTGTATGCTATTGTTGGAATCTGGGTCAGGGGTCAAAATTAATGGATGCCAAAATATTTGAACATAACTAAAATCAATTATCAAATTGTCTGAACAATTTATCATTTTCTATCAATTAAATCTCTAATATTTTGTTAATTGAAGAAAAGTTTCCTCAGTAAAAGTGCTTGTATTTTTGAAAAGTTTGTTAAGGCAAACAAAAAATATTTTTTTAATTCTTAAATTTCCATTTCTAATATCTAATTCATTCTTAAAAGGGAAAGACACACACTCACATGCACAAACACACACACTTACACACACATACGTACCTTTCTTGTTTTAAGAAATTGATGAATGAAGACCTATATTTGGAAACATGAAACTTAAGTTTAAAAATTATTTGAGGCTTATTTTTTATGTGTGTGGACATGGCTTCAATTAAGTATACAAGTTATTTTTCTATGTGAATTTCATTGAAGATTACATGAATTATCTCACAGGTCTATCAAAAGAAGAAAGACACATAAAAAGGTGGTTGTCTTAATCCATTTTGTGCTATTATAACAGGATGCCACAGCCTAGTTAATTTATGAATAGAAATGTATTGGCTCATGATTCTGGAGGCTGGGAAGTCCAAGCTCTGGAAAGGGCCTTCTTGTGTCATCCCATGGCAGAAGAGTAAACAGAGGGGAAGAAAGAGGCAAAAGGGGGATGAACTTATCCCTTTATAAGGAAGCCTCTCCTTTTATAATAGCATTAATACATTTATGAGGGCAGAGCCCTCACAGCCTATCATCTCTTAAAGATGCCACTTCTTAGTACTGTTTGAATGGTAATTAAATTTCAGCATGAGTTTGGAAGGAGACAAACATTCAAACCATAACAATAGTATACAATTTAATACTTCTCAGCAATAAAAAGTAATGAACTGCTGGTGCATGCAACAACACAAATGAAATCCAAAAACATGTTGAGTGAAAGAAGAACCCAGATTCAAAATTAATCTATAATGACAGACATTAAAAAATTGCCTTCTGGAAGCGGCAGTAGATTTCACTAAAAAAGAATATGAGGAAACTTTTTAGTTGGATAAAAATATTCTATATTCTGTTACAGTTGCACAGTACTATTTAATTATTAAATAATTTATGGAAAACTTAAGATCATGGCAGGTTATTGTGACTACATACATATGAAAAGACCAGAAGAAAAAATAACACAGTGGTTTTCTAGTTAATCACTGCTTTCATTTTTTCCTTATTTTTCGGTATTTCCTTAATTTTGGTATGAAGAAGCTGAAATATTTATATATTTATAACTATAACTATGTATACATACAAATATATTTATAATTATAAATTGGAAAAATGTTTTATTTATGAAGCACATAATTAATAAATAAAAGTAAGAAAAGTAAGGTCTCTACAGTTTATTGCCAACATGATGTGAGAGCTCCCTAGAAGACATGAGTAGAGAGAAGTGGAAGTACCTGATTATTCCCTACACTTAGAATTTTATTTTTTTCTCTTTTCTTGCCTGTTTACTTTTTTTTACTTCCTACTACCCCTTTGACGTAATACCTGAAGCTTTGTTCTTCCCTCTTTTATAGATAGAATCAGAACCAGATAACAAGGGCTGTTGTATAGGTCACTAAAATTATAGATATTTTGTTCAACAGTATATTTGTAATAGTATAGGATTAAATAAAAAGTTTTTTTACTATGGAAAATTATGTAAAATATTCAATTCTGGAGAATTCTTGGGAAAACTGGTTCTGGATTACTATTGATAAGGACCTAATGTTTAAAATAAAAATATTTAAGAATAGGATCTAGTCTGAACTAGAATATATCATAATTTTGTTTGTTTTGAATAGTATGATGCAAAATATACCTTTGTATGTTTTGGAGATGTGGATATACTCTTAGTTTTGAAAAGTAATAATAGGCTTCCAATTCATTAACTACTTATGTTTGTAAAACCAAAATTGTATTTTCTGTAGAATACAATAGCATGGAAGAAAATAGAATTGTTATTCTTCCTTTAACAACTTGCTAAATATTTTTTATTGTAAAGATTACTTATTATATATAATTGTGGTTGTGTATACATAAGTAGATCAAGGAGCCAAGACTACTCATTGGGAAACCAAGCATTATACATAGTACTACAACAAATTCTTTACTCAAGCTAATCCATGTACCATATCCAAATTATGCTCCTTCCCTGATTCTCCTGGGCCCAACCGGTTCTCGTTGACCTACCTGTTGAAAATACAGTCACCACATTCACTCTACTCACATTTCCCTGTCTTTGATAGTCAGCATTCTTAGCCTCTGTGGAGCTAAGGTTTTAGCTTCTGCTCGACCTCTTTGTCCCCGTAACACCACAGCACTTTGCAATGCAACCAATCTGTGAAGGCAAGAGTGTATTCTACCATTTCTCAGACCACACTGTGCAATATATGATCTTAATTCCCCAGCAGTTACTCAGAAGTGTACATTCTAGAAGTGTGGAGCAGTTAATACTCTATGGGGTGAAAATTATTTAATGGGAAGCAGGAGATGATAAGGAACTGTCAAATTAGTTCCTCTTCCATCCTCATTGTGAGAGATTCTGACGTGGGGCGACAGTCTACAGGATAATTTTAGAAAACATCCTATCAGAAAGCAAAGGCTGTGATTTTTTGGAAACGAAAGTCATCTTCATAAAACACCTTTTCTTTCCTGTTGTCTTGGTATTGCCTCACACAATAAAGCTTAAGTGTTTAACTTTGCTGCAGGCTTTCTTTTCTAAAGAACCTTGGCTAAGACAATTAGCAACAATAAATCAAGACAATAAAGAGATTATATTAAGTCTGTCTTGGCAGCTACTATGACATAAATTGTTGTTTGAGGAGAAATCTATCTATGTGTCAGAGGAGACTGAGCATGGTAAGAATAAAACATGGGCTCAGGCTTGTTTTTCTCTTTGAATTGTAAAGATGCTTAAGCTTCTATCACCACAGTAATCTGAAACTTATTTGTTATTAAAATCACATGACTGACATTGTATCACATGTGTAGTAGTAATGTGCGTGTTAGATATTAAAATACTCACTTGTGAAAAAAGTGGAACAAAATAAAGTTGGTTCTGACAGAACTGGCAATTTTTACCAGATAGTTATGTAACCAAGTCTAATTAATGGTATTTAAAAAGCATTAATTAAAATATGCAAATGTATTAATTTGATATTTATTTGATATACCCATATCTAAAATAAAGATATAATAAATCAAAGGATTTGGAATGCATTCCCAATTCTCTTCCAAGTTTATCTACTAAATAATTATGAGACCTTGAAGAAGTCACTTAACTTCTTTAGATCTCAGTTTTCTTATTAATTAACAAAATAAATGAGTTGAATTATAGAAATCCAAAGTCCTCTTCCAATTCTAACAATGCAATAAGCAATATTAATTAAGTAGCAATATTTGGGACAATGTAATTGAACACACAGCAGCTCATCAAAGATAACATTCATGTCAATGTAGTTGTGTGCTGTAAATTTTTTATTGCATTCAGAAATACTTTTAAAAAGATTAAACCAAATAAATGAGATCAATGATTATTATGCTCACTGTAGGTTGCTATGACAATGCTGCGCCAATGAGAATTAAAACTGCAAATAAGACATAGTCATTAAGTCATTCAAGTATTTGTTGAAGACCTGTGGTGAGTTAACATCTATACTTCATGCTGGTGATTCAGTAGTTCACGAGAGGAGTGCCCTGAAGAGGGAACTACCATCAAGCCATTCACATATAAATTATTCCAAATGGTGTCAAATGCCTTGAAGAGTTTTCCTCACTTAAGAAACAAATGAGCTAGAATTATCACAGGTTAAGTGTGGAATTTGTGGTTTGTAAACTAATATGTTGAACAACCAAGCTGTACAAAAGGCAAGGGTTGAGGGAGTTCAAGAGCAACTGTTAGTAGATACTCTCATTCTGTTCATCATCTGTTCTTCATATTTTACTTTCAAGTCCAGAGACCTTGGGAAAAGCATAAAATTGTCACATCTTGACTCAGGAATCTATTGAAATAATCAAATCCAATCATAGATCAGTTAACTTTGTTCCAGGCATGGGTGCCTAACCAATTAGAATAGATGCAGTTAGCTAGATAACATTGGAGAAGTGCCTGGACAAGCCCTATCTTACCATAATTTAACCCTCCAGTTCCTGGACTATGTTGTGGTCTAGAGTATCCATGAGAAGAGCCAAGTAGCTAGGAGCTAAGCAGACAACAGTGGGAGCATTTAACTTGAACATTTCATTCTATAAAATTGGCTACATGATTTTTAAAAACTCGTATTAATAAAACTATTATATTTTTCCTGGGACAAAAAGTAATGGGTTGAGACAATGTGTTTTACTTTACACCTAATAGCAAGTTGCAAATATACACAGATTGGTGCTGAGTTTGCTCAGGGCTTTAACTTTCTTACATATGAGACTCATTTATTTTTAATAGTCACTAGGTGGCAATTCTGGGGCCAAAAGGCACAGTATCTGATTATTAGTGTAGTTGTGTAATCGTTTAAATTTTCTGTTCATAATGGAAAGACAACATTATCTGGGGAAAATAGCTATATGAACTTAAAAAAAAAAAGCCTGTTTTCATAAGGTTGACTGACTATGGAATCCAAGTGCAGAAAACTGAGTGCTCCTCAAATGCTACTTGATTAATACTTATAATTATGAAAAGCTTCCTACATTTTCCCTTAAATTATTTCCTTCATGGCATTTCAACACTTCCTTTTGATCACTAAGAATGCTGTAGCACAGCTGTAGAAAATGTTTGTCTCATTAAAATTTAGCCTACTGCAAGTTCGAGGTCACATATTGGGTAATTAGCAGGACTTGAATTTGAACCCAGGTGAAGAAATATATTTCATCCAGGTCCAAACCAGGGGATATGAAACATCAAAAATGCTGACCCTGTAAAATCCTTTGATCTAGCCTTGAAGGAATCTTTTCTAATGATGTTCCTGGATTTTTATATTTACCTATAAATAGGGGAATAAGCAGACGCTTACCCAGGTGATCTGGAAAACAAGGGCAGGAGGAAAAGTACACTAAAAGCAGAAGTGAGGATTTTGAGGTAAATGGACGGAGTCAGCAGCCTTGTTAACACGCAGCATATTGATATGTGAAGGGAAGGCAAAGCTGCCCCTCCAATGGGGATGTTCCTCACACTTACTGTCAATTGCAGTCTCCAGGCACATATTCCTGACTTCCTGTGGTTCTGTCTGCTTGCATATTTTCTGCATTATTACTCAGTGTATTCATTTCCTATGACTGCTGTAACAAATTACCACAAACTTGGTGAAGAAATATATTCTCTTGTAGTTCCAGAGGCCAGAAGTCCTAATCAATGTCACCAGAATGGTTAACATCAAGGTGTTGGCAAGGCCATGTTCTCTGCAGGGACTCTAGGGGAAAATCTATTCCTTATCGCTTCCAGGTTCTGGTGGCTGCCTCCGCAGTCCTGGGCTTGCAGTTCCATTACTCTAATTTCTCCCTCTGTCTTCACATCACCTTCTCATCTGTGTATTTGTTTTTCTTTGTTGCTCTCATAAGGACAAACGTTGTACGGCATTAAGGCTCACCAGAATATTCAAGGAAAAGCTCTTTTTCTCAAGATGCTTATTTTATTCATAAAGTACAGGGTAATTTTAGAAAACATCCTGCCAGAAAGCAACAGGCTGTGATTTTTTGGAAATTAAAGCCATCTTCATAAAACAACTTTTCTTTCTTGTTGTCTTGGTATTGTCTCACACAATAAAGCTTAAGTGTTTAACTTTGTTACAGGCTTTCTTTTGCAGAGAAATAAGAAATTTTTATAAAGAAGTTCATAAAATAAGAATCTTGAGAAGAAGAGTTTTTCCTTGAATATCGTGGTGATCCTTAATGCCATAAAATGTTTTGCCTTATGAGAGCAACAAAGAAAAAACAAATACACAGATGAGAAAGTTACCAAAAAAAGATGAGTTCATGTCCTTTGCAGGGACATGGATGAAGCTGGAAATCAACATTCTCAGCAAACTAACACAAGAAAAGAAAACCAAACATCGCATATTCTCGCTCATAAGTGGGAGTTGAACAATGAGAACACATGGACACAGGGAAGGGAACATCACACACTGGGGCCTGTTGGAGGGTGGCAGGCAATGGGAGGGACAGCATTAGGAGAACTACCTCATGTAGATGATGGGTTGATGGGTGCAGCAAACCACCATGGCACATGTATACCCATGTAACAGACCTGCATGTTCAGCACATGTAATGCAGAACTTAAAGTATAATAAATTTGTTTAAAGATTCTTATCACATTGTTTCCCATATAAGGTAATTTTCACAAATTCCTAGGATTAAAACATAAATACGTATTTTGGGAGGACATCATTCATTCCACTATAGTTACCATATGACAAATGAGTACTTGATCAGTATAATTTGAATAATATTGAATAATATGAATAATATATAATTTAACTATGCCTTTTAGGCACTTGTGACATTCTTTTTATTTAAAAATACGATAGTGGTCCAGGACTGGGCACAGATATTTGGAATAAAATGTTATAATTTAGGTATAAGTTCATCAGGAAATAGGAGTCAGAGGTGGAAGGAGCATAAGCCTTTTTCAAATTACAGTTCTCTTCCTCTGAGACCCAATCCTTTCTATGAAAAAAGGAAATAGTGCTTTCAGTATGTGTACATTATCCAATAATAAAGGGGAAGATATTTACAAGTAATATCCTGTTAAGTATGTCTCAAGAGTAAGCACTTTGAGTGGTTTGGGTGGAAAAAGAAAACCTTACAAAAGAATAGGTACAGGTAAATAAATAACTTAATTATTACGTGCATCATGGAATGAAAATATTCTCAGCAACCATTAAGAAATATCAAATTTAAAAGTTTCCCAATTTACTCCCCTCCCCAGATCTAAAATTCATAAACAGTTCATAAAAATATTCTTTTCTACATTTGTCAAGAATTTAAAAGAATCATTTTTCTAACACTTATGTTTTTCTAAAATAGTTTTCAACTTTCAAAGTAATTGTTATCCCTTTGTTTTTTGCCTGAATTCAGCAGGTAGTTCCACATAGACATATCAATGATGAGGAAAGATGAGCAAAAGCACTGTGGAATTCTTACAGCTTTGCTGCTGGGAGAGTATAGTTTTGTGTAAGGGAAAAACACAAGAAATTAACATCTGCAATTCGAAGCTAGAATAATGATTACAAAAGTTTTCAGGGGGAAATTATGTTGACTACATCGACAATGCCAACTTGGGAGAATATTTCATAAAAATTAATTCAGACCCAACACAGAACAAAGGTAGAAGGAACTGATTGGAGGAGAAGTAGCACAAGTCTGACATTTTCTCAACTTGTATATAAAGGGGTTCACAGAAATTTAGCTGATCCTATTATTTTGGTTAATAAGGGTGCAATTTTTTGAAGTGTTACAAGACACTTTAAAGTTGTTTTATTTTAGAATCTTAGCAGAAATGCTGTAAAAACTTGTGCCTTTTCCAATTATTCATGGTAAAGGGAGTAAAAATGTGATCTGTTTAAACTGTAATAATGACAAACCACAAGGACGAATGTAGTCTCTCTTCTTTTAATATATCTTTACTCTCTCTCATAATATTAATTACTGCACATATTTTTGTCACATGTACATACCTGTGAAGTAGGATCTTGAGTTCAGTATATTTGGAGACATAAGAGGTCAAGTTGTTCAGTCACTATTTTTTTCTCTGTTGACAGTCTGATGTGAATATCTGTGAAGGTACATTTTGTGTGTTGTGTTCCGGCATGGAAATAACAATCATCTAGCACATATAGTGCCTATTGTGCACTAACGTATGTTCTAAGACCTTTATATGTATTAACTAATTTAATATTCAAATATCCCTATGAATTATGTTTATGCTATCTTATGGATGAGAAAACAGGCATGTAGGTTTATTAGAGGAAAAAATATCGCTTTATAAAAATTGATAACCAGTGTTCACTATAAGATCCAGTTGACATTTGCTCATGCTGTAACTCCCATCAAGATTCAAGTTGGTTTCAGATATATTTAAAACTAATTAATGTGATATCAGAACTGACTCATCTGCACTATATAATTTGAATACATCTTTGCTAGTGCCAGCTCGACTTTTGAACTTAATTTTGCATTAAAAGAAACCTTGCAGTTTATACCTTAACTATAGTAAGAATGAATAGTCATTTATGTGGTTACTCATAAGCAAATTAATCAAGATTCAATAGCATGGATGGAGTGAGTACCTTTTCATATGCATGGGATACATTTTGTATATAGATATAAATATTATATCTACATCTGTATCTAGATATCTAGACAGGAGGAGAAAAAAATAGAGACAGAGGCATAATGAGACCAAGAAAGCTATGATTCTATAGCATTTATAGCAAAATTTATTTTCACCCAAAGCAAGCACTGAAATTATTTGGTTGTTGATTAAAAAGTCAGGTAAGGCTGGGCACAGTGGCTCATGCCTGTAATCCCAGTACTTTGGGAGGCTGAGGTGGGCAGATCATGAGGTCAAGAGATCAAGACAATCCTAGCCAAGATAATGAAACCCCATCCCTACTAAAAATATAATAATTAGCTGGACGTGGTGGTGAGCACCTGTAGTCACAGCTACTTGGGATGCTGAGGCAGGAAAATCACTTGAACCCGGGGGACTCTCCTTCAGATCTTATTTTGGACCCCTCTGGGTGAGAAAGGATGGGCTTACCACATCTGGTGAGGCAGGCAGGGCCTCGCTGCAGCATAGAACGATCCCATGGGCCGCAAGGCGTGGTGTCAGCTGAAGAAAAGTCACTGACCCATGAGCCATCTGCCTCCCTCCTCCTTTGAAAGAGCAGTGGCCTGCCCCGCATCTAAAAGCCCTGGGGCTCCCGCAAGCCGACACCGCTTTACAGGACACCTGGAAACAGGGACAGGGGCGAATCCAAGTGGTCCACACAGGAGCAGAGGAGAGGATGTCCCTCAAGAATGAGACAGGAAGTGCTGAGGAAATGCGACACCACCTGTCCTAGAAGGTGTTAGGGACTTTTGTCTAACGCTGGTTGCTTGACATAAACAGGTTAGCACCAAATGAATATCACACTTGGCTCAAATTGGTGTGGAATAGAAGCTAATCCCATTTTAAAATATTCTGTTGTCAGAGGGTAGAAATTGATGCAAAGTATAGGAAAACTCACTTTGCTTTCCTGTAGTATTCAATATTTTTTATGTATGAAAATATTTGAATATTAAGCTATGGATTCTAGCCTCATATATCAAGATTATGACCCTTTAAATGGGAGATTAGGCCATAAATCTACATTATAATCAGCTGTCCAGGAGATTCTGAGGCTGAATATTCATGGAACAAAATTTAAAACATGTTGGCATAAAATTGGGTAAATAGTCTTCAGATAACATACTTTTATATTAGTCATTGTTGAATTTATCATATTAGTAAAATATATGGCTTTTCTCCCCCAGAAAAATAGCCATCTGTATATATAAACACTTTGTCTGTTAGTGGGCTTTTTTGAAGACCTGCAATGGACACCAAATTAAGCACATCTGGGTTTAGAATAACTATTAATATAATGGTTATAGATTTGTGACTCATTTCTACTCTAGCATGTACGATAGGCATTTTAGAATCCTTTTATTAAAAGACACAGAACTACAGAGCCTTGATAAAGTAATGGCGGTATTGTCTAAGTGTGCTTATAGCAGTAAGGGGAAAAAGAACTTCATTTGAACTGCAGGAATTTTCTTACAGACAATTCTTATTAACATTTAAATTGGAAGGTCATTCTAACATCTAGGCCAATTCTGTGCTCAATGAACCATGGTGAAATTCTTAAATCTGATCTCTAGTTCTTCTATTAATGTATATACACTACTCTGTCTTTCTGCTCTCTCTGTCTCTCTTGCTGTCTCTCTACTTCAGTCAGATGCTTTTCATATTTCTTAGCATATGCTCTTGAATAAAAAGTGGTCTTTTAATTTTTTTAACTAATTTAACAGCATTTTTCACCAAACTAATTCATAAATCAAAGATTAGTCCAGAGTTGCCACCTTGCAAATTTTCTGGAATTGTGCCACTAACAGTGATAGTTAGATAACCAATCCTATTCCCATCATCTATGTGCTGGTTATAGACAATACACAGTCCCATTCATTTTCATTAAAGACACTTGTACCCCAGTGGAGCTGGGGGTGAAACAACTTCTCTTATAAGAGGAAACTCAAGGTATTTTCAATGCGATAACACTTTTCAAGGTATGTGAGAAAATAACTCAAATTCGCTAAAATTGTTTACCTTATCTGTAAATTATGAAGGCAGAATAGATTTTTCTGCTCCTCATGTTGTGTTATTCATTATATCACATAGAAATAATCTTGTTAGAAGACATATAAGAGAACATTAATTTTACATATCCTGTAATAAAGTTACTGTGTAAGAAACACCAACTCTTAGCTAACCAGATTATAAAGGCTGTGAAAGGTAAAATGGTGTTCTTAAATATATTGTAATTCATGCATAACCATTTGCAAAAATAAAATTCAACATAAGCCAGAGAAATCATGATTATTTTATATATAATTAAGAATTATATATAAATAGTATACATGTATACTATATATAATACATGCACACATATATATTACATATGCACAAACATATGCCTGTATAATTATTGTATTAACAATAACTTTCTTATTTTCATTATATATGCAAACTCCAAAAGTAGTTCTCTATTGAATTTCTTAATGTTCTTGTATCTTTTATTCCATTCTGTAAAATGTAGTGGAAATAATAAACAGCTTTTAATTTTTTCAAGGTAGAGAATAGATTTCACCCTATGTGAAAGTTATGCTGAGAATGAAATCCAAACTAATGTTCACAAATTGCACTAAAAAAAAAAATTGAAATTTGCTTTCAAAAAGTGAATTTCAGTATAAGTTTTACTTTAAAAATTATGGTCTAAAATGGTGGTTCTCAGTCTTTCGTTAAAGAATTCCCTGACTAACCCCCCAGATATGCAGTCTCAGTATGTCAAGGTTGGGGGGGTCCATGAACCTGCAGTAGAAATATGCTTACAGTTTGTGCTGAGGCAAAAGTCTGAGGAACAAACTTTTAAAACCATTGTTCTAAAACTCCATGCACTCTTTGAAGATACTGAGGAAGTGTTAGGGAAGAAATGGTGATTGAGTAGACAAAATAATAAATATTACTTGGCTTTTTTTCTTTCAAATTAGAAGCAAAAAAAAGTGTGATTGTAAACAATAGTGATGAAAATTGAAGATTCTTATTTAAAATTAGAAAAGAAGGAATGAATCATGCCTAGATTTTAATATCAGCCCTACCCATGATATACTTTGTGGGTTTGATTAAGTTACTGAAAAAATTCTCTAACTTGGTCTCTCCCTAATGTAAAATGTGGCCCAGTCGTGCCTCTTAGAAAAAAAAAAAAAAATATATATATATATATACACACACACATATATATGTAGTGAAGAAAAGCAAATAACTCTTTGCAGTTTCTTTAAATAAAACTAATCCCAGATATGTGATTTGGCATAGATATAACTTTATAAAAGAATATTTTAACAAACTGGTGTCTGCTTCCAAAAACCATCATTGATCTTTATTTATTCATGAATTATATAGTATTAGGATAAGGAATTAGAGTTAATGCTTCATTCTGTAATTTTCATTAATGTTTAAATTGAAGACTGTTGTCAATCTGCTTAACTCTGTACTTAGCAATTCGATATACTACCAATGTAGAAATAAGTGATATCAAAATCTTTTATCCTAATGGAACTGATATTAAGCAGAATATTTTGGAAAGTTTTAGGTGTCTAATTAACTATTTACATTTACCTGCCACTAGGATTAAAGTCTACGTGAGAGGAAGGTGAGAAAAATGATTAACTCTCTGCATGCATAATTTATCAAGTATAAAATGCTTCTTGCAATTTTATTCTATTCTCTTTACTTTCAATTTAATATTTAAAACAACACATTAACATTAGAGAAGAAGGAAGGAAAGAGAAGGAAACATTATTAGTGTGTACCCATCCTATTAGGCCATTTATCTTTGGACATATTGCAGTCTCAAATGACAGAGTATGTGACCAAGTCGGATTAGTCCTAGTATATAATTCTATGGAAGAATTCCGAACATATCTTTTTCAAGATAAAAACACATAAAAAAGGAGACTAGTCCTGTGTAAAATGAAAAAAAAAGAAACTTTTTTTTCTGCACTCTGCTTTGGGACAGAAGTGTGTGATATGATGCTTGGAACTGCCACAAACCTGTTTTGAATGTAAGACAAACTTCCTTTCTCTAGCTATTTTGCCACATGAGATAATGGAATATCTTGAACAAATGAGCCACTCTTAAGTCCAATGGTCAGCTATTTACTGTCAAAACCTTATCACTAATGAAGAACATTAATTTATTTAAGCAGCTTCATTTAATCTTTTTTAAAAGGAAAAAGAGGTGTTTGGCTGAGCTAAAATGGTCTCAAAAATATGATGTGCATACAGAATAGGCAAAATATGTGGTATGACATTTCACTGAACTGGTCTGTGTGTGCATTTCTGTATTGTGTCCATTTATAGACAGGGTGAGGAAGTTGTCACTGACTCTAGTCCATTTTTCTTCTCATCTCATTACATGCCTGTTTAACAGAAAAACACATATACACTCATGCATGGACACATATTATGAAGATTCTAATACAGGGCATCCAAATAATTAATTTTTACTGATTTGAACATGTGACAATTTACATATAAAAGTGATTATCCAGACCAGAAAGTGAGAGATTTACAAGTAAAATATATGTAGAAATATTGTTCTCCACGTTAAAGCTGTCAACTATCACTATTGAAAAACATGTGCAGTACATAAGTTGTTTGTATGCATATGTGAGTACATTCATATGAATAAACACATATGTACATATATGCACATAAAAGATATATACTGCAGGAGAAAAAAAGGAATATCTTTTCTTTATCCATCATTCATTAATGGCTGAGATGCCTACAACAAAGGACCAGTTAGGAAGAGAAAAACATTAACAGATGTATATAATACAAATTTTACATGACATGGGAGCCTTCATAAGGAAATTCAGACCCAAAGAAAAGGGAAACTTGTGTATTTTTATGCTTAGGTTTAAGAGTGGACAGTCATGGGAAAATATAATTGGACAGCGTGAGAATGACCCACTGGGTAAACTAGGGAAGAATTTAGCAAGGCCCATTTGTTCAGATTCTCCTTGGTATCTGTGTGTCTTAGGCTCCTTTCCTCTGGGTATACAGAGGCGACCTCTCAATTAAGGATCCTATGACTTGCTTTAGGAGAAGTAAAACAATTCTTCCTAGGTTTTATGACCTGCTTCAGAGAAGAGTGAGGAGAAGGTCAGAGAGACCTTCCTATTTCTCCTGTTTTCTCAAATGCCAGAGTACCATATTTTGGGGTAGCATGTCCTGAACTCCATCAATACCATTATTTTTCACCTAAGATAAATAATGTAATGAACATTATTTTATTTTTATTATAATTACAAATGTTTTTCTTTTAAAAAGAGACATTATATATGTGCTGTTAATAAAGACATATCATCATCAATTAATGCATATGCCAAAAAGTGGAGAGAGAAAATGCTAAGAAATTAAAACAATTACATTAGCTCTGTATTGACATATACAACGTTTAATAACATACAACCAGTAAATAGTTTGCCTGAAGAGGTAATAAATGGTTCTCTTTTTTTATCTCTGGCTTCTAAATTGCAGAAATAAAATTTCATATATTTTGGGACACATGGTGTTCATAGGTAAGCATTTCCAGAAAGAGAGGTGAGGTGGAGATTCTTGTACAAATGAGTTATTGAGGGAATGATCTCAAGAGAAACATTCCAGTGAACATGGGAATGAACCTATTTCTTTAAAATCAGAAAATCCTTTAAAATCCTGATTTCAGTTTCCTCAAACAAATATCCAGAAGTAAGATTGTTGGATCACATGGTAGTTCTCTTTAAATTTTTTAAGAAACTTTCATACTGTTTTTCATAGTGACTGTATCATCCTACATTCCCAACAGTGTATCAGGATTCTCATTTCTCTACATCCTCACCAATACTAATTATCTCTGTTTGTTTTTATTATAGCCATCCTAGCAGATGTGAGGTTATATCTCATTGTGGGTTTGATTTACATTTCCTTGATGGTTAGTGATATTAAATATTTTTTCATATTCCTGTTGGCTATTTGTACGTCTTCTCCAGAAAGAAATTTATTCAAGTCCTTTACCCCTTTTCTAATTAAGTTACTTGGTGTTTCAATATGTGTTGAATAAGTTTATCATATATTTTGTATATTAACCTTTTATCAGATGTGTGATTTGCAAATATTTTCTATTACATAGATTGCTTTACATTCTGTTATTTGCTTTGTTATGCAAAAGTCTTGTTTTTTATTTTTTATGGTCCCACCCATCTATTTTTGCTTTTGTTACCCATGATTTTGGTGTCCAATTCATAAAATCATTGCCAATAACAATGTCATGAAGATATTTATCTACGTTTCATTCTGAGTTTTACAGGTAAAGGTGTTTTATTTAAATCTTTAATCCATCTTGAGTTGGTTTTTGTGCATGATATAAGGGTCAACTTCATTCTTCTGTATGTGAATATTCAGTTTTCCAAATACCTTCTGTATAATATTCAGTTTTCCAAATACCATTTGTTGAAGAGAATATCCTTTCCATTTTGTATTTCTTGGCACCCTTGTAGAACATCACTTGATATTCTATTAATAGGTTATATTCTGGGCTCTATTCTGCTCTATTTATCTGTCTTTATGCTAGTACCCTACTCTGCTAACTACTGTCTCCTTTGTCCCTGCATTGAGTTGTTGCAATAGAGACCATATGGCTTTGCAGACCCTAAAATATTTATTATCTGTCCCTATACAGAAAAATTTACCCACCCTTGAACTAAACAAAAGTGTGATTTTAGGAGATGTCTGTCCTCACTTATTTCCCAGGGAAATTCTGCTATGTAGATCATGACACAAAGCCATTATACTTATAAAGTCGTGGTTTGTGCTGCTATGACCCCATGGGTTGGCCATTGGCTTCAGTACAGGGCCAATGGAGCTTTGCTAAGGAGTCTAATCTCCAAATCATCTCAATGTAAGATGGCGCTCATCAGTCAAGTGCAATCCTCCAGAGAAGAGGGCAGATATGAGTCAGCCAATAGTTACTACTGCCAGGAAACCAGTGTCCCAGCCTGATAAATGTCAGCTGAACAGTGCAACAAGAGCATTTTTGTCTTACCGGTAGAGTCTTACCGGTAGAGACTTGTTTTTACTGCAAATCACACGACTAAATATTCAGAATATGTAAACATGAGGACATTATTTAAGTGAAATAAGCCAGGCACAGAAAAGTATTGGAGGGATGCAAAACTGCCTTTACAGAGGGATGACTTTTTGTATATCCAGTTTTTATGGGGCCAACTGGGGCACTTGTGTTCATGGATTTTGGTATATAGAGGTCCTGGAACCAATCCTCTGTATATACAGAGAGAGAACAGTGCATATTAAAGTTCATACAACTGTACTATGTGCCCCCTCCAGCAAAAATAAAGTTTACTGTATGTTATTTTCAAGTTACACATGTAAACACACAAATGCACATACAAAGTTAACCTGTGCTCAAGTTTTGCAAAAATTCTGAGCTCCTCACACCCATCCTTGTGCTGGACTCTTTCATGGAGCTCTGTAGTTTGTACTTAAGGTCAGCACCTACATTTCTATTTACATCAAACAGCCACTGTCCTGGACAAAGACTTGAGTCATCCCAAAATTTGGAAACCCTATGTCATTGGGTGTCCAATTGACAATTAGTAATAATTGAAGTGACTTTCTCTGTCTCTGATAAAAGCCACAATTTCTTCATGCTTGCCCCCTGAAATTCCACTTTTTCTCTGCGTATCAATGTTATTGCCCATGCACACGAAATTGGGGATTTGCCAGAAACCAGATAAATTGCACTTTCTTATACAGTTCAGAGTTAGGAAGGAACTCTGTTTACATGGAAGTAGGTACATAGAGAATCAAAAATAATCTGTGTTAAAGATAAAAGCTGGTATCTTTTAATGTGTCTTATATTATTGGCAATTTTATTTACCACCTCATAGGTAATCTAACAATTACAGGCTTCTGTCATGGAAGTAAGCTTTCTTAGTGTATGATGGCAAAATAGAAATACATTTTTCCTTCAGATAGGCCAAATTAAAACTGAAAGGGAAGAGAAAGAGACTCAAATCTAAATGTCCAGTCTTTCTATCCCATCTCATCAATAAGATTATATTATTCCTTTTTTCCTTGGGCGGTTGAGCAAGAGATCAGAGAGAATCCTAAAACATTTGTAGTACTGAACTTCCTTTGAACTAAAAAGCTACATGAGGACTGGGTAAAATATTTTCCTCCTTAAAGACCAATAATGGGTATATGTAATGTTATAACATTCCTAGAAATATATCTAGCAGCATCGCTTACAATTATGAATACATATACAATTTCAGCCAACAATTCTACTCCAGAAAATTTCTCTGTTCATATTCCAGAACATTTATAAAGGGGTTTAATGGAACATATTAATGATATTGACAAGGAGCATATCACAAAAATTGTTATGATTTGTTCACAACAAAATAAAACAAATAAGCAGAGAAAAAATCCTGTAAAGATAAATGCTATTGACAAGAGCTCTCTATAAGTCATAGGTCAATAGTACTTACTTTATTTTTATTTCTGAGCATATTACTTTTACGAACAAATAAAATATTTTAAGAAAGGACAAAGTTACAGAGCATATGAGTTCAACAAATAATAGAATTTTAGAAGTTATTATGAAAATATTTAAACAAAGAGAAAGAGAAAAATCAAATAAATACCATATACACATCACCTTGATTTAACAGTTGTTCACATTTTGCCACATTTCTCTATTTTATTGTTGTTGGAGTACATACCTTAAATTACAGACATCAAGATATTTCACCACTAAACACAGATAGTCCATAGCTTATGATGGATTAACTATAATTTTCGGCTTTACGATGGTGTGAAACTGATATGCATTTGGTAGAAAGCAGTAGCATACTGTCTTGCCTTGCTAGGCAATCTTAGTAAGCAACTGTTCCCAGTCAGCTATGCAATCATCAAGGTGTAAACAACTGATACTCTACAGCGCACTATGTTGCCAGATGATTTTGCTCAACTGTAGGCTAATGTAAGTGTTCTGGGCGCATTTAAGGTAAGTTAGGCTAAGCTACGATTTTCAGCAGCGGTTCCCAACCTTTTTGGCACCACTGACCAGTTTCATGGAGGACAATTTTTCCACAGACAGGGATGGGCAGGGAGATAGTTTCAGGATGAAACTGTTCCACCTTAGATCATCAGGCATTGGTGAGATTCTGGTAAGAAATACGCAACCTAGATTCCTTGCACACACAGTTCACAGAAGGGTTTGCTCTTCTATGAGAATCTAATGCCGCTGCTGATCTGACAGGAGGCGGAGCTCAGGCAGTAATGCTCACTCGCCTGCTACTCAATTCCTGCTGTGAGGCCCACTTCTTTTTTTTTTTTTTCCCGTGCTGTTTTCTTTTTTAATTTAATTTAATTTAATTTTATTTTATTATTATTATACTTTAAGTTTTAGGGTACATGTGCACAATGTGCAGGTTTGTTACATATGTATACATGTGCCATGTTGGTGTACTGCACCCGTTAACTTCTCATTTAGCATTAGGTATATCTCCTAATGCTATCCTTCCCCCCTCCCCCCACCCCACAACATTCCGCAGTGTGTGATGTTCCCGTTCCTGTGTCCATGTGTTCTCGTTGTTCAATTCCCACCTATGAGTGAGAACATGAGGTGTTTGGTTTTTTGTCCTTGCGATAGTTTGCTGAGAATGATGATTTCCAGTTTCATCCATGTCCCTACAGAGGCCCACTTCTTAATAGGCCACTCATCAGTACCAATATGTGGCCGGCGGATTGGGAACTTCTGATTTTCAGGAAGTTTAGTAGGTTAGGTGTATTAAGTGCATTTTCAAATTAGGACATTTTAAATCAAAAATGGAATTGTGGTATGTATTGCCATCGTAAGTCCAGGAGCATCTATACTTCAGTATCCATGTCTAAAAATAAAAATATTTTTCACCATAACCATAATATCATAAACACTTCTAACAAAAGTAATAATTTTTTTTACTGATGATGATGCCATCTATTAGCAAGTTATATTCAAATTTCCCTACTTATCTTTTTAATCTTTCAATTTTTAAAAATTTTGGTAAAATAAATATCACCTAAAATTTACCATCTTAGCCATCTTTAAGTGTATGGTTCAGTGGTATTAAGTACATTCATATGGTTGTTGCTAAATCTCACCACCGTTCATCTCTAGGAAGTTTTTCATTGTGCAAAATTGAAAGTGTATACTCATTAAACAAATATTCTCCATTTTCCCTTGCTCCCAACACCAGGCAACCACCATTGTACTTTCATACGGTATCATACAGTATTTGTTTTTTTGTAATTAGTTTATTTCACTTAACATAGTACCCTTAAGGTCCGTCCATGTTGTAGCATATATCAGGATTTCCTTTCTTTTTAAGGCTGAGTCATATACTATTGTATGTATATATCACATTTTGCTTATCTATTCATCTGTTCATGGGTTGTTTCAACATTTTAGCTACAAGAATAATGCTTCTGTGAGCATGGGTGTACAAAATCTCTTCAAGACCCTGCTTTCAATTTATTTGGATATTTGTGGAAAAATCAAATCCCTGGATCATATGTTAATTCAACTTTTAAATTTTGATGAACCATTGTACTGTTTTCTCTAACAGTTGTACCATTTTATAGTCCCACCAACAGTGCAACACAGGTTCTCATTTCCTCATGTCCACACCAATGCTTTTTATCTTCTTCTTATTTGACAGTAGCTCTCCTAATGGATTTGAGGTGGTATCTCATTGTGGTTTTGATTTTCATTTACCTAATGATTAGTGATGTTGATCATGTTTTCATGTGCTTATTGGCCATTTGTGTATCTGCTTTGGAAAAATGACCGTTCAGAATTATTGCCCGTTTTTGAATTTGGTCATTTACATTGTTAGAGTTGTTTATTTTTAGGAGTATTCTACATATCCAGGATAGTAATCCTTATCAGATAAATTATCTGCAAATACTTCTATTCTGCAAGTTGCCCTCTTGCTTTGTTGATAATATCTTTTGATGCACAAAATTCTAAGATTTTTATGGAGTACAATTTGCCTACTGTTTGTTTTGTGACATGTGCCTTTGGTGCCATATTCAAAAAATTATTGTCTAATTTAATGTTGTGAAGATTTTACTCTATCTTACCTTTTAAGAGTTTTGTAGCTTTAGGTCTTATGTTTATGTCTTAAATCCGCGTTAATTTGTGTATATGATGTTATATAACGGCCCAACTTCATTCTTTCGCATGTGAGTATACAGTTTTCTCTGGTACCACTTATTGAAATAATTTTTTTCCCTATTTAGTGACCTTGGCATCCTATAAAAAAATCATTTGACCATATATGAGAAGGTTTATTTGGGGGCTTTCAATTCCATTGGTCCATGTGTCTCCCTTCATGTTAGTATCACAGTGTTTTGATTACTGCATATTTCAATACGTTTTGAAATAAAGAAGTGTGGGTGCTCCAGGTTTTTGTTTCAGTAGTTTATGTATTTCTAGAAATTTGTTCATTTCATCAAGGTTATATAATTTATTGGCATTCAATTGTTCATTGTACTATCTTATAACCACTTTTATTTCTGTGAATCTGTATTTGTAATATCCCCACTTTGATTTCTAATTTTGGTAATTTGAATTTTCTCTCTTTCTCTCTTATTTTCCTTAGTCAATCTAGATTAAGTTTGTCAATTTTGTTGGTACTTGGAAGAACTAACTTTTGTTTCCATTGATTTTTTCTATTATTTTTCTATTTTCCATTTTATCTCTGCTTTAATTTCTGTAATTTCCTTAGTTCTCCTAGGTTGCTTTTTGTTTAGATTGTTCTCTTTTTTCACATTTTAAAGCTGCAAAGATACGTTTTTGATTGGAGATTTTTCTTCTTTTTTAATATAAACAGTTACGGCTATAAATTTCTCCATGGACAGTCCTCTTGCTGCATTCCATAAGTCTTAATATGTTATGTTTTCATTTTCATTTATCTTTATTTTCTAATTTTTCTTGTGATTTCTTTGATTCATTAAATAAGAATATTTGTTTTCTACAAATCTGTGAATTTTCCTGTTTTCCTTTGTTATTGATTTCTAACTTCATCCCACTGTGATCAGGAAAAGATAATTTGTATAGTAACCTAATTTTAAAATCAATTGAGACAATTTGTGAACTAACATATGGTTTATTCTATAAAACCTGTCATGTGGCCAGGCATAGTAGCTCATGTCTATAATCCTAGCACTTTGGGAGGCTGAGACAGGTGGGTGGATCATTTGAGGTCAGGAGTTCAATACCAGGCTGGCCAACATGGTGAAACTCCGTCTCTACTAAAAATACAAAAAAAAAAAAAAAAAAAAAAAAAGCCGTTGCAGTGGTGATGCTTGCCTGTAATCCCAGCTACTCAGGAGGCTGAGGTGGGAGAATCACTGGAGCCTGAGAGGTGGAGGTTGT
This sequence comes from Pongo pygmaeus, assembly GCF_028885625.2. Lineage (NCBI taxonomy): Eukaryota > Metazoa > Chordata > Mammalia > Primates > Hominidae > Pongo > Pongo pygmaeus. The sequence goes on along the minus strand of NC_072392.2, from coordinate 31,034,821 downwards.
GGTGAGCCAATATCACACCACTGCACTCCAGCCTGGGTGACAGAGTGAGACTCCATCTCAGAAAAAAGAAAAACGAAACAAAACAAGACAAAAACCCTCCATGTATATTTTAGAAGAGTGTTTATTCTGCTGTTGTTGGGTAGAGTATGTTGTATATATCTTTTAGATCTAATTGGTTTATTATGTTTTTCAAGTCCTCTATTTCCTTGTTAGTCTTCTGTCTGTTTTTTTTGTTTGTTATTGAGAATGGGATATTGACATGTTCAACTTTTGTTATAGAAATGTCTATTTTTGCATTTATTTCTGTGAATTCTGTTTCATATATTTTCACTAATTAATATTAGATGCATAAATGTTTATCATTGTTATATCTTCTTGCTGTATTTCACCTCTTATTAATGTATAATATCCTTTTGTCTCATATTATTTTTTTCTGTTTAAAGTCTATTTTGTCTTATATTATTATAGGCAATCAATCTTATCTCTTTTAGTTTCTACTTGTAGGAAATGTCTTTTTCCATTGTGTTGCTTTCAACTTATTTTTGACCTTTGATCTAATGTGAGTCACTGGTAGACAGCATGTAGGTGGATTATTGTTTCTTATCTATTCTGTCAATCTCCGCATTTTGATTGGAGAGTTTAAACCATTTATATCTAAAGTGATTTTGACAAGAGGGACATACTTCTATCATTTTGCTATTTGTTTGCGATATGCTTTGTAGCTTTTTTTTCCTAATTTTCTTCATTGTTGTCTTCTTTTGTGTATAGTTCTTCTTTTGTACTGAAATATTTTATTTCTCATTTCCTTTTTTTATATTCTATACTCTTTCTTTTTCTTTGGTGACCATGGGGATTATAATCAACATCCTACAGTTATAATACTCAAACTTTGATGACATACAAAACTCCGCTCCTTTACAGCACCGTCCCCAATCATTTTAGTTATTGATGTCACAAAATTGCATCTTCATTCATCATGTCCAAAACCATAAGCTAATAATTGTTTAATATTATTAGCTAAAGATTTTTAAAAATCATTAGTTTCTTAAATTATGTAGAAAACAAAATATGATTGCAAACCTGTTACAATAATACCAGCTTTTATAATTGCTCATGCAGTTACTTTTACTGCAATATTTATTTCTTCACACAGATTTGAGCTACTGTCTAGTGTCCTTCCATTTTAACCTGCAATATTCCTTGTAGCATTTCTTGCATGGCAGGGCTGGTGGTAGTGATGTTTGTCAGCTTGTATTTATCTGAAACTGACTCAGTTTCTCCCTTTTAAGTGCTCATTTTGACACAGGATTGTTGGCTAACAGTTGTGTTTTTGTTTTTGTTTTTAGCATGTTAGATATATCCACTTATTTCCTTCTGGCCTCCAGAGTTTCTGATAAAAAATCTGCCGATAATCTTATGAAGAATTCCTTGTATGGGATATGTTGCTTCCCTCTTGCTGCTTTCAAAATTTTCTTTTTGTCTTTTAACAGTTTGAGTATAATAATATTTCTTGGTGCAAGTCTCTATTATATTTAGACTTCATTAAACTGCTTGGATGTTTATATTTAAGTCTTTTATCAAATTGGACATTTTGGGCCATTATCCCTTTAAGTATCCTCTATGCCCCCTTCCCTCTTTCTTCTCCTTATACGAGTCTTATAATCATCTGTTGACCTGCATGGTGGTGTTATATAGGTTCCTTAGTATATGTTCAGATATCTGTAATAATTTTTCTTTCTATTCCTCAGACACAGTAATTTCAATTGTCCTGTCTAAAATTTCACTGATTCTTTCTTCTGCCTGCTCAAATCTGCCTTTGAATTTCTGTGGCTTTTTTTAAGTTATATTGTTCCGTAGTAGAATTTCTTATTAAATCAATTTTTTATATTTTATAATTTCTTTTTGATATAATCCTATTGTTTATAATATATCATATTCTTGACTTTTTCCACATAGTCCCCTAGCAATATGAACATCTTTAAGACAGTTGTCATACAGTCTTTTTCTGGTAGATCTGCCAATGGGTTTTTCTAATATACGGTTTCTGTTCATTTATTTATTTTCCTGTGAATGAGACTTTTCTATAATTTTTTGTTGACAACTGGACATTTGAATTTAACAATGTGGTAACTCCAGAACTCACATTTCCTCCCTTTCTTAGGTTGTGATTTTATTTTGTTCTGCTTTGTTTTTATTGCTGTAGATGGTATCTTGAGTATCAGTCTGTGGTGTAAACTTAATATTTTCATTTTAGGTCTTTTGGGGCTTACATTTTTCTCTGGGCAAGCACCATGATTTTCTAACCTTCTCCACAACCTCTACTCCCTCTGCCATATAAACAGTTAATTTTGAATATTATAGTCTTTAATGCCTAACTCTCAAAAGGAGAAAAGGAGAAAATTCCTGACTCTTTAATTCCACAGAAAATCACTTCTGCCAGAGGGGGAGAAACTTGTGAAAATGTGAGCAGTTGCAACCATAATGGTCACATGCATCTGTGTCTGCACCTCTGTGATCAGAAGCAGCAATTGGTGACCAGAACATAGATTCCCAATATTTAAAGAACAGTGTTTTAAACACCCACCTTGGTTCCCACAACCTACTTGCCAGCTTGTATCAGGAACGTGTGTGGTTTTCTGCAATGGGAATGAAAGCTGGGGAGCCATTGCTGAACTAAGAGCTGAATTGGACCAAAATTGTCTGCAATGTAGTGTGCTAGCTTTCCCCTGGAAGTTGCAAATAATCCATCGACTTCAGAATTCCAAAATCATCAGACAGATTCTGTGTAATTATTTTCAAGATGTGGAGTCAGATTTGTGCTTCTTTCTACTCTACCATATTCCCAGTATCCAATTACAGAATATTTTTAATATAAAAGTGGAAACAATGTGAATTCCCACCAGTAGAAAAATAGTTTCCAAAAGTTAAATATCTGTTCAATTTAATATAACTCAATAATACAAATAAATCCCTTAGATGTATGACAATTATCTGAAAAACAGTTCAACCATAGACACATTGCTTATTTTATAGTGTATATATATATATTTAAAAGATTTTTAAAAAACACCTAAATATTACTCAGACTAAATTAGAAAACTATCACTTACTCGAAAAGTTAAAATGTATGTAAGGCAATATGAACCAAGTTATGTTTTAATTTTGTAATCTGCATATTCTTTTTCAAAAGGCCAACAGACATGTAGAATAGTATATTTTTAAAAAATAAATATTAAGTAAAAAAAAGAATTAAAAGTTCATATATAAATTCTTAAACCATATGAATAGAAAATATCTCCAATATAAAAATACTGTTTACTAAAAACATTTTAAGTTCCCAGTTATTTGCAATTACAGAAATATTTTTCATAATTATGACTCAATGTATTTTTAAATATTACAATAGATTGAATGATATGTCATAGGCCAAATGGTATACTTTTACATTTCTCTAAATTCTCCTTCCTTTCTGCTAACAATCTGTAGCAAGCATGGCTCAAGAAGTGCAGTTGTAGAGGGATTTTTGTATTAGAATTGTTGTGTTTTCAATTGATATGCTGAGTTAAGGCAAGCTCTCTAGGGAAAAGATGACTTTTGGCAATTTGCTAAATGTCTATGGAAACTTTGCAGTTTTAATAAATCATAATAAGGTAGACAGCCGAATTAGACAATGATAATATACATAAATAACCACATTTAAATAGAATCAACTAAATAAGCGTCTGGAGTATTTTAAATGATATTATAATAAAATTGCTCTTTTACTTCAATCCTGAAATTTTAACAGAAAAAAATTATTTCTCTTTTTAAAAAATATAAGTTTTTATATTAACTCTGAAAATTTTAGTTTCTCTCTGCCATTTCCAAAATTTTTATATCTCTTTTATTCTTGAAAATATGATACAAAAGAATCTTAAAGTTGCACATAGTTCATCTCTGTGTCCCTTAAGTATTCAATAAAATAAATATCAACACAGCCAAGAGAAAATATATTGCTCTGGGTTAGTAAATGGAAGGAAATAATAATAGAAAAGCAAATTTTAAGAGTATACATATTTTGGAGAATAACTGAAAAAAATTCTTTGTCTTATCTGCTTCAACAGTCTAACAAAACGTAACACTTGATTGCTGATATAGCTATGAAAGGAATATTTAGTTGTTTTCTATTTTGTACTTCAGTTTTATGCTTTCCTTGCTCAAATTAAATACCATTTACTCCAGTTTAAAAAAAACATTTAAGCGATCATGTATTATTAGAAAGTGTGGGGAAATTACAAAAGAAAAAGGTTTATTTGCAGCTAAAATTGCTTTCATTCTTTTGAAAACATTTACCTAAAAAGCACTGATCTATTTGAATACATACTGACATGAAGAAAACAATTATGGGGAAAATTACATCTTTTCTTCCAGAAAGATATACCAAAATATTGATATAGTAGTGAGGTACAGGAATATATGCAAACTGTAAGTTTACTAACTTATTATAGTAGCTCTAATAAGTTTTCATAGTGTTTACTTGAAGCCAATAACAGCAAACAGCCAAGTCTAACTGTGAGTAAGAACAGTTTTCCTTTTTTCTGATAATGCATTTATTCCATGCATGTGTGATTTTGGAACATTAGTAACTCAGGATAAACACAGACATAAATAAGCCGTATGTGCATAGAATTCTGTAGGGGGTATTACATTATATTACAAAATTGACTATTTTGGATTCTGACAAGATAGACAATGAAGTATCTGTCATTTTGCATAGATACTATTTTTAAATTATTTACACTAAATTTAATGCCAGGGTAAAATTCAAAGAAAAATATAAAGCTATATGTTTTTTAGTCAAAATGGTAACACTATTTTAATGTACTTCCCCTTTGAGTTGTTTTATCCTTTCTTCCATAAAGTAGTTAGAATTATTATCTTGCATGCTCCCTTGGATCTCCTCCATCTGGATTATTTTGCCTCCTCCCTGCCCCCACTCAACTTGATAGTTCTCTAATCCTTCATCCATCACATTGTCTCAATTATTTAAAATCCCTCTTTCTACTTGTGATGACTTCTACCTTAGCTGGACATTTTACAAAACACAAGGATAAAGGTGCTAAATTCAGCATAAAAGTAATTCACCCAATGCTGTAGTCAAAAGAAGGCAGGGATAGGTATGCTTTTATCAGACAAAATAGATCTTAAAAAGAAAAAATCATGACAGACTATGAAGGACGTTACTAATGATAGAACAGTCCATTCATTTTGAAGATATAACAATTGTAAGTATATATTCACTAAACTTCATGCATCTAAATACATGAAGCAAACATTAGCAGACTGAAGAAAGAGACAGCAATACACATAGTAAGAGGCTTCAACATTCCACTTTCAATAATAGATACAATGCACTGACAGAAAATCAATAAGTAAACAGAGGCCTTGAATAACACAATTAATCAAATGGATCAAAGAGACATATCAAAAACATCCCACCCAATAGCAGTAGAAGATACATTCCACTTAAGCATACACAGAAGACTTTGCAGTATAGGTGGTATATTAGGTCATGAAACAAGTCTTAACAAATTTAGAAAGATTGAAGTCATACTGAGTAACTTTTTCAACCAATGTGGAATGAAACTAAAAATCAATAACAGAAGGAAAACTTAAAAATTCACAAATATATGAAAAAGGGCACATTCTTGAACAATCAATGCATCAAATAATCAAAAAGGGAATTAAAAAATATCTTGAGACAAACAAAAATGGCAAAAACTCCAAAAGTTCAGAGATTCAGAAAAAGCGGTATGAAGAGGGATGGTTATAATAAATGCTTATATTAAAACAGGAGAAATATCTTAAATAAACAACCTACCTTTGCCCATTAAGGATCTAGAAAAAGAATAACAAACTAAGCTCATGGTTAGCAGAAGAAAGAAAATCATAGATTATAACAGAAGTAAGTAAAATAGAGAATAGAAAAACAGCAAAATTTACTTAAAAAGCATATTAGTTTTGAAATAAAAAAATGAAAGACTCTTTAGACCATGAAAAAAGAGACTCAGTTAAATAAAATTTTTAAATAGGAGACATTACAACTGATGCCACAAAAATCATAAGAAATAAGAGACTACTGTGAAAAATTATTTGGCAACAAATGAAATAGTCTAGAAGAAATGAATAATTTAATAAAATAAAAAATTACTGTTTAAAAAGAAAACTTTAGTCAAATTAAATTTAAAAGAGTTTGTGCAAAGAGCGATTCATGAATGGGGCAGCCTCCAGAGCCAGAGTAGGCTCAGCAACTCCAGCTCAGCCACGTGGGAAGATTTATGGATCAAAAAAGGAAAATGAAGTACAGAAAATGGAATTGAGGTACAGAGACAGCTGGATTGGTTACAGCTTTCTGTTTGCCTTACTTGAACACAATTTGAACAGTTGGTCACTTTTGGCCAAAACTCAGTGACTGTCACAAGAGTAGGCTACAGTCTGTTTGCAACTCCATTTAGGTTATAGTTCACAATGTAAAGAGACACTGTTAGGCTGAACTTAAAACATGTAAGGAAGAAGCTTTAAGCTGAACTTGATTTAATACTACCAAAACTTAATGAATACATAGAAAATCTAAATAGATAATAACCAATAAGGAGAATGAATAAGTATCAGAAGCCTCCCAACAAAGAAAAGCTTCACTGGTAAATTCTCCCAAACATTTAAATAAGAATTAACATCAATACTTTTCATTCTCTTCCAAAAAAAAAAAAGATAAGGGAAGAATTTCAAACTTTTTATGAGGCCAACGTTACTAAAATAATGAAGCCAGACAAAGAAAAAGACACTACAAAAAAAAAAAAAATAGAAAATCACAGGTCTGTATCCCAGATAAACAATGTAAAAATCCTCAATAAAGCACTGGCAAACCAAATTCAATAACTTAAGGACCATTTACCATAACCAACTATAATTTAACCCTGGGATGCAAGAATGTTTCAACACACACAAATAAATAAATGTGATATATAACACTAAGAAAATGAAGGACAAAGAAAGACATGATCATTGCAATAGTTGCACAAAAAGTTTTTGACCAAATTCAGCAACCTTTCATTATAAAAACTCTCCACAAACCAGCAACAGAAAAAATTAACATGACATAATTAAAGTCATATGTGAAAAGACCACAGTTAACATCATACTCAATAGTAAAAAACTGAAAGCTTTCTCTCAAAGATTAGACACAAGGCGTTCATGTCCACTTTTGCCTCTTCTGTTCATTATATCACTAAAAGTTTTTAGCAAGGGTGATTAGGCAAGAAAATATTAAAAATAAATAAATGAATAATTAAATAGGAAAGGAAGAAATAAAATTATTCTTTTCAGATGACATAATCCTATATGTAGAAACACCTAAAATTTCTACCAAAAACTGTTAGAATTAATAAATGAATTCAGTAAAATGGCAGGATATAAAATTAAAATACAAAAACAATTGTGTTTCTAGACACTAAAAACAAACTCTTTGAAAAGGTAATTAAGAAAGTGATTTTTTCTACAATAGTATAAAAAAGAATAAAATTGTTAGAAATAAACTTAACAAAGGAATAAAAGACTTAAGACCCAGTAAAGGAAAAAAAATTAATAAAAGAAATTAAAGAAAGCACAAATAAATGTAAAATATCCTGTGTCCATGGATTGGAAGACTTAATATTGTTAAAATTGTCATAATTCCCAGAGCAATCTTTAAGTTCAGTTAACTCTCTATTCAAATCCCTATGCCACTTTTTACATAAGTGGAAAAAATTATAGAATTTATATGAAAGCATAAATAATTCTGTATAGTCCAAACAATGTTGAACCAAAAGAACAAAGCTGAAGGCAACATGCTTTCTGACTTTAAAATACAGTGGCTTCCTCTTATTTGTGAGGGATATGTTTCAAGATCTCTAGTGGATGCCTAAAATCTTAGATGATGCCAAACTCTATATATTATAATTTTTTCATCTAGTGACTGAGAAGGCTACTAAGTAAGTGACTAATGGGTGGGTAGTATACACAGTGTAGATATGCTGGACCCACGGATGATTCACATCCTAGGTAGGATGGTTGGAACAGTTTGAGATGCCATTACATTATTCAGAAAGACTTAAAATTTAAAACATATAAATTGTTTATTTCTGAAATTTCTATTTAATATTTTGGAACTGTGGCTTACTGCAGGTAACTGACATGGTGGAAAACAAACCCACAGATAAGGGAGATACTACTGTATATTATGGCATATTGTATATTACTGTAAGTTACAGTAATTAAAATAATGTTACTGCCATAAAGATAGACATATAAAACTATGAAACAGAATAGACCCCAGACAAAAACCCTTGAATATACTGTCAATTGATCTTTTGCAAGGGTGCCAAGAGTACACGATAGGGATGGGATAGTTTCTTCAACAACTGGTGTTGGGAAAACTGGATATTCCCATAATAAAAAAAAAAATTGGAAACTTATTTTACATCATATACAAAGATCAACTCAAAATAGATTAAAGGCTTAAATAGAGACCTAAACTGTAAAACTCTAAGAAGAAAACATAAGGAAAAATATTCATGACATTGGCATTGGCAATGAATTTTAGGATAAGACACCAAAATTGAAGGCAATAAAAGCAATCATAGTCAAGTAGGACTACATATAACTGAAAAGCTTCTGAACAGCAACTGCAACAATCAACAGAGTGAAAAAAGGCAGCTAAAATATTTGCAATTGTTAAAGGTTAATATGCAAAGTACATGATTAAGTCCTTCAACTCATACTAAAAAAAAATACTGATTTAAAAGAACTTGACAAATAACTTGAATGGACATTTTTCTCTAGAAAAACATAAAAATGGCCAACAGGTATATGAAAATATTCTGAACATCACAAATCAACAGAGAAATGCAAATCAAAACTATAATGAGATAGCACTTCATACCTGTTATAATGATTATTACAAAAAATGAATAAAACAAAATGTAAAAAGTGTTAGCAAGTATGTGAGAAATTGCAATATTAATATAAGTTGATGAGAATGTATTATGGTGCAGGTGCTATGAATAACAAGTATGAAGTTTCCTAAAAAAATGCAAACAGACTACCACAGAATATAGAAATTCTACTTCTGGGTAATTAATCCAAAAGAAAAAATTATGATCTTGAAGAGATATGTGCACCCTTATGTTAACTGGAACACTGTTTACAGTAGATAAGATACAGAAACAACCTAAATGCCCATCAGTTGATTAGTGGATAAAGAACATGTTATATACAAATACAATAAAATATTATTCAGCTTTTAAAAATAAGGAAATCTTGTAATATGCAACAACGTGGATGAACCATGAAGACATTATGCTAAGAGAAATAAGTCAGTCACAGAACTACCACTACCACATAATTCCACTTACATCATATATCTAAAATAGTCAGCACCATTGGAATCTCAGTAGAAAGTAGATGGCCAGGGGTAGGGGAGAGGGAAAAAGGGGAAGATGTTATTCAATGAGCATAAATTTTAATAATGCAAGAGGAATGAGATTAAAAGATCTGCTGTACAACATTGTGCCTATAATGAACAATAGTCTATTGTGTTCTTAAAATTTTGGTAAGCAACTAGATCTCACGTTAAATGTTCTTACTCCAGTATATTTTTTTAAATCAACAAATTAAAATAATAATAATAATAATTAAGATAAGAAGAGATTTCTTCTTAGATACCTTGCTGGAGTACAAAACCACCACATTTTACCTTAAGATATGCTCCATCTTCTTTCTTGAACAGTAGGTCTAAATAGGGTTAATTTACAGCATACTCCATTTGAGGATATATTAGCTGTCAATATCACTACATGCCAGATAAAGTAAAAACATCTAGCTGTCCTTTACAGGTAGAAGCTCTCCAGTTAGCCATAAGACTAAATTCTGAGGGTGCTGATAAAGTGAGTTGGGATATAAAATTGAATTTGTGGCATTATCCCAAATTACAAGATCTAACATTCTGAAAAAGGACCTTGGAAGGTGATAAACCCACTTATATAATGCTCACTAGAACCATGGAAAAGTGACTGTCCATGCTGAATAAATATGAGATGCCAGAGTTGCCTCTCAGATGGTGAAAGAGAAACCCTGCTGAACTGGACATGCTGTCAGAAGGCTCACAGATGATAGTGTCCCGTAGGAAGGTGACAACACTAAGCGGTGCACAAGTAAAAGAATTACTCCTTCTGATACCAAGGCTAAAAGTAGATGCATTAGTCTATTCTCATACTGCTAATAAAGACATATCTGAGACTGGGTAATTTATAAAAGAAAGAGGTTTAATGGACTCACGGTTCCACATGGCTGGGGAGGCCTCACAATCATGATGGGAAGACAAAGGAAAAGCAAAGGTATGTCTTACATGGCAACAGGCAAGAGAGAGCTTGTGCAGGGGAACTCCCCTTTATAAAACCATCAGATCTGGTGAGACTTATGCACTATCATGCAAACAGCATGGGAAAGACTCACCCCCATAATTCAGTTACCTCCCACTGGGTCCCTCCCATGACATGTGGGAATTATGGGAGCTGTGATGCAAGATGAGATTTGGGTGGGGACAAAGCTAAATCATATCAGTAGGAGAAGCTACTACAAAACTTGATTAATTATTGCAAGACAATAGAGGCAGGGCAGTGGTGTTTAACCACTGGAAGAGAAGGGATCATAACCATAATAATAACTGGCAAGTTTGAGCGGCAGCCAAAGGGTAACAAAGAGCACAGGGTTATAAATACGGTCAATAGAACACAAAACATCTAGGGAAACACAAGTGGGCAGTCAACTAAGTTACTATTCAATTTGTGCCAACAGAAAACTTGAAGGGTGAAATAACTGTGTACTGAAGACAATTGACCCATTTAAAAGTACTGATTGCCCAGTTTCTGGAGCTAAGCCAGTTTTACAATTAGAATGCCTTGCCTGAAGAAGCAGAGAAATCCCCAGGGGAAAGGAGTATGGAAAACCATAGTGAGTAACCTACACAAAATGTATATCCTAGTGCTTCACTAAAGAGACTCATGTTAATTTCCTCTGGTAACTGTGGACTGGAAAGCAGAAGATTCTCTGACATGTTGAGGGATGTCAGAAACAAGGCCTTGTTGACATCAATAACATCATCAGGCTGTCATGCCCCTTCGCTGTCAGAAAAGGAATATATTATGACACATGTGGTAAAGGGAAATAATATAAATAGAGCTCTGGCCAGGGACTGGCCTACAGACTTTACAATGGTAACCTGGTTGTCATTTCATCACGCTATACCTTTCTTTAGTCCACAGAGGAAAAGCTATCATGGTATAAAACTTTAGGGAAGTCTTCAAAAACTATTACTCCCTGTAAAACAAGAAATTCAAAAACAATATTACATCCCAGGTGGCTTAAAAAATCTAATATCACCCTTGATAGTCTAAAAAGGGCCAGATTAGTGGATTAGCAGTTCTTATTATATCTTTTTTGATTCACCTATGTGACTCCTATAGAAATAGGTTGGATGCTGGAGAATGACTGTAGAATACTATAGGATCAACCTTCTTGTTGATGAAATCCCAAATCCCATGAGGATGTGACACTTTTGCTAAAGATAATTAGTATAGCCTCAGAGACCATTGATTTGGAAAATATAGTTTTCTATTATGATAAGAAAAGGATTAAAACAGTTCACATTCACATGGAATAAACAACACCTTACAGTCACAATTTTGTCCCAAAGCTACGTTAACGTTTCCACCTCTGTCATAGCTTAGTCATGAGAGATATGAACTATCTGAATATTGTACAAACCATCTCTGATATAAAACCCTGACAGGTGAATGAAGCAGGACACCTGGAATGCATTACATCGGTGACAGGGTGCACAGCCAGAAGCACATGAGGGAAGCCTAGATGCCCATGATATCCAATATTGTTATACCAGTATCCCTTCCTTGGCCTATGTGTATGAGAATATCTTATGACCGGATGAAAGATAAGAACACATCTCAATTTGGTTTATCAATAATTTGTCTTGGCATTAGCATGCGAGTCAATATCAATGAAAACTGCACTATAACATCCTATGCTATTAGCCTTGAAAAAAGTGACAGAGGAAAATCTTCCCAGTAGGTATAAATTCAGACAATGACCCTAATCATCCACTTTGTGTAGACAGAGAATTGTCTCAAAGAGGCAGTAAACAGAGGCTTGTGATTAGTATTGAGTAGCCTGGATGAAAAATATTGTATTTTTTGCTTAAAGTCTGGCTTATAAGCATATGATGTGTAAATATGTCACATATCAGAAAATGCATTCACCTCTGAAAATGGACCAATTCACAAAGAAGTCAAAAGGACTCAGCAAGGGAACCTTAGCACGCCTTTGTAATTGGCAGTCACAGGTCTAGCACGATGGGCACATGAATAAAGTGGCCATCGTGGCAGCAATGAAGGAGATGCCTGAGATAAACAGCCTGCACTCACATGACCAGTGTTAGTGTGGCAGCTTCTAGAGACCAATGATCCACCTTCCAGGAACAGGAACCAGTGGCAGGATCCACTGAGGGAGCCAACAGCAGCTTGGTGGTAAGGACCAGTGGATTACTCTCAAGCAATAGATATCTATCTGGATAAATTTATATATTTACTGCCTGCACAGCTTTGGTATATCTGAAAATGTGTTTAATATGTTGGCATCACATTATACGTAAACTTGCATAAGCACAGGGGATCCACTATCTATTAAAACATGTAGAGGAATAAGCCAATGTCCATAGATCCACATGTAGCATATCACACCAAGATACTTCTAGGCATGATAGCTGTTCAAAGGTGGGTAATCACTCCAATGAGCACACACCCTTACCATCTGAAAGGAGAAATGTGACTAAGAATGGGTGTGAAACAGTGATAGGAACAAGTTTTGAATGATCCCAAATATAATCCACCTGACTTAATACTTGTTACATGAGTACTTGGTGAGTGAAAAAACTATTAGGAAAATGTGGAACTTTTAAATAATATGACTCTCATACCGCATTGAACATTTTGGATTTTTTTAGAAGAGAGACGAGCATTAATTTTATAGTCAGCCGCAACACATTGCATGCCTCCTACAAATTGAGCATCATAATATTATCTGGAGAAAATAAATGTCATGAGCCCTAATCTGTAACTTCTAGGAAACTACTTGGCCCATGTTTTCATTTGTCAATACCTGTAGTCTCCAACCTTAATTATGTACTGTTCAATAACCTGCTTACTTGCCTACTTTAGTATAGTGTCTTATCTAAAGTTTTCATCCTCTGGGTGTTAATCTATCACTGGAAACAGTTTCAACCATAATTTTTTCACTCTTGGTCACAACTCACTCATATGACCCAGTGAAACAAATTACAGTGTTCTCTTTGCATTGATTTGACTTCTGGGCCTTTGTAAATCTTACTTCTCTAATTAGGCTGTAAAAAGAAACTGCAATATATAGATTCATAAATAGAATCAGGACAGGAGAAACATTTTTAACAGTTTTGAAGCCCAAGGGGATTTTAGAACTGTCACTGTGATGAGTTGGGTTTAAAAATTCGATAGTCTATATTAAAATAAGTAGTCTCATGAAAACACAGTTCCTGCTCTAGGCATCTCAGAGTCACTGTAGTTTTGTATATTTGGAAATGCTTAAATATACCGGAAATAAAAAATTATATTATGTTTTCTGATGACAATATTAAACATTCTATTACTTTTCATTCCTACAACTACTGTTCCATTTCATGTCCTAATCATTGCTTGTCTGTATAATTTCAACAGTTTCTCAAATGGTTTCTATTACTAGGAATCTGTCCTTCGTCAGATGACTCTCCTAGAAAACAATATCTATTTTATGTGACTTTAATATTTCAGAATCACATGGTTTCCTCATATCTACTCAGTTTTAAAACTAGTGAATATATTCATTCTACAAAGGCAATATCACATAAAACTTTGTTATATTTTAAAAAGCATGGAGACTTCTACTTATGGCCATGATAGAATAATTGGTACTGGAATAACCCTCCATAGATGAACAAATATTAAACCGAATGATTGAACAACCAGTGTACTATTTGTAAAGATCTAAAATATTGTGCCACTTTCTGATAAAATGTGCATTTACATTTATATTATTCTTCAGAAATGTATCTATTAATATAGCATTTTTCTTTGGGTATGTGTAAATAAAGTGTTAGCTATTTTCTAGTTTTAAAAATGATTTTTATAACTAGTGATTATTAATTTATTTATTTTATATTTAATTGTAATGAAATTTCCATTTATTCCTAAATGTTGATTTTAATCCCTCCAAACATAAGTTTCCTAAAAGAAGCCATCTTGATTGTCTTGTATTCTTATATATTCTTCTAACATCATCCAATACTTGGCATTGTTTACATACTGAAAACATATATGCTGAGTTTTTGAAAGGATGCATACTTATTAATTTTTTTGTCAAATAAATATTCATCCATGTTACAGGTTAAACAGCTTTCCTTTGAAGATTTTTTAATACATACATTAATCAAAATCACCATATTTGCATACATATTTTACAGTAGACATGATAGAAATTGTAAATGGCTTGGTCATATATATTACTACTACTTACAGTAAAGAAAGCTATGTTAGCCTTCAGTTACTTTGCATCGTCTTCTGGTAAGATAAGTGGCAAAATATTTAAATCAAGTAAATGGAGAAAAGACACTAACATTATTTTATAGAAGAATACACTGGACAGATGCAAGTTAAGCAAAATCAGATTTGAGATTGGGTGAAGGGGTCTTTAAAGTGATAATGGAAAAAAATGCATACTTTGAAAAAATACCCATGAATTTCAAAACTTTTGCACAGTAATAAACCTGTACTAACTTTTTATAACATGTTTGAACAGTATCTAGTTTGAGGCATTAAGAAGAAAAAGGCATCAATTTGAAAACAGACCCTAGAAAAGTAACATGTATTCTATTCAAATTGAAGGAAGAACCAATATCAAATTTATGGTGAAGCTTGGGTAGAAAAATAATGAATCATTGATGCTTTATGATGCGTTTAGGAGGACAATAACCTAGAGAAATGAGCAGTGTACAAATGGTTAACTTGTTTTAAGAAGGGACAAGACAATGTTGAAGCCCACAGCATCAGACCACCTACATCAATTTGCTAGAAATAAAATATCTTGTTCATGCCCTAATTGAAGAAGAAGAACAATTAACAGCAGAAGCAATACACAACACCACAGACATCTCAACTGGTTAACCTTACACAATTCTGACTACTGAAAAATTAAAGTTGTACCAACTTTCCATTTAATAGATCCCAAAACTTGTGCCTGGGTCAGCTGCGGACAAGAGCAAAACATTCAATGAAAATTTTAAAGAAGTGAGATCAAGATCCCGAAGGCTTTCTTAAGAGAATGGTAACAGGAGATAAAACATAGCTATACCAATATTATCCTGAAGACAAAGCACAAATAAACCAATGGCTATCAAGTGTTGGAAGTGGTCCAGTCAAAGTAAAAGCAGACTGATCAAGAGCAAAGGCATGGAATCATGTTTTGGGATGCTCGTGGCCCTTTGCTTATTCTCTGGAAGTTCAAAAACTATAAATCCTGCTTATTATGAGTGTTTGAGAAAGTTAGTCAATGCTTTAACACACAAACACCCAGCCAAACTTCATCAGAGAGTCCGTCTCTGCCATAACAATGCTTCTGCTCATTACTCTCATTAACAAGGGCAATTTTATGAGAGTTTTAACGGAAAATCATTAGGCATCCCCCTTAGGGTTCTGATTTGGCTTCTTCTGACTTCGTTTCTTTCTTAATTTGAAAAACATCTGTAAAGGGCATGTATTTTCTTTAATTAATAATGTAAAAAAGACTACCTTGACATGGTTAAATTTTTAGGACCATCATTTATTTAGAGATGAACTAAATGGCTGCTGTCATTACTTACAAAAGCGTCTTAGCTCATAGTAAGAAATAAAGTTCATACTTATATTTTTATTTTTAAGTTTAATTTCTTGGTGAACTTTTTGAAGTCCCCTCATATATGAAACTTTTCCTATAATACATACAAATAAATGTATTACATTGTACAGCAGCATTCATTCAACAAATATTGTGAGTACCCATTCCATGTCTTTAACCATAGAAGGAATTCGGATGGTATCTGTGAACAAAGCATAAAAACATCACTGTTGTCATGAAATTTAACTCCTGCTAATGGAAAATATGCAACAAATGATAATCAAATAGATATAATAAATTACATATTATGCTGAGGATGCTAAGTATTTTGGGGGAAATGAAACAAGGAAAGTGAGTTTAGAAATAATAGAGAGGAAAGTTACAATTATAAAGAGGATTGGGAAGTAGAGTGATATTTTAACCATAAGAAGATATTTTAGGAAGACATTGAAGAAGATTTTGGTCACATGGTTCTCTTGGTAAGGGGCATTTAAGCAAAGGAAAAAAATCTGTGCAAAGCCCCATGACACAGCTAATTTCACATGTTCAAGGATCAGTAAGAAGGCCCGGGAGGGTATAAGGCAGTGAGGGAGGAACAGAGGAGTAGATTAGATGGGCAAAAATATTGATATTTAACGAAGATATTTCATATTTGATAATGTTTGTCATATGTTTCACAAAGAATCATGTAGAGACTATAGTCTCTAGATTTTGTAATTCAAATCTAAAAGAATACATTATTAAAATTAAGAAAAATTAATTTCACAATAATAATAATGGAAGGTGCAGTGTGTCTTGTTCAGTTGACAAATTCAGAACCAAAAGAAAATGGAAAAATTCAGGTAATCTCATTCACATTTTATGTAAGAGAACTTCATCTCATAGCTTTTGATGACAAAATGAGATGTTACCATAATATAGCACTTTTAGGTGTTTTTAAAAGAAGTATATTCTATCCATGACACTAATAGCCCACAACTCACAATTGGTAGCAGAAGGTAGGATGTTGCTTTTTTTTAAAATCCAAATCTTTAAGCTCTCAGGGTATTTCTAAAAGAAGAGCAATTTGATTCTTTAGTTTTGTGAAAGTGAAAGCCCCATAACCTTTTATGGACCAAGTGGTTCATCACATTTGATCTGTTGAACTATAAAAGCATGAAACTTCAATATGAATATCACACAGAACTCTTACCATTTATTCTTTTGTTCCATGTGGCCACAGATTTCAGCTCTTAAAAGCACTTCTTTTACATCATTTTTTGAAGTTGGTACCTTTAATGAAAAGGTTTTCTCAATGTCCATGAATTTTGCAACTACTATAGATCAGGTGACAGCTTAACAGTAAAGAGCTTTAAAAATATTGCTTCACTTCATTTTCCATAAAATTTAAGTATACAGAATAAAATAAAAGCACTATTATAGTGAAGGCACCAGAAAAAGACTATATCAGTACTCGAATATTTATGATATAATCAGTAATATGTAAAATACATACCATATATGTACATATATATACTTATATTCAGCAGCTAGTTTACACTACCTCTCTATCAATCCCTCCACCCACCTCTCTCTCTTTCAGGTTGTTTCTTATTTGCAGCTCTATTGCTTGGTGCATAAACATTTAGGATAGCTATGTTTTTTGAAGGACTGTCCCATTTATATTAATATAATATCCCTCAATACATCTGGTAATTTTATTTGCTATGAAGACTACTTTTTCTGATATGAATATATCCATTCCTGCTTTTCAAACTTATTATTTGCGTGATATATGTGTCATCATTTTACTTTCAACCTGCTGATTCAAATATTCTCTTTGTAGAATCGACAAGGGGAAATTTTGGAGCAAAATGAGGCCTACAGTATGAAATCTAATATCCTGTGATAAAAACTAGAAAAAATCTTTCTATAAAAATGCTTTGCAATGTGTGGGTTCATCTCCCAAAGTGAAATCTTTGTTTTCATGCAACATGTTGGAAACACTTTTTTTGTAGAACCTATAAGGGGACATTTCATAGCCCATGGAGGCCGATAGTGAAAAACTGAATATTCTATGATAGCAACTGTAGAAGCTATATGTGAAAATGCTTTGCAATTTGCAGTTTCACTTCACAGAGTTTAAACTTTCTTTTGATTCAGCTAGGTTGGAAATACTCTTTTAGCAAAATTTATGAAGGGACATTTTGGAGCCCATTGAGGTCTATAGTGAAAAGCCAAAAAATTCTTGATAAAAACTAGATACAAGGTATCTGTGAAATAGCTTTGCAATGTGGGGATTCATTTCACAGAGTTAAATTGTTGTTTCTATACAGTAGGTTGGAAACATTCTTTTAGTAGAATCTAATAGGGGACAATTTTGAGGCAAACAGTGAAAAATTCAAAATTTCATAATAAAAACTAATACGAACTACCTGTAAAAATGGTTTGTGATGTGAAAATTCATCTCACAGTGTTAAACATCTGTTTTGATTCAGTATGTTGGAAAAAAAATTTGTAGAATCTACAAAGGGACATTTTGGAGCCCATTGAGACCAATATTGAAAAAAAAAATCCCGCTATAAAACTAGAAACAAGCTCTCGGTGAAAATGCTTTGTGATGTGTGGATTCACCTCACAGATGTAAACATTTGTTTTTATTCAGCTGGTTGGAAACACTCTTTGTATAGAGTTTGCAATGGGACATTTCAGAGTCCATTGAAGTCTCTAGTTAAATACTGAATATCCTATGATAAGAAAAAGAAACAACCTATCTGTGAAAATGCTTTGCAATGTCTGGATTCATCTCACAGTGTAAAACCTTTGTTTTAAGTCAGCAGGTTGGAAACACACTTTTTGTAGAATCTACAAAGGAACATTTCATAGCCCATTGAGGCCTACAGTGAAAAACCAAATATCCTGCGATAAAAACTAGAAACAAGCTATTTGTGAAAAAGCATTGTGATCTGTGGATTTCTTTCACAGAGTTTAACATTTGTTATTATACAGTACATTGGAAACAAATATTTAATAGAATAAGAGGAGTCTTTTTTGAGCCCATTAAGGCCTGTAGTGAAAAACTGAATATCCCATGATTAAAACTAGAAACTGGCTATCTGTAAATATTCTTTGCAATATATGGATGTATCTCACATAGTTAAATTTTGTTTTTTATTCAGAAGGTTGGAGACACTTATTTTTTACTATCTGCTTTGCCACAATTCAGTCTTCTTTGAGGCCTATAGTCAAAAACTGAATATCTCATGATAAAGCTAAAAACAATCTATCTGTGAAAATGCTTAGTGATGTGAGGATTCATCTCAACAAGTTAAATGTTTGTTTTGATTCAGCAAGTTGGAAACACTCTCTTCGTAGAATCTACGAAGGGACGTTTCGGAGCCCATTGAGGCTTATAGTGAAAAGTCAAATATCCTGTGAAAAAAACTAGAAACAAGATATGAAAATGCTTTGCAATATGTGGATTCATATCACATAATTCAACCTTTGTTTTTACACAGCAGATTGAAAACAATTTTTTAATACAATCTAAGAGGGGACATTATTGAGCCCATTCATTCCTATAGTGAGAAATGGAATATCCCATGATAAAAACTAAAATGAACTATGTGTAAAAATGTTTTGCAATGTGTGTATTTATCTCAAAAAGTTAAACCTTTCTTTTGATTCAGCATGTTGGAAAGACTCTTTTTGTAGAATCTATGAAGCAACATTTTGGAGCCCATTGAGGCCTATAGTGAAAAACCAAATATCCCGTGATAAAAACTAGAGGCAATCTATCTGTGAAAATGCATGGTGATATGTAGATTTGCCTTCCAGAGTTAAATGTTTGTTTTGATTCAGCAGATTGGATATGCTCTTTTTGTACAGTCTACCAGGGGAAATATCAGAGCTCACTGAGGCCTATAGTAAAAAATCAAATGTCCTATAATAACTACAAAGAAGCTATGTCTAAAAATTCTTTGCAATGTGTGATTTTATCTCACAGAGTTTAACCTTTCTTGTAATTCAGCAGGTTGGAAACACTCTTTTTCTACAATCTACTAGGGTACAATTCAGAGCAAATTGAGGCCTATACTGAAAAACTGATTATCCCGTGAAAAAAACTAGAAAAAAAAGCTGTCAGTAAAAATGCTGTGCAATATGTGGATTCCTGTCACAAATTTAAACCTCTGCATTTATTCAGCAAGTTTGGAATAGCTTTTTGTAGAATATACGAAGGGAAGTTTCACACTTATAAAAGCCTACAGTAAAAAAGTGAGTATTTTGCAATAAAAACAATAAAAAAATTATCTCTGAAAATGCTTTGTGATGTGTGGATTCATCTCACAGAGTTAAACCTTTGCTTTTATTCTGCAGGTTGGATATACTCTTGTTGTAGAATCTACGAAGAGACATTTCGAAGCTCATTGAGGTCTATAGTGAAAAACCGAATACCCAGTGATAAAAACTATAAAGAAGCTATCTCTGAAAATACTATATGATGTGTGATTTCATTTCACAAGTTGAACTTTTCTTTTGATTCAACAGGTTTGAAATTTTTTTTGTAGATCTACGAGGGGACATTTCATAGCCCATTGAGGCCTACAGTGAAAAATCAAATATCCCTTGATAAAAACTAAAAACAACTTATCTGTGAAAATGCTTTGTGATGTGTAGGTCCATCTTACAAAGTTAAACTTTGTTTTGCTTCAGCAGGTTAGACTCTTTGTTTGTAGAATCTACAAGGGGACAATTAGGAGCCCATTGAGGCCTCTAGTGAAAAAACAATATCCCTCAGTAAAAACTACAAACAAGCTATGGGTGAAAATGCTTTGTGATGTGAGGATTCATCTCACAAACTCAAACCTTCGTTTTGATCCAGCAAGTTGAAAATAAATTATTGTAGCATTTAAGAATGTACAATTAAGAGTCCGTTGAAGCCTATAGTCAAAAACCCAATATCCTATGATAAAAACTAAAAAAAGCTACCTGTGAAAATCCTTTGTGATGTGTGATTTCATATCACAGAGTTAAACTTTTATTTTGATTTGGAGAAATGAAAAATCTGTTTTTGTAGAATCTAGGAAGAGACACTATGGAGCCCATTGAGGCCAATAGTGAAAAATTGAATGTCTCATTATAAAGGCTAGAAACAAGCCATCTGTGAAAATGCTTTGAGAAGTATGGATTCACCTCACAGATTTAAACCTTTGTTTTTATTCAGCAGATTGGAAACACTCCTTTTGTAGAATCTGCGAAGGGATATTTTGGAGCCCACGGAAGCCTATACTGAAAAACTGAATATCCTGCGACAAAAACTAGAAGAAAGTATCTGTGAAAATGCTTTGCAATGTGTGGATTCATCTCACAGAATTAAACCTTTCTTCTGATTCAGCAAGTTTGAAACACTCCTTTTGTAGAATATACGAAGAAACATGTCAGAGCCCATTGAGGCCAATAGTGAAAACCTGAATATCCCGTGATAAAAACTAGAAGCAAGCTATCTGTGAAAATCCTTTGCAATGCATGGATTTATGAAAGGATATGTCACACCTGTTGGGGTGATCAGACCCAACACCAGGTTGTGGGGTTGATGAAGTCCGGTGGAGTCAAATGATTGAGAAAAAGACAGTTTGAGAAGTAAAGTGGGACCAGGAGGCCATCACGATCATGGAGGCTGTGAAGGCCTCAAGCTCTGGGAGCCCATAGTATTTATTGGTAATCCAACAAAGAAACAGGTGGTGAGAATGGAGGTCAAAAGAGTGTGTTGCATTAAGCACATGATTTACAGCTGTGATGGTTTAGCATTTGCTCTGCCACTTGAGATAATGGAGAGCAGGTTCTTTTGACTCAAGATATAATCGATCCTGGGAGAGCAAGGAGCAAGGAGCCAGCAATTCTGGACACATTCCAGAGCCACAAACCCTGGATTCTATCCAAGCCATGAGGGATTTTATGCCCTGGGCTTAGATTATTGTGCATCAGGATAGCCTTCCACCCTTTAGCACAGACCTTGGTGTTCCAAATGCCACAAGGGGTTTTAGACCCTGGATCCTGGACATGTTCCAAGACTCTTTTACATTATGTCAGACATGCAAGCCCTGTCTCAGCTACTCCCAACACTCACCTTTTCCCAACAACACCCATTAATGCCTACGGTAAAAATCTGAATATTTTGCAACAATAACAATAAAAAATCTATTTCTAAAAATGCTTTGCAATGTGTAGATTCATCTCACAGAGTTAAACCTTTGTTTTGATTAAGCAGGTTGGAAACACTCTCTTTGTAAAATCTAAGAAGGGACATTTTATACCATCTATGTGTGGACATTTCAGAGGCCATTGAAACCTACAGTGAAAAACTGAGTATCACTTCAAAAACACTGGAAACAACTTATCACTAAAAATTCTTTGCCATATGTATATTCATATCACAGAGTTAATCTCTTGTCTTGATTTAGCAGAGCTGGAAATACTATTTTTGTAGAATCTATGAGGGGACATTTCAGAGCCAATTGAAGTCTATAGTGAAAAACTAAATATCCCATGATAAAAACTAGAAACAGGCTATCTGTGAAAATGATTTGTGATGTGTGGATTCATGTCAGAGAGTTAATTCTTTGTTTTGATTCAGCAGGTTGGAAACTCTCTTTTTTTATAATCTACGAAGGGACATTTTGAAATCCATTGAGACCAAGAGTAAAAAATCAACTATCCCATGATAAAAACTAAAAAAAATCTATCTGTGAAAATGCTTTGCAGTGTGTGGATTCATCCCACAGAGTTAAACATTTGTTTTGATTCCACAGACTGGAATCACTCTTTTTGTAGAATCCATGAAGGGACATTTTGGAGCCCACTGAGGTGTACAATGAAAAACTAAATATCCTGCAATTAAAAACTAGAAACAGGCTATCTGTGAAAATGCTTTGTGATGGGTGGATTTCTCTCTCAGATTATTAAACATATGTTTTGAATGAGCAGATTTAAACTATTCTTCTTAGAATCTATGAAGGGGCATTTTGGAGCCCATGGCTAAATATATGGAAAAAGCGAATATTCTTCTATGAAAAGTAGAAACAAACTAGTTATGAAAAGACTTTGGGATGTGTGGATCCATCTCACAGAGTTAAATATTTGTTTTGATTCAGCAGGGTGGAAACACTGTTTTTGTAGATTCCAGGAAAAGACATTACAAAGCTCCTTGAGGACTATGGTGAAAAGTTGAATATCCCACAATGAAAACTAGAAACAAGCTATCTGTCAAAAGGTCTTGGGATGTTTGGAATCATCTCTCAGAATTAAACCTTTGTTTTTATTCAGCAGGTTGGAAACACTCTTTTTATAGAATGTACGAAGGGACATTTTGGAGCCCATGGAAGAGTATATTGAGACACCGAATATCCTGCAATAAAAACTCAAGCAAAATATCTGTTAAAATGCTTTGCATTGTGTGAATTTGTCTCACAGACTTAAAAAATTATTTTAATTCAGAAGGTTGGAAATGCTCTTTTTGTAGAATCTACTAAGGGCCATTTCAAAGCCCTTTGAGGCCTACAATGAAAGACAAATTATACCATAATAAAACCTAGAAACAAGCTATCTATGAAAATACTTTGTGATGTGTAGATTAATCTCACAGAATTAAATCTTTGTTATAATTCAGTAGGTTGGAAAAACTCTTTTAGTACAATCTATGAAGAAACATTTCAAAGCCCTTTGAAGCCTATAGTGAAAAACAAAATATGTGGAGATATAAACTAGAAACAAGCTATCTGTGAAAATGCTTTGGGATGTGCGGATTCATTTCACAGAATTAAATCTTTGTTTTTATTAAGCAGGTTGGAAACGGTCTCTTTTTGGATCTACAAGAAGACTTTTTGGTGTGCATTGAGGCCTATAGAGAAAAACTGAATATCCTGTGGTAAAAATGAGAAACTAGCTATCTGTGAAAATGCTTTGTGATGTGCAGATTGATCTCACTGAGTTAACTGTGCTTTGATTCAGCACGTGGAATATAATCTTTTTGTATAATCTAGGAGGAGACATTTTGGAGCCTATTGAGGTCTAAAGTGAAAAATCAAATATCCTGTGATAAATACCAGAAACAAGCTATTTGTGAAAATGCTTTGCAATGTGTGGATGCATCTCACAGATTTATGACTTTGTTTTGATTCAGCAGGTTGGAACTACTCTTTTTGCAGAATCTACCAAGGGCCATTTTGGAGTCCACAAAGGCCAACAGTGAAAAACTGAATTTCCATGACAAAAACTAGAAAAAAGCTATCTGTGAAAATGCTTTGCAATGTGTGAATGCATCTCACAGATTGAAGACTTTGTTTTGATTCAGCAAGTTGGAACTACTCTTTTTGTAGAATCTTCAAAGGGCCATTTTGGAGTCCACAATGGCCAACAGTGAAAACTGAATTTCTGTGACAAAAACTAGAAAAAAGCTATCTGTGAAAATGCTTTGTGATGTGTCAGTTCATCTCAGAGTTAAACCTTGGTTTTGATTCAACAGGTTGGAAATACTCTTTTTGTAGAATCTAAGAAGGCACATTTCAGAGAACATTGAGGCTTACAGTTAAAAACTTTATGTCTTGAGATAAAGACTAGAAACAAGCTACATATGAGAATGTTTCATGATGTGTGGATTCAGCTCACAGATTTAAACCTTTGTTATGATTCAGCAGGTTGGAAACACTTTTTGTAGAATCTACAAAGGGGCATTTCAGAGCCCATGAAGAAATATATGAAAAAACCCTAATATCCTAGGATGAAAACTAGAAACAAGCTATCTGTGAAAATTCTTTGTGATGTGTGGATTCATCTCACAGAGTTGAACCTTTGTTTTGATTCAGCAGGCCAAAATCACTTTTTATAGAATCCACGAAAGGACAATTTGGAACTCACTGTGGCTTGTAATGAAAAACTGAATGTGCCTTGCCAAAAACTAGAACAAAACTCTCTGTCAAAATGCTTTATGATGTGTCATTTCATGTCACAGAGTTAAACTTTTGTTTTTATTCAGCAGGATGAAAGCACTCTTTTTTTAGAATCTATAAGGGAACATTTCAGAGCCTATTGAGGTCTATAGTGAAAAAAAAATATCCCACAATAACAACTAGAAACAAGCTATCTGTGAAAATGCTTGCAATGTGTGGATTTATCTCACAGAGGTAAATGTTTGTTTTGATTTAGCAGGTTGGAACAACTCTATTTTTAGAATCTATGAGGAAACATTTTGGAGCCCATTGAGGCATGTACTGAAAAACTGAATATCCCATGATAAAAATTAGAAAGAAGCTACTTGTGAAAATGCTTTGTGATGTGTGGACTCATCTCATGGAGTTAAACATTTGTTTTGATTCAGCAGGTTGAAAACACTTTTATTGTAGAATATAAAAGATTACATTTCAGAGCCAATTGAGGCCTATAGTAAAAAACCAAATCCCCCATGATAAAAACTAGAAAAAAGCTATATGTGAAAATGCTTTGCGATGTGTGATTTTAAATCACAGAATTTAACCTTTGCTTTGATTAATCAAGATTTAAAGCACTCTTTTTGTAGAATCTATGAGGGGACATTTTGAAGCCCATTGAGGCCTATAGTCAAAAACAGATTATCCCAAGATAAAAAGTAGAAACAATCTATTAGTGAAAATGCACTGTGATGTGTGGATTCATCTCCCAGAGCTAAAGCTTTGTTTTAACTCAGCAGGTTGGAGACATACTTATTCAAGAATATATTAAGGGACATTTCAGAGTACATTGAGAATTATAGTAAAAAAAAAATATTCCGTGATAAAAACTAGAAAAATGTATCTCTGAAAATCCTTGGCAATGTGTGGATGTATCTCGCAGAGTTAACTTTTGTTTTGATTCAGCAGACCAAAATTACTCTTTTTGTAGAATCTACGAAAGGACATTTCAAAGCCCATTGAGGCCTGTAGTAAAAAACTGAATATTCTGCAATAAAAACTAGGAACAAGCTACCTGAAAAAATGCTTTACAGTGGGTCATTTCATGTCACAGAGTTAAATCTTTGTTTTGATTCAGTAGGTTTGAAACACTCTGTTGTAGGAACTAAAAGGGGACATCTCAGAGCATATTGAAGTCTATAGTGAATAACCAAATATCCCATGATAAAAACTAGAAACATGCTATCTGTGAAAATGGTTTGTGATGTGTGGATTCATCTCACAGACTTAAACCTTTATGTTTATTCATCAGGTTGGAAATACTCTTTTGACACAGTTTACGAAGTGACATTTCGGAGCACATTGAGGTCTATAGTCATAAAACTGAATATCCCGCTATAAAAACTTGAAAAAGCTACATATGAGAATGTTTCATTATGTGTGAATTTATCTCACAGAGATAAACCTTTGTTTTTATTCAGCAGGATGGAAACACTCTTTTTGTAAAATCTACAAAGGGGGGGTTGGAAACACCCTTTTTATGGAATCTACAAAGGGACATTTTGGAGGCCATTGAGGCCTATAGTGAAAAACCGAATATCCTACAATTAAAACTAGAAACAAACTATTGGTGAAAATGCTTGGCAATGTATGGATTCATTTTTATGGAGTTAAATCTTAGTTTTTATTCAGCAGGTTGGAAACACTCTTTTTGTAGTATCTGCGAAGGGACACTTTGGAACCCATTGAGGCCTATAGTGGAAAACCGAATATTCCCTGATAAAAACTAGAAACAAGTAATTTGTGAAAATGCTTTGCAAAGTGTGGATTCACCTCACAGAGTTTAACCTTTGTTTTGTTTCAGCAGGTTGGAAACACTCTTTTGTAAAATCTACAAAGAAACATTTTGGAGTCCATTGGGGCCTATAGTGAAAAACTGAATATTTTGCCATGAAAACCAGAAACAAGCTATCTGTGAAAATGCTTTGTGATGGAAGATTTATCTCACAGAGTTGAACATTCGTATTGATTCAGCTGGCTGGCAACACTCTTTTTATAAAATCTACAATGGGACATTTCAGAGACCATTGAGGTCTATAGAGAAAGGCTGAATATCCCATGATTAAAACTAGAAACAAGCTATCCATCACAATGCTTTGTGATGTTTGGATCCACTTTACTGAGTGAAACATTTATTTGGATTAAGCAGATTGGAAACACTCTTTTTGTCGAATCTACGAATGGATATTTCAGAGCCCACTGAAGCCTATAGTGAGAAACCAAGCATTCCATGATAAAAACTAGAAACAAGCTATCTGTGAACATGCTTTGAGATCTGTGGATTCATCTCACAGGGCTAAACCATTATTCTGATTCAGCAGGTAGGATAAACTCTTCTTCTAGAACCTAAGTGGGGACACTTCAGAGCTGATTTGGGCTTCTAGTAAAAAACCGCATATCCCACAATAAAAACTAGAAACATGCTATCTGTGAAAATACTTTGTGATGTGTAGATTCATGTCACAAAATTAAACCTTTCTTTTTATTAAAAAGATTGAAAACACTTTTAGTAAAATCTACTAAGTGCAGGTTGGAAACACTTTATTTTTAGAAACTACAAAGGAACTTTTCAGAGCCAAATGAGGCGTATAGTGAATAAATGAATATCCCGTGACAAAAACTAGAAACAAGTTATCTGTAAAAATTCTCTGAAATATGTGCATTCATCTCCCCAAGTTTGACTTTTGTTTTGATTCAGGAGGTTTTAAACACTTTTTTGTAGAATCTAGAAAGGGACACTTCAAAGCACATTGAGGCCTATAGTGAAAAAAAAAGCATCCCACAATAAAAATTAGAAAAAAGCTATCTGTGAAAATGCTTTGTGATATGTTCATTTATTTCACAGAGTTAAACCCTTGTTTTGATTCAGCAGGGTGGTAACACTTTTTTGTAGTATCTACAAAGGGACATTTCTTAGCCCATTGTGGCCTGTATTGAGAAACAGAATATCCCATGATAAAAACTAAAAACTAGTTATATTTGAAAATACTTTATGATGCATGCATTTATCTCACAGAGTTAAATGTTTGTTTTGATTCAGCATGTTGGAAACAAGCTTCTTGTGGTATCTACGAAAGGACACTTCAGAGCCTATTGAGGCCTATTGTGAAAAAATGAACATTTTGTGATAAAAATTAGAAAGATGCTACCTGTGGAAATTCTTTGCAATGTGTGGATTCATCTCACAGTGTTAAACCTTTCTTTTAATTCAGTAGGTAGAAAACACTCACTGAGTAAAATCTAAGAAGGGACATATCAAAGCACACTGAGACCTATAGTGAAAATCTGAATATACCACGATAAAAACTAGAAACAGGCAAACTGTGGAAATGCTTTTAGATGTGCAGATTCATTTCACAGAGTTAAACCTTTGTTTTGATTCAGCAGTTAGAAAACATTCCTTTTGTAAAATCTATGAAGGGACATTTCGAAGCCCATTGAGGCATATTGTGAAAAACTGAATATCCTGCCATTAAAACTAGAAACAAGCAATGTGTGAAAATGCCTTGTGATGTGCGGATTCATTTCACAGAGTTAAACTTTGTTTTGATTCAGAAGGTTGGAAACACTGTCTTTGTAGAATCTAGGATGGGATCATTTAGAGCCCATTGAGGCCTGTTGGGAAAAATCAAATTTCCCTTGATAAAAACCACGTACAAGGTATCTGTGAAAATCCTTTGTGACGTCTGGATTCATCTCACAGATTTAAACCTTTGTTTTGATTCAGCAGGTTGAAAACATTCATTTTGTAGAATCTACAAAGGAACGTTATGAAGCCCAGTGAGGCCTACAGTGGAAAATGGAATATCCCATGATAAAAAGCAGCAACAAGATATCTGTGAAAATGCTCTGTGATGTGTGCATTCATCTCACATAGGTAAACCATTGTTTTGATTCAGAAGATTGGAAACACTCTTTTTAAAGAATCTACAAAGGGACATTTAGAAGCTAATTGAGGCCTATAGTGAAAAATCGATTACCCCTCAATACAAACTAGAAACAAGCTATCTGTGAAAATGCTTTCAGATAAGTAGCTTCAGCCCAAAGACTTAAACCATTGTTTTCATTCAGCACATTGAAAACACTGTTTATGGAAAATCTATGAAGGGCAGGGTGGAAACACTCTTTTTGTAGAATCTATGAAGGGACACTGTGGAGCCCATTGAGGCCCGTATTAAAAATCTGAATGTCCCATGATAAAAAGTAGAAATAAGCTATCTGTAAAAAAGTTTTGTGATGAGAAGATCCATCACACAGAGTTAAACCTTTTTTTTTTTTTTGATTCAGCATGTTGGAAACACTCTTTTTAAAGAATCTACAACAAGACAATTCGGGGCCCATGGACAAGTATATTGAAAAACCAGGCCGGGCGTGGTGGCTCATGCCTGTAATCCCAGCACTTTGGGAGGCTGAGGCAAGTGGATCACGAGTTGAGGAGATCAAGACCATCCTGGCTAACATGGTTAAACCCCGTTTCTACTAAAAATACAAAAAAAATTAGCCAGGTGTGGTGGCGGGCACCTATAGTCCCAGCTACTCAGGAGGCTGAGGCAGGAGAATGGCGTAAACCTGGGAGGCAGAGATTGCAGTGAGCCAAGATGGCACCACTGCACTCCAGCCTGGGTGACAGAGCAAGACTCTATTTAAAAAAAGAAAAAAGAAAAACCGAATATTCTGCGATGCAAACTAGCAATAATCTATTAGTGAAAATGCATTGTGATGTGTGGATTCATCTCACAGAGTTAAACCTTTATTTTCATTCAGTAGGTTGGGAACACTCTTTTGGTAGAATATACAAAAAAGACATTTTGGTGAACAGTGAGACCTAATGTAAAAAACTGAGCCCTTTGGGATAACAACTAAAAACTATATAGCTGTAAAAATCATATGTGATGTGCAGATTCATCTCACAGAGTTAAACTGTTGTTTTGATTCAGCAGGTTGGAAACACTCTTTTGTAGGATCTATGAAGGGACATTTTGGAGCCGACTGTGGACTATAGTGAAAAACCTAATATCCCAGGATAAAAAGTAGAAACAATCTATCTGTTAAAATAATTTGCGACGTATGGATTCATCTCACAGAGTTAAACCTTTTTTTAAATTAAGTTAAACCTTTTTTGTTGTTGTTGCTCCCCCGCAATTTGGAGTCCTTCAAATTGCTGATTCAAAACAAATGTTCAATTCTGTGAGACGAGATGCAAAGATTTTCACAGATAGCCTGTTTCTAGTTTTCATCACAGGACATTTGGTTTTTCACTATAAGCATTAAAGGGCTCTGAAATATCCCTTTGTAGATTCTACAAAAAGAGTGTTCCCAACCTGATGAATCAAAAGAAAGTTTTAACTTTGTAAGATGAATCCACACATCACAAAGCATTTTCACCCATAGCTTGTTTCTAGTTTTTATCGTGGGTTATTGGTTTTTCAATAAATGCCTCAATGAGCTATGAACTGTCCTCTTGTAGATTCTACAAAGAAAGAATTTCCAACCAGCTGAAGTAAAACAAAGTTTTAACTTTGTAAGATGAATCTACACATCACAAGGCATTTTCACAATAGGTTGTTTTTAGCTTTTATCAAGAGATATTCTATTTTTCACAGTACACCTCAATGTGCTACAAAATGTCCCCTAGTAGATTCTACAAAAAAACTTTCTAAACTGCTGAATCAAAAGAAAAGTTCAGCTGGTGAGATGAATTCGCACATCACAAAGTATTTTCAGAGATAGCTTCTTTATAGTTTTTATCATGGGATATTAGATTTTTCAATATAAGCCTCAATGAGCTCTGAAATGTCCCTTTGTAGATTCTACAAAAAAAGTGTTTCCAACCTGCAAAATAAAAAGGAAGGTTTAATTCTGTGAGATAAATCCACACATTGCAAAGCATCTTCACAGTTGGCTTGCTTCTAGTTTTTATTGTGGGATATTTGGCTTTTCACTGAAGTTCTCAAGTGCTCTGAAATGTCCCTTTGTAGATTCTATAACAAGAGTGTTTTCAAACTGCTGAATTGAAACAAAGGTATAACTCTTTAAGAGGAATCCACACATCACAAAGCATATATTCAGATATCTTGTTTCTAGTTTTTAAACCATGATATTTGGTTTTTCACTATAACCCTCAATGGGCTCAGAAATGTCTCATAGTAGATTTTACAAAAACAGTGTTTCCTACCTGCTGAATCAAAGCAACAGCTTAAATCTGTGAGATTAATCCAAACCTCACAAAGCATTTTCACAGATAGCTTATTCCTAGCTTTTATTGCAGGATATTTGGATTTTCAGTGTAGGCTCAATGGGCTCTGAAATGTCCATTCATAGGTTATATAAAAAGTATGTTCCCAAACCCCTGAAAAAAAAACAAACGTTTAACTCTGTGAGATGAATCCACACATTGCAAAGCATTTTCACAGATAGCTTGTTTCTAGCTTTTATGATGAGACATTCGCAAGCTTTTATGATGAGACATTCGAATTTTTACTATTGGCCTCAATGGGGTCAGAAATGTCTTTTTGTAGATTCTACAAAAAAATGTTTTTTTATTTTTCTGAATCAAAATAAAGGTTTAACTCTTTTATATGAAATCACACATCTCAAAGCATTTTCACAGATAACTTGTTTCTAGTGTTTATCACTGGATATTGAGTTTTTCACTATAGGCTTCAGTGGACTCTTAATTGTAACTTCTTAGTTCTTCAAAAAGTGTGTTTCTAATCTGCTGTATGGAAGTAAGGGTTTACCTCTGTGAGACAAATCTTCACATCGCAAAGCATTTTCCCCAAAAGCTTGTTTGTAGTTTTACTTGTGTAATATTCGGTTTTGTAGTACAGTCCTCAATGGGCACCAAAATGTCCCTTCATAGATTATATGAAAACAGTGTTTCTAACCTGTTGAATCAAGACAAAGGTTTAACTGTCAGATGAATCTACACATTGCAAAGCATTTTCATAGGTAGCTTGTTTCAAGTTTTCATTGCAAGATATACGTTTTTTCATTATAGGCCCCAAGGGCTCCAAAATGTCTTAGAGTATTTCAAATCTGCAGTATAAAAACAAGGTTTAACTCTGTGAAACAAATGCATACATCACAAAGAATTTTCACAGAAAGCTTGTTTCTAGTTTTTATCAGGAGATACTCGGTTTTTCACTATAGACCTCAATGGGCTTTGAAACTTCCCTCCGTAGATTATACAAAAAGAGTGTTTCCACCTTGCTGAAACAAAAAAAAAAAAGGTTTAACTCTTTGAGATGAATCAACACATTGCAAATCTAATTCACAGAGAGCTTATTTCTAGTTTTTTTTTTTTTTTTGAAGGGTATTCTGTTTTCACTATAGGCACCAATAGGCTCCTAAATGTCCCTTCATAGATAGATTCTACAAAAAGATTGTTTCCAACCTGCTGAACCAAAAGAAAGGTTTAATTCTATGAGATGAAATCATGCACAAGAAAGCATTTTCTGAGATAGCTTTTTTATAGTTTTTATCACTGGATATTCTGTTTTTCACTGTAAGCCTCAATGGGTTTTGAGGATTGTACCTTTGTCGATTTGTACCAGAGGAGAGTTTACAACTTCCTGAATCAAAACAAAGGTTTAATGTTGTGAGATAAATCCACAAATTGCAAAATATTTTTACAGAAAACCTGTTTCTAGTTTTTATCATGGGATATTTGGTTTTCACTATAGGCCTTGGTGGGCTAAGAAATGTCCCCTCGTCAAATCTACAAAATAGGTTTCTCCAACCTGCTGAATCAAAATTAACATTCAACTCTGTGAAATGAATCCACATATCACAAAGCCTTTTTTTTTTTTAGACGGAATCTCACTCTGTGACTCATGCTGGAGTACAGTGGTGTGACCTCAGCTCACAGCAACCTCCACCTCCTGGGTTCAAGCGATTCTTATGCCTCAGCCTCCTGAGTAGATAGGACTACAGGCACATGCCACCATGCCCAACTTTTTTTTTTTTTTTGTATTTTTAGTAGAGACGGGGTTTCAAAATGTTGGCCAGGCTGCTCCTGAACTCCTGACTGCAGGTAATCCACCAGTCTCAGCCTTCTAAAGTGCTGGGATTACAGGTGTGAGCCACTGCGCCCAGCCATGAAGCATTTTCACAGATAGCTAGTTTCTAGTTTTTATCACCAGATATTCAGTTTTTCACTATAGTCCTCAGTGGGCTTTGAAATGTCCCCTTGTAGATTCTACAAAAATAGTGTTTTTGACCTCCCAAGTCAAAACAAAGGACAAACTCTGTGAGATGAAACTACACATTTCAAAACATTTTTACAGATAGCGTATTCTAGTTTTTAATCATGATATATTCACTTTTTCACTCTAGGCTCCAATGGGCTCAGAAATGTTTTTTCATTGATTCTACAAAAAAAATTGTTTCCAACTTTTTAAATCAAAACAAAGATTTAACTTTGTGAGATGAATTCACAAATCACAAAATATTTTCACAGATAGTATGTTTCTACTTTTTATCAAGGGTTGTTCTTTTTTTTATTGTAGGCCTCAGTGGGCTCTGAAATGTCCCCTTATAGATTTTACAAGAAAAGTTTCTCCAAGCTGCTGAATCAGAAGAAAAGTTTAACTCTATGAGATAAAATCACACATCACAAAGCATTTTCAGAGATAGTTTTTTAAATAGTTTTAATCATGAAATATTTGTTTTTTCAGTATTCGCCTCCATGGGCTCTGAAATGTACTATCATAGAGTAAACAAAATTAGTGTTTCCAGCATACTTAGTCAAAACAAAGGATTAACTCTGTGAGATGAATCCACGCATTGCAAAGCATTTTAACAGATAGCTTGTTTCTAATATTTATCATGGGATATTCGGTTTTTCAATAAAAGCCTCAAAGGGTTCCGAAATGGAACTTCTTAGATTCTAAAAAGAGACTGTTTTCAACCTCCTGAATAAAAACAAAGATTTAACTCCATGAGATGAATCCACACATTGCAAAGCATTTTCACAAATAGATTTTATCTACTTTTTATCATGGAATATTGGGTTTTTCACAATAGGCTTCAATGGACTCTATATCACCCCCTATTGAATTCTACAAAATGAGTGTTTCCAACATGCTGTATATAAACAGAGGTTAACTCTGTGAGATGAATCTATATAAGCAAAGCATTTGCACAGAGAGCATGTTTCTAGTTTTCATAGTGAAATATTCAGTTTTCAGTCTGTGAGACCTCAATGGGCTCTGAAATGTCCCTTCGTAGATTGTACAAAACTGGGTTTCCAATCTGCAGAATCAAAACAAAGGTTTAACTCTGTGAGATGAATCCACACAACACAGCATTTTCACTAATAATTTGTGGCTAGTTTCTATCATGGGATATTTTGTTTATCAATATGCTCATCCATGGAAACCAAAATGTTCCTTTGTAGATTCTTAAAAAAACAGTGTTTCTAATCTGCTGAATCAAAACAAATGTTTAACTCTGAGAGATGATACACACATCACAAAGCATTTTCACAGAAATATTGATTCTAGTTTTTATCAGGGAATATTTGGTTTTTCAACATAGGCCTCAATGGGCTTTGAAATGTCCCTTCTTAGACAAAAAAAAAAAAAAAAAAAAGTTTTCAAACTTTGAATTACAACTAAGGTTTAACTCTATGAGATGAATCCACACATTACAAAGCATTTTCACAGATAGCTTGTTTCTAGTTTTTATAGAGGGATATCCCATTTTTCACTATATGCCTCAATGGGCTTAAAAATGACCCTTCATAGATTCCACAAAAAGAGTGTTTCCAAACTGTTGAATCAAAGCAAAATTTTAACTCTGTAAAATGAATGAACACATCACAAAGCATTTTTGTAGATAGCTTGTTTCCAGTTTTTATCACAGGATATTCTGGTTTTCACTACAGGCCTCAATGAGCTCTGAAATGTCCCTTCATAGATTCTACAAAAAAAGGGTTTCCAACCTCCTCAATCTAAAGAAAAATTTAACTCATTGAGATGCCCACATTGAAAAGCATTTTCACACACAGCTACTTTCTAGTTTTTTTGCTGGATATGTGGGTTTTTCACTATAGGCCTAAATGGGCTCCAAAGTGTCCCTTTTAGATTCTACAAGAACAGTTTTTTCCTAAAGCTATCCCTCCCCCCTCCCCCCACCCCACAACAGTCCCCGAAGTGTGATGTTCCCCTTCCTGTGTCCATGTGTTCTCATTGTTCAATTTCCACCTATTAGTGAGACATGCGGTGTTTGGTTTTTGTTCTTGCAATAGTTTACTGAGAATGATGATTTCCAATTTCATCCATGTCCCTATGAAGAACATGAACTCATCATTTTTTATGGCTGCATAGTATTCCATGGTGTATATGTGCCACATTTTCTTAATCCAGTGTACCATTGTTGGACATTTGGGTTGGTTCCAAGTCTTTGCTATTGTGAATAGTGCCGCAATAAACATATGTGTGCATGTGTCTTTATAGCAGAATGATTTATAGTCGTTTGGGTATATACCCAGTAATGAGATGGCTGGGTCAAATGGTATTTCTAGTTCTAGATCCCTGAGGACTCACCACACTGACTTCCACAAGGATTGAACTAGTTTACAGTCCCACCTACGGTGTAAAAGTGTTCCTATTTCTCCACATCCTCTCCAGCACCTGTTGTTTCCTGGCATTTTAGTGATTGCCATTCTAACTGGTGTGAGATGGTATCTCACTGTGGTTTTGATTTGCATTTCTCTGATGGCCAGTGATGGTGAGCATTTTGTCATATGTTTTTTGGCTGCATAAATATCTTCTTTTGAGAAGTGTCTGTTCATGTCCTTTGCCCACTTTTTGATGGGGTTGTTTGTTTTTTTCTTGTAAATGTGTTGGAGTTCATTGTAGATTCTGGATATTATCCCTTTGTCAGATGAGGGGGTTGCAAAAATTTTCTCCCATTTTGTAGGTTGCCTGTTCATTCTGATGGTAGTTTCTTTTGCTGTGCAGAAGCTCTTTAGTTTAATGAGATCCCATTTGTCAATTTTGGCATTTGTTGCCATTGATTTTGATGTTTTAGACATGAAGTCCTTGCCCATGCCTATGTCCTGAATGGTAATGCCTAGGTTTTCTTCTAGGTTTTTTATGGTTTTAGGTCTAATGTTTAAGTCTTTAATCCATCTTGAAATAGCTTTTGTATAAGGTGTAAGGAAGGGATCCAGTTTCAGCTTTCTACATATGGCTAGCCAGTTTTCCCAGCACCATTTATTAAATAGGGAATCCTTTCCCCATTGCTTGTTTTTCTCAGGTTTGTCAAATATCAGATAGTTGTAGATATGCGGCATTATTTCTGAGGGCTCTGTTCTGTTCCATTGGTCTATATCTCTGTTTTGGTACCAGTACCATGCTTTTTTGGTTACTGTAGCCTTGTAGTATAGTTTAAAGTCAGGTAGCGTGATGCTTCCAGCTTTGTTCTTTTGGCTTAGTATTGACTTGGCGATGCGGGCTCTTTTTTGGTTCCATATGAACTTTAAAGTAGTTTTTTCCAATTCTGTGAAGAAAGTCATTGGCAGCTTGATGGGGATGGCATTGAATCTATAAATTACCTTGGGCAGTATGACCATTTGCATGATATTGATTCTTCCTACCCATGAGCATGGAACGTTCTTCCATTTGTTTGTATCCTCTTTTATTTCATTGAGCAGTGGTTTGTAGTTCTCCTTGAAGAGGCCCTTCACATCCCTTGTAAATTGGATTCCTAGGTATTTTATTCTCTTTGAAGCAATTGTGAATGGGAGTTCACTCATGATTTGGCTCTCTGTTTGTCTGTTATTGGTGTATAAGAAAGCCTGTGATTTTTGTACATTGATTTTGTATCCTGAGACTTTGCTGAAGTTGCTTATCAGCTTAAGGAGATTTTGGGCTGAGACGATGGGGTTTTCTAGATATACAATCATGTCATCTGCAAACAGGGCCAATTTGACTTCCTCTTTTCCTAAATGAACACCCTTTATTTCCTTCTCCTGCCTAATTTCCCTGGCCAGAATTTCCAACACTATGTTGAATAGAAGTGGTGATAGAGGGCATCCTTGTCTTGTGCCGGTTTTCAAAGGGAATGCTTCCAGTTTTTGCCCATTCAGTATGATATTGGCTGTGGGTTTGTCCTAGATAGCTCTTATTATTTCAAGATACATCCCATCAATACCTAATTTATTGAGAGTTTTTAACATGAAGCGTTGTTGAATTTTGTCAAAGGCCTTTTCTGCATCTGTTGAGATAATCATGTGGTTTTTGTCTTTGGTTCTGTGTATATGCTGGATTACATTTATTGATTTGTGTATATTGAACCAGCCTTGCATCCCAGGGATGAAGCCCATTTGATCATGGTGGATAAGCTTTTTGGTGTGCTGCTGGATTCGGTTTGCCGGTATTTTATTGAGGATTTTTGCATCAATGTTCATCAAGGATATTGGTCTAAAATTCTCTTTTTTTTTTGTTGTGTCTCTGCCCAGCTTTGGTATCAGGATGATGCTGGCCTCATAAAATGAGTTAGGGAGGATTCCCTCTTTTTCTATTGATTAGAATAGTTTCAGAAGGAATGGTACCAGTTCCTCCTTGTACCTCTGGTAGAATTTGGCTGTGAATCCATCTGGTCCTTGACTCTTTTTGGTTGGTAAGCTATTGATTATTGCCACAATTTCAGAACCTGTTATTGGTCTATTCAGAGAGTCAACTTCTTCCTGGTTTAGTCTTGGGAGGGTGTATGTGTTGAGGAATTTATCCATTTCTTCTAGATTTTCTAGTTTATTTGCGTAGAGGTGTTTGTAGTATTCTCTGATGGTAGTTTGTATTTCTGTGGGATTGGTGGTTATATCCCCTTTATCATTTTTATTGTGTCTATCTATACATATGTAACTAACCTGCACATTGTGCACATGTACCCTAAAACTTAAAGTATAATAAAAAAAAGAACAGTTTTTTCTACCTACTAAATCAAAACAAAGGTTTAACTCTGTGAGATGAACTCACACATTGCAAAGCATGTTCACAGATAGGTTGTTTCTAGTTTTTATCATGGGATATTGGATTTTTCACTGTAGACCTCAATGGGCTCTGAAATGTCCCATTGTAGATCCTACAAAAAGAGTGTTTCCTACCTACGGAATCAAAACAAAGGTTTACCTCTGTAAAATGAATGCAAACAGCACAAATTATTTTCACAGATAGCTTGTTTCTAGTTTTAATCACGAGATATTCGCCCTTACACTGTAGGCCTCAATGGACTTAGAAATGTTGGTTTGTAGATTCTACGAAAGAGTTTTTTCAACCTACTGAATGAAAGCAAAGGTTTAACTTTGTAAAATGAATGAACACATTACAAAGCATTTTCACATAGAGCTTGTTTCTATTTTTTATTGTGGGGTATTTTGTTTTCTACTGTAGGCCTCTGTAGGCCTCAATGGGCTCTGAAATGTCCCTTCACAGATTCTACAAAAAGAGCATTTCTAACCTGCTGAATAAAAATAAAGATTTAACTTTGTAAAATTAATCCACACATCAACAAGTATTTTCATGGATAGCTTGTTTCTAGCTTAAATCACGAAATACTCGGTTTTTTATTATAGGCCTCAATGGGCTCCAAAATGACCCTTCATCAATTCCACAAAAAAAAAAAAAGCATTTCCAACCTGCTGAATCAAAACAAAGGTTTAACTCCATGAGATGAATCCACACATTGCCAATCAGGTTCACACACAGATTGTTTTTAGTTTTTATTGTGAAATATTCAATTTTTTTACTGTAGGCCTCAATAGGCTCCAAAATGTATTTTTTGTGTATTCTACAAAATGACTTCCCCAACCTTCTTAGTGAAAATAAAGGTTTAACTCTCTGAGATAAATCCACACATTGCAAAGCATTTTCACAAATAAATAGTTGTTAGTTTCTGTCATAGGATATTTGGTTTATCAATATACATGCACATGGGCTCTGAAATATCCCTTTGTCGATGCTTCAAAAAGGGTGTTTTTAAACTGCTGAATCAAAACAAAGTTTTAATTCTGAGATCCACATATTAGAAAGCATTTTCACAGATAGCTTCATTCTATTTTTTATAAGGAATATTCAGTTTTTCACCATAGGCCTCGATGGGCTCCAAAATGTCCCTTTGTAGATTCTACAAAAAAACAGTGTCCCTAGCCTGTTGAATCAAAGCCAAAGTTTAACTTTATGAGATGAATCCACATATCACAAAGCATTTTCACAGATAGCTTATTTCTAGTTTTCATTGCAGGATATTCGGTTTCTCAATATAGTCCTCCATGGGCTCTGAAATGTTGCTTCATGGATTCTGAAAATATAGTGTTTCCAACCTGCTGATTCAAAGCAAGGGTATAACTCTGTGAGAGAAACCCACACAACAGAAAGCATTTTCAAAGATAGCTTGTTTCTAGTTTTTATCATGGGATTTCAGTTTTTCAGTGTAGGCCTCAATTTGCTCCAAAATGTCTTTTCGTACATTCAAGAAAAAGAATGTTTCCAACCTGCTAAATCAAACGAAAGGTTCGACTCTGTGAGATAAAATCACACATTACAGAGAATTTTCAGACATAGCTTTTTTATAGTTTTTATTATGAGACATTTGGTTTTTTACTATATGCCTCAATGGGCTCCAAAATATCCCCTCATAGACTGTATAAAAGAGCATTTCCAACTTACTGAATTAAAACAAAGGTTTAACTCTGTGAGACGAATTTACTCATGGCAAAACATTTCCACAGATAGCTTGCTTTGAGTTTTTATCACGGGATATTCCATTTTTCTCCATAAGCCTCAAAGGTCTCCAAAATGTTCCTTCATAGATTTTACAAAAAAAAGTGTTTCAAAACTACTGAATCAAAACCAAAGTTTAACTCTGTGAGATGAATCCACACGTCACAAATCATTTTCATAGATAGCTTTTTTCTAGTCTTTATTGTGAGACATTGGATTTTTTGCTGTAGACCTCAATGGACTCTGAAATATTGTTTCATAGATTCTATAAAATCAATATTTCCAACCTGCTGAATCAGAAGAAAGGTTTAACTCTGTGAGATGAATCCACACATCACAAAGCATTTTCACAGATACATTGCTTCTAGTTTTTATTGCGAGATATTCCGTTTTCACTATAGGCCTCAAATGGCTCCAAAATGTCCCTGCTTAGATTCTACCAAAAAAAGTGTTTCCAACCTGCTGAATCAAAACAAAGTTTTAACTCTTTGAGATAAATCCACACATCACAAACATTTTCACAGATAGATGTTTATAGTTTTTATTGTGAGATATTGATTTTTCACTACATGCCAAAATGGGCTCCAAATTGTCCCCTTGTAGAATGTACAGGCAGGGTGTTTTCAAAGGGCTGATGCAAAACAAAGTTTTAACTGTGTAGGATGAATCTACACATCACAAAGCATTTTTACAGATACCTTGTTTCTAGTTTTTATCACAGTATATTTGGTTTATCACTATATGCCTCAGTTTGCTCTGAAATTTCCTATCATATATTCTACAAGCTCCGCCTCCCAGGTTCATGCCATTCTCCTGCCTCAGCCTCCTGAGTAGCTGGGACTACAGGTGCCTGCCACCATGCCTGGCTAATTTTTTGTATACTTAGTAGAGACAGGATTTCCCCATGTTGGCCAGGATGGTCTTGATCACTTGACCTCGTGATCCACCGCCTCAGCCTCCCAAAGTGCTGGGATTACAGGCATGAGCCACCGTGCCCGGCCAAAGAGTGTTTTTAGCCTGCTAAATCAAAGGAAAGGTTTAACTCTGTGAGGTAAAATTACGCATTGCAAAGCATTTTCAGAGATAACTTCTTTATTGTTTTTATAGCGGGATATTAGGTTTTTCACTATAAGCCTCAATGGGCTTTGAAATATCTCCCAGTCGATTGTAAAAAAGGAGAGTTTCCAAACTGCTGAATCAAAACAAAAGTTTAACACCTTGAGATAAATCCACAGATTGCAAAGAATTTTCACAGATAACTTCTTTCTGGTTTTTATCACAGGATATTCAGCCTTTCACTATAGTCCTCAGCTGACTGAGAAATGTACCCTCATAGATTCTACAAAAAGAGTGTTTCCAACCTGCTGAGTCAAAACAAAAATTAAAATCTGTGAGATGAAATCACATATTGCAGAACATTTTTACAGAGAGCTTGTTCTAGATTTTATCATGGCATGTTCAATTTTTCACTATAGGCCTCAATAAGCTCTGAAATGCCCCTTCATAGATTCTACAAAAACAGTGTTTCGAACCTGCTAAATGAAAAGAATAATTTAACTCTGTGACATGAATCCACACTTTACAAAACATTTTCACACACAGCTTTTTTCTAGTTTTTATCATGGGATATCTGTTTTTTTTAGTATAGGCCACTATGAGCTCTGAAATTTACTACTGTAGATGCTACAAAAACAGTGTTTCCAACCTTCTGAATCAAAACAGAGGTTTAACTTTGTGAGATGAATCCACAAATCTTAAAGCATTTTCACAGATAATGTTTTTTCAGTTTTTATTGGGGATATTTGGTTTTACATGATAGGCCTCAAAGGACTCAGAAATTTCTTCTTTTAGATTCTACTAACAGAGTGTTGCCAACCTGCTGTATATAAACATAGGTTTAGCTCTGAGATAAAGCCACATATCACAAACATTTTCACAGTTAGCTTGTTTCTAGCTTTTATCAAAAGATATTTGGTTTTTCACTATAGGTCCTAATGGGCTCCAAAATGTCTCCTCATAGATTATACAGCAGTTTACAACCTGCTGAATCAAAAACAAAAAAGGGTTTACCTCTGTGGAATAAATCCAAACATTTCAAAGATAATTCACAGGCAGCTTGTTTCTAGACTTTATCATGGCATATTGGTTTTTCACTATAGGCCTCAACAGGCTCAGAAATGTTTTTTGGTTGATTTTACAAAAAAAGTGTTTCCAACCTTTTGAATCAAAACAAAGTTTAAACTCTGTGAGATGAATTCACACATCTCAGTGTGTTTTCACAGATAGCTTGTTTGTAGTTTTTGTCAAGGGATATTCATTTATTTATTGTCGCACTCACTGGGCTCTGAAATATCCCCTCATAGATTCTACAAGAAAAGCGTTTACAAACTGCTGAATCAGAAGAAAAGTTTAACTCTGTGAGATGAAATCACACATCATAAAGCATTTTCAGAGATAGCTTCTTTATAATTTTTATCAAGATATATTCAGTTTTTCAGAATTGGCCTCAAGGGGCTCCAAAATGTCCTCTCATAGAGTCTACAAAATTAGTGTTTCCAGACTATGGAATCAGAACAAGGGTTTAACTCAGTAAGAAAAATCCACACATTGCAAAGCATTTTCACAGATAGCTTGATTCTAGTTTTTATCAGGGAATATTTGGTTATTTACCATAGGACTCAATGGGCTTTGAAATGTCTCTTCTTAGATTCTACAAAAAAAGTATTTCCAACCTTCTGAATTAAAAGTAAGGTTTAACTCTATGAGATGAATTTGCACATCACAAAGCATTTTCACAGACAGCTTGTTTCTAGTTTTTATCATGGGATATCCAGTTTTTACTATAGGCCTCAATGGGCTTCAAAATGATCCTTCATAGATTCTACTAAAAGAGTGTTTCCAACCTGTTTAATAGAAACAAAGGTTTAATTATGTGAGATGATTCCACACATCATGAAGCATTTTACCACACAGCTTGTTTCTAGTTTTTATTGCTATTTTATTATAGGCATCCATGGGCTCCGAAATGTACCTTGGTGGATCCTACAAAAAAAGCATTTA
The DNA here is from genome assembly GCF_028885625.2 of Pongo pygmaeus. NCBI lineage: Eukaryota > Metazoa > Chordata > Mammalia > Primates > Hominidae > Pongo > Pongo pygmaeus. The sequence goes on along the minus strand of NC_072392.2, from coordinate 30,992,043 downwards.
CCACCTGCTGAATCAAAACAAGGCTTTAACTCTGCGAGATGAATCCACACATGGCAAAGTGTTTTTACAGATAGTTTTTTTTTTCAGTTTTTATTGGGAAATATTTGATTTTTCTTTACAGGCCTCAAAGGGCTCAGAAATGTCTTTTTTCTGAATCTACTAAAAGAGTGTTTCCAACCTCTGTATATAAACATAGGTTTAACTCTGTGAGATAAATCCACACATTGCAAAGCTAATTCACAGATAGCTTATTTCTAATTTTTATCACCAGATATTGGTTTTTCAATATAAGCCTTGAGATCAACTCACATCTTGCAAAGCATTTTCACAGATAGCTTTTTTTAGTTTTTATCAAGGGATATTCACTTTTTTATTGTAGGACTCAATAGGCTCTGAAATGCCCTTTCATAGATTATACAAAAAAAAAAGTGTTTCCAACCTGCTGAATCAAGAAAAGTTAAACTCTGTGAGATGAAATCACACATCACAAAGCATTTTCAGAAATAGCTTTATTATAGTTTATACCACAAAATATTTGGTTTTTCAGGGTTAGCCTCAACAAAATTTTAACTGTGAGATGAATCCACACATCACAGAGCATTTTTCACAAATAGCTTATTTCTGGTTTTTATCGTGGGATAACTGGTTTTTCAATATAAGCATCAATGGGCTTCGAAATGTTCCTTCTTAGATTTTACTAACAGACTATTATCAACTTCCTGAATACAAACAATTGTTAAATCGGTAAGATGAATCCACACATTACAAAGAATTTTCACAGATACACTTTTTTTAGTTTTTCTCATGGAATATTGCATTTTTCACTATAGGCCTCAATGGATTCTAAATTACCCTCTCTTACAATTTACAAAAACAGTGTTTCCAACCTACTGTATATAAGGAAAGGTTTACCTGTCTGAGTAGAATCTACACATGTGAAGCATTTTCATAGATGACATGTTTTCAGTTTTCATTGCAAAATATTCTGTGTTTCACTATAGGTCTCAATGGGTTCCAAAATGTCCCTTCGTAGATTCTACAAATAAAGTGTTTCCAACTTGCTGAAACAAAACTAAGCTTTAACACTAAGAGATGAATCCACACATTGCAAAGCATCTTCACAGATAGCTTATTTCTAGTTTTTATCATGGAATATTTGATTTTACACTACAAGACTCAAAGTCCTCAGAAATTTATTCTTTTAGATTCAAGTAAAAGAGTTTTTCATACCTGCAGTATGAAAACAAAGGTTTACTTCTGTGGGATAAACTCACACATCACCAAGCATATTCACAGATAGCTTGTTTCTAGTTTTTACCACAGGATGTTTAGTTTTTTGCTAAGGCTCAATGGGCTTTGAAACATCCCTCTGTAGATTGTACAAATTTGACCTGCTGAATCAAAACAAAGTTTAACTTTTTGAGATGAATCCACACATCGCAAAGCATTTTCACAGAGGCTTGTTTCTAGTTTTTATTGCAGGATATTGGTTTTCCTCTACAGGACAATATTGTCTTTGAATTGTCCCCTCATAGATTCTACAAACACTGAGATTCCAAGCTAATGAAGCAAAAGAAAATTTAACTTCGTAAGATGAATCTACATTTGCAAAGCATTTTTAAAAGATAGCTTGTTTTTAGCTTTTATTGCTGGATATTCAGTTTATCACTGTAGGCCTCAATTTGCTCTGAAATGTTTTATTGAAGATTCTACACAAAGAATGTTTCCAACCCCTGAATCAAAAGAAAGATTTAACTCTGTGAGATTAAATCACACATTGCAAAGCATTTTCAGAGACAGCTTCACATAGATTTATCATGGGATATTTGGTTTTTCACTGTAAGCCTCAATCAGCTTTAAAATGTCTCTTCATAGATTGCACAAAAAAAGAGTTTCCAACCTTCTGAATAAAAAAAAAGTTTTAATGTTGTGAGGTGAATCCACCTACTGCAAAGCATTTTCACAAATATCATTTTTTCTCGTTTTTATCATGGAATATTCAGTTTTTAAGTGTAAGCCTCAGTGGGCTCAGAAATGCCCCTCAAAGATTCTACAAAAAGAATTTTTCTAATCTGCTGAATCAAAGCAACAGTTCAACTCTTTGAGTTGAATCCACACATCACAAAGCAATTTCACAGATAGCTTGTTTCAAGTTTTTATCATGAGATATTCATTTTTTTTACCATAGGCCTCACTAGCTCAGAATTGTTCCCTCTTAGATTCTACTAAAACAGTGTTTCCAAAATGCCATATAAAAATAAAGTTTTAACTCTGTATGATGAATCTACACATTGCAAACCATTTTCAGACATAGATTATTTCTAGTTTTTATCATGAGATATTCTGTTTTTGACTATAGGCCTCAAAGGTCTCCGAAATGTCCCTTTGTAGATTCTACAAAATGAGGGTTTTCAACGTGCTGAATACAAACAGAGGTTTAACCCTGTGAGGTAAATCCACACATCACAAAACATTTTCACTGATAGTTTTTTTCTAGTTTTTATTGTGTGATATTTGATTATTCACTATAGGCCCAATGGGTTCCAAAATTTCCCTTTGTAGATTCTACAAAAAAGTATTTCCAACCTGCTGAATCAAAACAAGGTTTTAACTGTATGAGATAGATCTACACATCATAAAGCATTTTCACAGATTGTTTGTTCTAGTTTTTATAGGGGGATATTTTGTTTTTTACTATAGGCCACAGAGAGCTCGGAAATGTCGTCTTTTAGATTCTGCAAAAAGAATGTTTTCCACCTGCTGTATATAAATATAGGCTTAACTCTGGGAGAAACATCTGCACATCACAAACTTTTTCACAGATGGCTTGTTTCTAGTTTTTATCACGGGATATTTGGTTTCCCACTAGAGGCCTCAATAGGCCCCTAAGTGTTCCTTTGTAGATTCTAAAAAAAAGTTTCCAATTTGCTGTATAAAAACAAAGGTTTAACTCTGTGAGATGTGTGCACACATCATAAAGCATTTTCACAGAAGGATTCTTTTTAGTTTTTCCATGGGATACTCTGTTTTTCATTTGAGGCCACATTGAGATCTGAAAAATCCCTATATAGATTCTACAAAAAGAGGGTTTCCAGCCTGCAGAATCAAACCAAAGGTTTAATTCTGAGAGATCATTCCAAACTTCGCAAGACACTTTTACAGATAGGTTGTTTCTAGGTTTAATTGTGGGATATTTGGTTTTTTAATATAGGCCTCAAAGGGCTCTGAAATGTCCCTTCATAGATTCTATGAAAACAGTGTTTCCAACTGGCTGAATCAAAACAAATATATAACTCTGAGATAGAAATCCACACATCACAAAGCATTTTCACTGACAGCTTGTTTCAAGTTTTTATTGCAGAATAATCAGTTTTTGACTATAGGCCTCAATGGGCTTTAAAATGTACCTTCATGATTTCTACAAGAAGAGTGCTTCAAACCTGCTTACTCAAAGCAAAGGTTTAATTCTGTGAGATGAGTCCACACATCACAAAGCGTTTTCACGTATAGTATGTTTCTAGTATTTATCACTGGATATTTGGCTTGGTTTTTCACTGCAGACCTCAATAGGCTCTCAAATATCCCCTCATAGATTCTACAAAAACAAGTGCTTTCAACATGATTAATCAAAACAAAGTTTTAACTTTGTGACATGAAAAGACACATCATAAAGAATTTTCATAGATAGCTTGGTTCTGGTTTTTATCGTGGGTATTCAGTTTTCCACTACAGGCCACACTGGGCTCCAAAATGTCCATTCAGGCCTACAAAAAGAGAGATTTTTGCCTGCTGAATCAAAACAAGGGTTTAGCTCTGTGAGGTGAATCCACAGATCTCAAAGAATTTTCACAAATACCTTGTTTCTAGTTTTTATCACAGGATGTTGGTTTTTTTCATATGCTTCTTCATGGGATCTGAAATGTCCCTTCATAGATTCTACAAAAAATATTTCCAACTGGCTGAATCAAAACAAAGGCTTAACTCTGTGAGTTGAATCCACACATCACAAAGCATTCTCATATATAGCTTGTTTCTAGTTTTTATCTTGAGATATAAAGTTTTTAACTGTAGGGCTCAATGTTCTCTGAATGTGCCTTCTTAGGGTCTACAAAAAAACTGTTTCCAACCTGCTGAATCAAGATAAAGGTTTAACTCTGTGATGTGAATTGACACATTGCAAAGCATTTTCACAGATAGCTTTTTTCTAGTTTTTGTCACCAGATATTCAGTTTTTCAATATTGGCCTTTGTGGATTCCCAAATTTCCTTTTGTAGATTCTACAAAAAGAGTGTTTCCAATCTGCTGACAAAACAGAGCTTTAAATCTGTGAGATGCATCCACACATTGCAAAGCATTTTTACAAATAGCTTGTTTCTAGCTTTTACCATGGGATATTTGGTTTTCCAGTATGGACCTCAATAGGTTCCCAAATGTCCCCTTGTAGATTGTACAAAAGGAGTGCTTTCCATGTGCTGAATCAAAACAAAGGTTTTACTCCATGAGATGAATCCACACATTGGAAAGCATTTCCACAGATCGCTTGTTTCTCATTTTTATTGTGAAATATTTGGTTTTTCACTGTAGGCCTTAATGTGCAGCAAAATATCTTCTCGTAGGTTCTACAAACAGACAGTTCCCAACCTGCTTAATCAAAACAAAGGTTTAACTCTGTGATATGAATTAACACATTCTAAAGCATTTTCACAGATAGCTTGTTTCTAGTTTTTATTTCCACATTTTTTTCACTATTGGCTTCAATGTGCATTAAAATGTTTCTTCATAGATTCTACAAAAAGAGTTTTCCAAACTGCTGGATTAAAATGAAGGTTTAACTTTGTGAGATGAATCCACACATCACAAAACATTTTCACAGATAGCTTGTTTCTAGTCTTTATCATGGGATATTTGGTCTTTCACTGTAGGCCTAAATGGGCTTCAAAATGGCCTTTAGTAGATTCTACAAAGAGAGTATTTCCAATCTGCTGAATGAAAAAGAATATTTAACTCTGTGAGATTAATCCACACAATGCAAACATTTTCAGAAGTAGCTTGTCTTTAATTTTTATTGCAGGATATTTGTGTTTCAATGTACTTGTTTATGGGCTCCAAAATGTCCCATTGTATATTCTACAAAAAGAGTGTTTCCAATCTGCTGAATAAAAACAAAGATTTAACTCTGAGAGATGATTCCACACATCACAGGACCTTTTTACAGATAGCCTGTTTCTAGTTTTCATTGCGGGATATTTAGCTTTTCACTATAGGCCTCACTGAACTTTGTAATGTCCTTTTGTATAATCTACAAAAATAGCATTTCCAGCCTTCTGAATCAAAACAAACATTTAACTCGTGAGATGGATCCACACATCTCAAAGCATTTTCATAGATAGCTTGTTTCTACTATTTATCAAAGGATATTCGATTTTTCTATTTACTTCTCCATGGGCTCCGAAATGTCCCTTCATAGATTCTACAAAAAAGAGCATTTCCTAAATGCTAAATCAAAACAAGGGTTTACCTCTGTGAGTTGAATCCACACATTTCAAAGCATTATCACAGATAGCTTGTTTCTCATTTTTAATGCAGATATTCAATTTTTACTATAGGCCTCAATGTGCACCAAAATGTCTTGTCGTAGATTCTGCAAACAGACTGTTTACAACCTGCTTAATCAAAACAAAGTTTTAATTCTGTAATATGAATCCACACATCACAAAGTATTTTGATGGATAGCTTGTTTCCAGTTTTTATCTCCACATATTTTGTTTTTCACTGCAAGCTTCAATGGGCTTTGAAATGTTTCTTTGTAGATTCTACAAAAAGAGATTTTTTTTAACCTACTGAATTAAAACAAAGGTTTAACTCTGTGAGATGAATCCACACATCACAAAGCATTTTCACAGATAGCTTGTTTCTAGTTTTTATTGCAGGATATTTGTTCTTTCACTGTAGGCCCAAATGGGCTCCAAAATGGCCTTTAGTTGATTCTACAAATAGAGTGTTTCCAACCTGCTGAATCAAAATAAATATTTAACTCTGTGAGATGAATCCACACAATGCAAAGCATTTTCAGAGGTAGCTTGTTTTTAGTTTTTATTGCAGGATATTATATTCAGTGTTTCAATATGCTCATTTATGGGTTCTGAAATGTCTCTTCGTATATTCCACAAAAAGTGTTTCCAACCTGCTGAATAAAAGCAACTGTTTAACTCTGAGAGATGATTCCACACATCACAATATCTTTTGATCGATAGCCTGTTTCTAGTTTCAGCAGGGGATATTCAGCTTTTCACCATAGGCCTAAATAAGCTTTGTAATGTCTTTTCATATAATCTACAAACAGAGTGTTTCCAGTCTGCTGAATCAAAATAAAAATTTAACTCTTTGAGATGGATTCACAAATCCCAAAGCATTTTCACAGATAGCTTGTTCCTACTTTTTATCAAAGAATATTCACTTTTTCCATTTATTTCTCTATGGGCTCTGAAATGTCCCTTTATAGATTCTACAGAAAGAGTGTTTCCTATCGGCTAAATCAAAACAAAGTTTTACCTCTATGAGTTGAATCCACACATCACAAAGGATTTTCACAGATAACTTGTTTCTCGTTTTTGATATGGGATATTCAGCTTTTACTATAGGCCTCAATGTGTACCAAAATGTCCTGTAGATTCTACAAACAGACTGTTTACAACTTGCTTAATCAAAACAAAGTTTTAATTCTGTGATATGAATCCATACATTGCAAAGCATTTTAACAGCTTGTTTCTAGTTTTTATCTCCACATATTTTGTTTTTCAATGCAGGCTTCAATAGGCTTTTAAATATTTATTCATAGATTATACAAAAACAGTTTTTTTTAACCTGCTCACTGAAAAAAAGGTTTAACTCTGTGAGATGAATCCACACAATGCAAAGCATTTTCACAGATAGCTTGTTTCTAGTTTTCATGGCAGGGTATTCGGTCTTTCACTGTAGGCCTCAATGGGCTCTGATATGGCCCTTAGCACATTCTACAAAAAGGGTGTTTCCAACCTGCTGAATCAAAATAAGTGTTTAACTCTGTAAGATGAATCCACACAACAAAAAGCATTTTTACACATAGCTTTTTTGTAGTTTTTATTGCAAGATATTCAATGTTTCAATATATTCATCCATGGGCTCCAAGATGTTTCTTGGTATATTCTACAAAAAGAATGTTTCCAACCTGCTGAATAAAAACAAAGATTTAACTATAAGAGATTATTCCACACATCCAAGATCTTTTGACAGATAGCTTATTTCTAGTCTTCATCGTGGGATAGTCAAGATTTCACTATAGGTCTCAATTAGCTTTGGAATGTCCTTTCATAGAATCTACAAAAAGAGTGTTTCCAGCCTGCTGAATCAAAACAAGGGTTTAACTCTGTGAGATGGATCCACACATCCCAAACCATTTTCACAAATAGCTTCTTTCTCCTTTTCATCAAAGGATATTTACTTTTTCCATATACTTCTCCATGGGCTCCGAAATATCACTTCATAGATTCTACAAAAAGAGTTTCCAACCTGCTGAATCAAAACAAAGGTTTAACTCTGTAAAATGAATGCACACATTTCAAAGCGTTTTCACAGATAGCTTTTCTCTATTTTACATTGCGGGATATTTGATTTTTTGCTATACTCGTCCACGGGCTCCGAAATGTCCTTTTGTAGATACTACAAAAACAGTCTTTTTATTCTGCTCAATCAAAACAAATGCTTAAGTCTGAGAGATGAATCCCTGCATGGCAAAGCATTTTTACAGATAGCTTGTTTCTAGTTTTTATTGTGGGATAGTTAGTTTTTCACTGTAGGCTTCAATGGGTTCTGAAATGTCCCTCTGTAGACAAAGGGACAAAAAGAGTGATTCCGTCCTGCTGAATCAAAACAAAGGTTTATCTTTTTGAGATGAATTCACACATCTCAAAGCGTTTTCATAGTTTCTAGTTTTTATCGTGGGATATTCAGTGTTTTACTCTTGGCCTTAATGGACTCTAACATGTCCCTTCATAGATTCTATAAAAAGAGTGTTTCCAACCTGGTAAATCAAAACAAATGTTTAACTCTGTGAGAAGTATTGACACATCACAAAGCAATTTCAAAGATAGCTTGTTTCTAGTTTTTATTGCAGGATATTTTGTTTTTCACTATAGACCAAAATTGGCTCCAAAATGTACCCTTGCAGATTCTACAAGAAGAGTGTTTCCAACCTGCTGAATCAAGACAAAGGATTAACTCTGTGAGATAAATATACACATGGCAAAGAATTTTTACTGATAGGTTGTTTCTAGTTTCTTTAGTGGGATATTCGATTTTTCACTGTAGGCCTCAATGGCCTCTGAAATGTCCCACAGAGATGGTACAAAAAGACTGTTTCCAATGTGCTGGATAAATACAAAGGTTTAACTCTATCAGATGAATCCAAACATCACAAAGCATTTTCACAGGTAGGTTTTTTCTAGTTTTTATTGTGGGATATTTGGTTTTTCACTATTGGCCCTAATGGGCTCCAAAATGTCCTTTCTTAGATTCTACAAAGAGACTGTTTCCAACCTGCTTAATTAAAACAAAGATTTAACTCTGTGAGATGAATCCACACATTGTAAAGCATTTTCAGAGATAGAATTTTTATTATTTTTATTGCAAAATATTCAGTTTTTTACTATAGGCATCAATGGGTATGAAATGTCCTTTGTATATTCTATTTTAAAAAGTATTTTTTAACCTGTCGAATAAATACAAAGGTTTAACTCTGTGAGATGAATCCACATATTGCAAAGCATTTTCAAAGATAGATTGTTTCTACTTTTTATTGCAGGATAATCAGTGTTTCACTATGGGCCTCAATAGGCTTCAAAATATCCCTTCATAGATTTTACAAAAAGATATTTTCCAATCTGCTGAATCAAGACAAAGGATTCAATCTATGAGATGAATCCACACATTGCAAAAAATTTTTACTTAGAGCCTGTTTCTAGTTTTTATCATGGGATAATGGGTTGTTCATCAATGTGCTGAATCACAAAAAGGTGTAACTCTGTGAGATGGAATCACACATCGCAAATAATTTTCAGACATAGTTATTTGTTATTGTTACAGTGGGACATTCAGCTTTTCTCTGTAGGCTTCAACAGGCTTCTAAAACTCTTTTTGTAGATTGTAGAAAAAGAGTGTATCCAAAGAGCTGAATCAAAACAAAGGTGTAATTCTGTGAGATAAATCCACACATTGCAAGGTATTTTCACAGATAGCTTGTTTTTAGTTTTTATTGTGTGATGTTCGGTTTGTCAATGGGCTCTGAAATGTTTCTTTGTTGAATCTACAAAAGGAAAGTTTTCAATCTGCTGAATCAGAAAAAAGGTTTAACTCTGCGAGATGAATCCACACAATGTAAAACATTTTCACAGATGGCTTGTTTCTAGTTTTTACCACGGGATATTCGGTTTTTCACTACAGGTCTCAATGACCTCCAAAATGTCCCTTCTTAGATTCTCCAAAAAAATTGTTTCCAACCTGCTGAATAATAACAAAGGTTTAACTCTGTGAGATGAATCCACACATGGCAAAGCATATTCAGAGATAGATTTTTTATTGTTTCTATCACAAAATATTTGGTTTATTACTATAGGCATCAATGGGTGTGAAATGTCCCTTTGTATATTCTATAGAACAAGTGTTCACAATCTGCTGAATAAAAGAGAGGTTTAGCTCTGTGAGATGAAATCACACATTGCAAAGCATTTTCAGACATAGTTTCTTTTTAGTTTTTGTTGATGAACGTTTGTTTTTTCACTATACTTCTCAATGGGTCTATGTACCTTCGTAGACTGTACAAAAAGAGTGTATCCAACTTGCAGAATCACAGCAAAGGTTTAACTCTGTCAGATAAATCCAAATATCACAAAGTTTTCTCACAGATCACTTGCTTCTAGTTTTTATCACGAGATATTCTGTTTTTCACTATAGGCCTCAATGGGCTCCGAAACGTGTTTTCCTAGATTCTACAAAAAAAAGTGTTAACAATCTGCTGAATCAGAAGAAAGGTTTAACACTGTGAGATGAATCCACAGATCACAAAGCATTTTCACAAAAAGCTTCCTTTTAGTTTTTTATTGCAAATATTCAGTTTTTCACTATAGGCCTCAATGGGCTTCCAAATAACTTTTCTGAAATTCTACGAAAAACGAGTTTCCAACCTGCTGAGTGAAAACAAAAGTTTCACTCTGTGAGATGAATCTACACATTGCAAAGCATTTTTACAAATAGGGTTTCTAGTTTTTATCGTGGGATAATCAATTTTTCACTATAGGCCTTAATGAGCTACGAAAAGCCTCTTCATAGTTTCCACAATTAAAGTGTTTGCAACCTGTTGAAACAAAACAAAGGTTTAACTCTGTGAGATAGATCCACACGTTGCAAAACATTTTCACTGATAGCTTGTTTCTAATTTCTATCACAGGATATACAGTTTTTCACTATACGCCTCAATGGGCTTTAAAATGTCCCTTCGCAGATTCTACAGAAAGAGTTTTTCCAACCTACTAAAAAAAAAAAAAAAAAGTTTAACTCTGTGAGATGAATTCACACACAGCAAAGTGTTTTCACTGATTGCTTGTTTCTACTTTATATCGTGAAATATTTGGTTTTTTAGTATAGGCTTCAATGGGCTCTGAAACTTTCCTTTGCAGATTCTACAAAATGAGTGTTTTTAACTTATTCAATCAAAAGAAAGTTTTACCTTTGTAAGATGAATCCAAACGTCACAAAGCATATTCACAGATAGCAAGCTTTTAGTTTTTATCGCAGAATATTTTGTTTTTCACTATATGCCTCAATGGGTTCCACAAAGTTTATTCGTAGATTCTACAAAAGGAGTGTTTCCAACCTGCTGAATCAAAACAAAGGTTTAACTCTTTGAGATGAGCCCACAAATCCTAAAGCATTTTCACAGATAGCTTGTTTCTAGTTTTTACCATGGGATATTCGTTATTTCACTATAGGACTGCATGGGCTCTGAAATGTCCCCTCGTAGATCCTACAAAAAGAGTGTTTCCAAACTACTGAATTAAAACAAATCTTTAAGTGTGTGACATAATTTCACACGTCAGAAAGCATTTTCACAGATAGCTTGTTTGTAGTTTTTATCACGGGATTTTCGGTTTTTCACTATAGGCCTCAATGTGCTTTGAAATGTCTCTTCTTAGGTTCTGCAAAAAACGTGCTTCCAACCTGCTGAATCAAGACAAAGATTAACTCTGTGAGATAAATGCACACATTCTAAAGCCTTTTGACAGATAGCTTGCATGAAGTTTTTATCAGGGGATATTCTGTTTTTCTCAATGGGTATCAAAGGGCCGCCAAATGTCCCTTCACAGATTCTACAAAAAAAGTCTTTAAAACTGCTGAATCAAAACAAAGATTTAGCTTCATAAGATGAATCAAGAAGTCACAAATCATTTCACTGAAGTCTTGTTTCTAGTTTTTATCACAAGATAATCAGTTTTTTACTATAGGCCTCAATTTTCTCAAAAATGTCCCTTCATAGATTCTAGAAAGAAAGTGTTTCTGACCTGCTGAATCTCAGGAAAGGTTTAACTCTGAGATGAGATCAGACATCAGAAAGCATTTTCATACATAGCTTCTTTGTAGTTTTTATCCCAGGATATTCAGTTTTTCACTATATGCCTCAAAAAATTTTGAAATGTTCCCTCATAGATAGTACAAAATTATGAGGGGACATTTCAAATGAGGGGACATTTCAAAAGATTGTACAAATCTATGAGGGGACATTCCAAATGAGGGGACATTTCAAAAGAGCGTATCCAACCTTCCGAATCAAAACAAAGGTTTAACTCTATATAATAAATCCACACATCACAAAGCATTGTCACCATATCCTCCAAAAAGGAAACTCTTGTTCTCCTACTCCTATTGGAGGGCTGCATGATTCCTATAGGATGGAAAGCAGGCAGCCGTGGCTGGCTTTTGCCTGGTAATCTAGGCTCTGTTTCATTTCACCTGCACTTCCTTTCTCATAGCGGAGAGGCTGTTTCATTGGGCTGTTGCTGGGTGGGACTGCCTCTCGCCACAGTTCTATTGGCTGCTGGGGATTTCAGGGATCAAAGGGACTTCGAGTAGGCAGGCTGTGCTCCAGGTTGTGTATTATGATCTCGTTGTGGTGCCTGAGGTTGTTTGCACTTTGCAGGAGACTTTTGGGTCCTCTGACAGGAATCCTTGAATGTTGCTTGGACTCCAGCACAAGTCAGCTGGTTCTCTCATGCGAACCTTGATTTTCCTTTGTTTTAATGGGGGATCAACAGTGCCCCTCAACAGCACTGCTGGACACCCTTTTCCTGCTTGCAATCGCCACAGACGGCCTCTGAGACAATGTCTCAACCTCCTCTGCACCTGTGAGAGGCCAGTTCAAGGTGTGAGAACACTGCTACACCTTGGACTTGCCTTTGCCATAGTTCCTGCCTTTCCCAGAGAGCCCCTGCGAGGCCCAGGATGAAGGGAGGCAATGAGATCAAAGGCCCGGCCATCTTTCGCTGACACCCGCCTCTGGGGTCTCAGGTATGAGTTCATCACCCAAAGACCCCTCAACAGCTCACCAGACTATATTCCAATCCCCATGGGACCCGATTCCTGAACGCAGCCTCTTTCGGGAAGGGAGTCAGAAAAGCAGTTTCCAGAGACCAACTCACACTCTCGAAATGCCTCCTTCTCCCGTGGGACCCGACCACGGAGACGGCCCGAGGGGTCCCTAAGGTCGAGACTTGTAGGGTCCTGCAGTGGGTTATCATAGGCAGCCTTTTTCCTGATACCAGGCCAGCTCTGCCTGTACCATTTTCCTCCGCTTAAGCAGGCTGACAGCTCTGACATCTGGGCGCCTGAGACTGCCTCGCTAATGCGCATGCGCTAGTCTCAGGGCCCCAGACCTGAGCTGTAAATTCTGGCTAGCGTCGCAATGAATGCCACCGTCACCTAGCGACAAATCCCTGCAGCTTGGCGGAGACAGAGACCTTTGTGGAGGGTGCCTAGGGGGTGGACTCTCGCCTATCTTCTCTATGGGATCCACGGGATAGTCCCATGATCCTAGGAGAGGGTAGACGTGAGCCAGCCTGAAGAAACGTCAAGCAGAGCCCCAGGAATAAACCGCGAAATCCCTAAGGATCCAAAAGGATCTGCAGGATGTCTCAGGCCTGTCTAGTCGTTGTAGGGGTGAGTCTTTTTGAAACTTTCCCCACTGTGATTTTTAGATACAGCCCACCTGTGTTCCTCAGGGTTGCTCTGTCTTAGGTGGGGCTTCCTTCAGAAACATGCAGCCTCAGAAGCTACCGGTCTGTGTGTTCTGTGGGGGTGTTATGAGTGTTGGAAGTCTGCGTGTGTGTGTGGCTGTGTGTGTGTGTGTGTGTGTGTGTGTGTGCCTGTAAGTGTAGTCGACTTAAAGGAATGTGGCTAATGCACTGCAGCGCTTCTTTTTTTTAAGTCTCCCAACTTTTTGTTGTCCTGTCTGTGTGGCTCTGCTTGGTCTGCGCGGCTCGGTGTTCTTTATCTTTCTGTGGATCATGAATCCGCAGTGAATTGGGAGTCTGGCTGAGACCGGCCTGGGTCAAAATCACCTCCACTGCAAAAAAAAAAAAAAAAAAGCCGTGTTTCTAGAAAGAACAGGAACACACCACACCCAAGAAAGGACATCTCCCAGTGTTTTACTGTCTTGCTTCCAAGTCAGGGAAAGACACTAGCAGTTCTGTCCGCGGGGCCCCTTGAATTTACATCAAATTCGGTTCCCAGCCTAGCAGGTACTTCCCGTCGTGAGGGGGCACTTCTCCATCATCTTCAGATTTCATTCAGGGACAGAGAGTGTGAGCAGCAATATGGTCAGATAGGGGAGAGAACACAATCTGTTGTGGGGTGGATGAGGTCCCACACCTTTACCTGCAAAGAAAGGTGAAGACAGATGAAGGTGCTTCCAACTGCATCCCCTCAATACCTTAATTGCACAAACAGTACACCCATGGCCTGGTGTTCAGGTAGGAGTATTCCAAGGTGCAGGGAACATTTGGAGTGCAAACTGAGGCCATCCTGGCAAACTCCCGATTTGGGGGCTTTCATACCTAGAGCCAAATGGAAGTGTGATGGGTTGATGCTGGGTGGGATGTGGCCACCGCACTTGCCTCTTCTTTTGCTGACTTCCGTGTTCCTTGTCGGCCTAGGGTTTCCTGGGGCTGGCTCAACGTCTTACACACTAAATGTTTCCCACTTCACAGAGGACGATCCTCATGGGAATCCATTACATGAGTGTTTTCTTCTAAACGCTGTCACGTTTTAATGACTGGCAGCTGTTATACTTTTACAACCATAAATTCCCATTACATTTGCCAACAAGGAAATTCTCGTTCTCCCACTTCTATTGAAGGGCTGCATGATTACTATAGGATGAGTAGCAGGCAGCCATGGCTGGCTTTTGCCTGATAATCTAGGCTCTGTTTCATTTCATCGGCAGGTCCTTTCTCATTGTGGAGAGGTTCTTTCATTGGGCTGTTGCTAGATGGGACTGCCTCTCGCCATAAATCTTTTGGCTGCCAGGGATTTCAGGCAGCAAAAGGGACTTCAGGTAGGCAGGCTGCCCTCCAGGTTGTGGGTCGTGGTCTCCTTTTGGGGCTGAGGTTGTTTGCACTTTGCAGGAGCGTTTTGGGTTTTCTGACAGGAATCTTTGAACATTGCTTGGACTCCAGCACAAGTCAGCTCGCTCTCTCAGGCGAGCCTTGATTTTTGTTGGCTTTCATGGAGGGTCAACAGTGCCCGTCAACAGCACTGCTGGGCACCCTTTTCAGGCTTTCAATCACCACAGACAACTTCTGAGACAATGTCTCAACCTCATCTGCAGCCATGAGAGGCCAGTTCGAGGTGTGAGAACACTGCTCCACCTTGGACTTGCATTTGTCATGGTTTCTGCCTTTCGTAGAGATCCTCTGTGAGGCCCGGGATGAAGTAACGCAGTGAGGCCAAGGGCCCGGCCATCTTTTGCTGACACCTGCCTCTGGGGTCTCAGTTTAGATTCCATCACCCAAAGACCCCTCAACAACTCACCAGACTATATTCCAATCCCCATGGGACCTGATTCCTGCAAACAGCCTCTTTCAGGAAGGGTGTCAGAAGAGCAGTTTCCAGCGACCAACTCACACTCTTGAAACGCCTCCTCGTCCAGCGGGACCCGACAACGGAGACGACCCGATGGGTCCCTAAGGTCAAGACTTTTAGGGTCCCGCAGTGGGTTATGTCAAGCAGCCTTTTTCCCGATACCAGGCCGGCTCTGCCTGTACCATTTTCTTCTGCTTGGGCAGGCTGACAGCTCTGACAGTCCGGTGCTCCGGCCTGCCTCGCTAATGCGCATGCGCTAGTTTCAGGGCACCAGGCCTGAGCTGTGAGCTCTGGCTAGCATCACGATGAATGCCACTGTTGCCTAACGACAAATCTGTGCGACTTAGCTGGGAAGGAGACCACCGTGGAGGTGCGAAGGCGGTGGACTCTCGCCTGTCTTCTCCGTGGGATCCACAGGATAGTCCGACGATCCTAGGAGAGGGCAGATGTGAACGAGCCTGAAGAAACGTAAGGCAGAGCCCCAGGACTAAACCACGAAATCTCTAAGGATCCTAAAGGATCTGCAGGATGCCTCCGGCCTGCCTAGTCGTTGTAAGGGTGAGTCTTTTTGAAACTTGCCCCACTTTGATTTCTAGGTATAGCCCCCTGTTTTCCACGGGGTTGCTGTCTCCCACGTGGGGCTTCCTTCAGAACCACCCAGCCTCAGAAGCTGCCGGGCTGTGTGTTTCTGAGGGAGTGTTGCAAGTGTTGGATGTCTGCGTGTGTGTGTGACTTTGTGTATGTGTGTGCGTGTGTGTGTGCCTGTGTGTGTGCGCGCCTGTAAGTGGAGTCGGCTTAAATGAATGTGGCTAACGCACTACAGATTTTTTTCCCCCACCTTTTGGTAGCCTATCTGTGTGGCTTTGTGTGGGCTGTGGGACCCCATGTCCTTTGTGTTTCCGTGGTTCCTGAATCCGCGATGAATTGGGAGGCTGGCTGAGATCCGCCGGGGTTTAAGTCACCTCCCCCTGCAAAGGAGCCAACCTTCTAGAAAGAAAAGGACCAAACTACACCCAAGAACAGACAACTCCCAGTGCTTCATTATCCTGTGGCCAACCCAGAGCCAGACCCTAGCAGTCCTGTTCACAGAGCTCCTTGAATTTACCTCGGATTGGGTTTCCAGCCAAGCAGGTGCTTCCCATCGTGAGGGGGACACTCCTCCCTTGTATCGGGATTACATTTAGGGATGGAGAGTGTGAGCAGCAATAAGGTCAGGTAGGGGAGAGGATACAATCTGGTGAGGTGTGGATGGGGTCCTGCACCTTCACCTGCAAAAAAGATGCAGACAGATGACACAGAAGGTGCTTCCATGTCCATCCTCGCATTCCCTTCATTACAAAGGCAGTCCACACATAGCCCGGTGCCCAGTTGGGAGCACTCCAACGTGCAGGGAACAGCTGGAGTGCAAACTTGGGTCATTCTGGTCAGCTCCCGATTTGGGCTTTCATTCCACTTGAGATTGGGATGGATGGATGCCGGGTGGAATGTGGCCTCTGCACTGGCCTCCTATTTTCCTGGCTTTCACTTCCTTTCTCAGGGTCTTGGCTTGTTCTTTCGCCCAAAGGGAGTGGGGTGGACAGATTACCTCTGAACCTTGGGTGCCTTTGATTTCTTTCTTTGTAGTTGATGTCATTACAATGAACATTGATTCCTGCCGTGTGCCAGGCCTGAGTCCTGGATGCCCAGAGGAAGGAGGCACCGTTCCCCTGAGCCTGCTAATAGGTCTTCCATCCACCCTTCTCATTATAATGCAGAGTTCAGGTTTTGAGACTAGGAAAACGTGAATTTGACTCCACTGGGTCACCTGCCAGCTGCTGACAGCCACTTAATTCCTCCAGGCCCAACATCCCTATATGTAAGCACAATACACAATTAGGGTTGCTGTGAGCCTTATGCAAGGGGAGACTTGGACGTGCTTGGCAGCAGCAGGTGGTCTACCCAGACTCTCTGGGTAGGCCTTGGTCTGCTTCCCTCCAGGTCTGTGCCACCTTCACTCAGGCTCCTGCAGAGGCAGCCCGTCACCTTGTGACCAGGCTGGAAAACAGCAACTGGCAGGAGGGCATGGGGACTAAGCGGGTCCCTGTCTCGAGCCCCTGCCAGTCGGCCAGGCAGCATCTCTGGGATGGGTGGCTGGATGCCAGTGCTCTTGTCCTGGCACCCCTCTGTTTCCTGCACTGGCTCGTGGTGGCAGACTTCCAGGCCTCTCCACATTCTCTGTCCTGGTGATGGTGGGAGTGTCTGCCCCTCTGAAAGGTGTCCCTGGAGGTTGGGAAATGGCCATGCCCTTTGAACCTCATTTCTGGCCCAGGGTCTGGCTCAGACAGAGTGCACAGGGTGTGTGTTGAGGAGGGTGGAGGAGTGGCAGCCCTTTACCTATAAGCCAGTGCTCTGCAGGTCTGCCCAAGGGCCAACATCCCAGGGCCCAGGCCCTAAGATGAACGCGGCATCCCAGGTCCCAGCATCTTCTGAGAAGACATCATCCCAGTACCAGGGTGCCTGTTGGATAGTGCCTCTGCCCATCTTTCCTCTGTCTCCCAGCAGGTTCATGGTTGCAGTGGCCTGTGCGGGAGGGGTGCAGGTGATGGGGCCAGGGACTTTTGCAGGAAGGAACTAGGACATTGGCCAAAGAGGCTGCTCCCTGAGCCCAATTGTGTCCCTAATTTACTATGTGACTTCCACAAGTCATTCAGCATCTCTGGTCCTGTTTCCCACACCCTCACCCCGACTATGTGATGAGTACAATAATACCCAGTCCCTGTGACTGTGTTTTATTCAGGAGTCAGCTGTGGGCCTCTCTGACACTCCATCCCCAAGAAAGTCCAGTGTCGGGAGTTAGTTGGACCTCCACCCCTGATCTTATATTTTCCAGCAGCATTTTGGGAAGGAATAGCCTGAAAGGTGAGCCTGCCTGTTATCTCCTCAGAGGGTTCAGGAAAAGCTGGCCCTCTCTATCCCCTTTCCCCAGCATGATCCTCCAGGTCCATTCACCTAATCATTAGGCATGAACTAATTGAACACCTGCCAAGACCCGGGTGAGCTTTTACATCTAGAGAGAACTAAGACACAGCCATGGTCCTGGGGGTCTCACCCTCTTAGATGGGAGGCCAGCAGGAGAGGACATGTGGGTCGGGTTCAAGAGTGGAGTAGGGAGTTGCAAGTGGCTAGTGCCCATCTGGGCATGGTCTCATGGGCCCTTGCCAGGAATGTGCATGCCATCCTCTGGCCATTGTAAGGCTTTTAGCAGAGAAGGGAGTGGGATTGAGAAAAAAATTTCCCCATGGCCAGGGCTGCAAGAACGGCTAAGGTCCTTGGTGGTACCATGGGCACGTGGCAATGACTGGAGGTTTTGAGAAGTAGAGTAGGCAGGGTCTGGTGGTGAAGGGGCATCTATGGGAAATCAGACCAAGTTCTAGCTTCCCAGTTTGCACTCATGGGCAGACAGTGGTGCTATTTACTGAGGGGAGATGACTTGAGGAAGAGTAGGATGGAGGAAACACCGGGTCTGCCTGAAGGTAGATGCCAGACAAAGGGAGGAAAAGAGAAGCCTGAGAGGAAGCAGCAGGCACAGATCAAGGAGGAGAAGCACAAGAGTGCTGGCCCAAAGGGCAAGAAGTGTCCAGAAGAAGGGGGCTACAGAAAGGTCAAGTTAGATAAAGGCCATAGTACACCTATCCAATGTGGCCACCAGAAGGCCAGCTGGTCAAGGGTGTTGCTGAAGGCAGAGGACAGTGGGTCAGGAGTGAAGGTGAGGATGCGGATCGAGAGTGTAGACAACAGGCAGAAGGGGAGAGAGATGGTGTGGATAGACGGGGTGTAGGGTCATAGATGGAAATATCCCCAAGTTTAGGTGGATGGGCAGGAGATCATTGCTGAGAAGGGATCTCGTAAGAAAGGAGAGGTGGAGCAGAACAGAGGGGGCAATGATGTGAGGGTGGCAGTGACACAGGGTAATTGGGGAGTGTGTGGGGACACCTGTCTGTTGGGCATCGGCTCATGGCTTAGGGCAGGCTACTGGGCAAGCCCACAGACCCCTAGAAGAGAGGAGCTCCTGCCATGTATGGCGCAGTCTTGTCATTCACCATGCACTCTAATTTCACATATTGAGTACTTCGTATGTACTGGTCACTGTGTTGGACACAGGGGACATAAAATATGATAAGACACAGTCCCAAAGGGGCTAAGAGTACTGTGGCCTCTTACTCAAAGGCTTGAACCCAGGGTTAAGCTTCTAACAAGTTGGAAGGCAGACATAGGCACCTCCATTTGCCTTGAGTACAAACAGATGTTTAGAGAGGTTTAGTGACTGGCCGAAGGTCACGCTGCCAGGAAATGGCTGTGTCCAGGACAGTTCCAGGTCTCCTGCCCATAAAACCCACCCAGGCCACCGGGTTCAGTTTCAGCCAGGTGGCCTTCAGGGTTGACCACGCTGTTCGACTCGGCAAGAAGAATGCAAGCCAAAGGCAAGCACGTGCTCATTCTTCTGAGCATCCTCTGTGTGCCCAGCCCTGTTGTGGGCATGGGAAGGAAGGAAGGAGACAGGAATTCCAAATTGTGACCTTGCCATCTGCAGCTGAGGGTGTAGTTGGAGAATTTGATGTCCCAGGAGAGGGATGTCTCCTGTTCCCTGGCTGCCTAGGAGAGGGCAGAAAGCAAGCTCTCTTGAAGGAGAGAGAGGGTGGCAAGGGGAAGGTAAGCAGGGACAACTCTTCCCCTCCCTCAAAGGAGGCCACTCAGGAATCCCAGGGAAGCCAGGCAAAAGCCTGTGGAATAAAGGGGCCTCTGAGCCTCCTCCCCACTGCTGTGGTCCTGACTCGGGGATTTCAGGGTGCAGTCATCATTCCCACCTCAATAGGGGAAAGCCCAGGATGGTGGAGCCTGGCTGCTGCAACTTCTTGTACAAGCAGCTCTGGAGGCCCCACATCTGAGCTGGCAGCCCGGACTGGAAGGAGCTGGGAGCCCTTGTTCCTCCTCCTCTTGTGGGAACTGTGAGTGAGCCCTCACCCATGAAGGACCAGGAGAGGGCCGCAGCAGTTTCCTCACTCTCTCCCCTCCCTCCTGAACTTCCACCTGGACCTCCCCTTCCCCCATCCTATAACCCATCCGGTGACCCCTCCTCTCTGGATCCAGGCCCTGCACCCACTTCCTAGGTCAAACTCCAAGGGCAGCCCAAAGTCGCTGTGATTGAGAGAAAGAAACTGGCTTCAGGACAGACCCATCTGTTCTACTCCAGGGCCAGCTGGGGGCCTTTGGAAAGGGAAGCTGGTATCAGCAGGAAGCTGAAGCCAGGTTGAGGGGACTCCAGCGAGTCCCCTTGCCTGTACTTCCTCCTACAGCAACTCCCCCACCCCCAAGCTGGAGAAGCCTCCCTGGGGTGGTTCAGCTGGATTACGCCTGGCCCAACCTTTCCCTCCCCAGACTCACCTGCTGACCCAGGCTGACCCAGAAGCCCCGCTGCCTGTCTAGTGTCTGACCTCTGAGAGAGCAGGTTCTTGGGTCTCCCTCCATCTTCACTTCACATTCCTGTCCACCAAGAGCTCTCTCCATCCACCCCTCCCTTCCTTTCAGGTGCCATGGTCCTCTGGGGATCTCCCTGAAGGCTACACCTCTTATTCACCTCTTAGTCCCTGGCTCCCTGCAGCCTGCAGGGGCCTGAGATGGACCAGGACAAGCTCATCTGCCCTGTCGCATCTTTCCCCAGCCACAGCAGTTGCCCTCATTCTAGATGGATTTTCTCTGCCCTCCCTAGAGCTGACTGTGTCCAGTAGAGGGAGGGTGGGCATTAGTCTGGAATGCCAGCCTAGATGGATGGTCAGTGCCAGGCTCTGGGGCATAGGAAAGACCTTGGTCATGACCAGGGGTAGCTGATCACCAGGAATGCAGTTGGGGCTCCATGCCCGAATGCCAAGGAGACTCAGAGCTGGATCTGGGCCACAGAGTGAGGGGACAGTGGCTGTTGGTTTATATTGAGGGGAAGATGGGGCTGACAGGACTAAGGCCCTGGGGCTGAAGGGCATAGGAGCTCTTGCTAAAATTTAGGAGGCTCTGTTTGAAGGAATCTAGTGTTGATAGAATTTCCAGAGCTGCTGCCTGGGCCAGGTAAGACCCACGGGACCCTTCTCTCCAGCTTAGGCTCCCAATGGGTGCCCACCCTGTTTCATCACCTTCTCCTAGCTAGAGGTCCCCTATGAGGCATGAAGGTGGTGGGGCAGAGGCCCCTGTCAAGGCCTTCATGTCTGCCTGGGGGCTGGACCACCTGGCTGGAGAAAGGAAGCCGAGGTAGCAGAAGGGCCTGCCTGAAGATCCTCTGAGCCTTCCTCCTCCTTTTCTACTCCTTGGCCCAGGTGGTTGTATAAATTACTATTCACCCCTATAAAAATTGTTTAACTCCATCACAAATATTTGGATAATGGGGGAAATCTCAATCTAATTACTGTTAGCATTTTGGTTTCTTTTCATTTATTCTCCTTCCTATGTGTGTGTCTTGGGGAGTTCCCATAGGGGCATCACAGAGTACTGATGATTGTGCATTCTGCTTTTTCACTTACCGTATTCACCTAGTCAGCCAGTGTCAGCTGCTGTACCAGGCACTAGGAACCAATAAAAAAGTGTGATTCCTACACTCAGGTAGCTTATTGTCCAGGACAGAATGGCCATCAAATCCAGTTAGGATGTTGTATGCAGATATGATATCATATGGTTACGATATGATACAGTACATCTTCAAGGAGCTGTGTCAGGGACATGATGGAGAAGCCACTCTCCCAGGATCTTGTCAGCAAGAGGGAAATCCAGGAGTGCTTCCCAGAGGAGGAAGATGTTGACAGAGGTGAATTCTAAAGGTTTCTACAGTTCCTTCTCATGAAACCGTCTGGACCTGGTGCTTTTTTCAGTGGCAGATTTTTTTCTCATCAATGGTAATTAAGTTTCTACTCATTGTTTAGTTCATTAGGGGCACTTTATATTTTACTAGGAAAGCATTCATTTTCTCCAAATGTGTAAAGTCTCCACTTTTAAAATTTATTATGAATTTCTTTGTGGCCAAACAAATGATTTTTCTCAGATTTTCATAGATATAGAAAAAATGTATATTTTCTATTTAAGGGATATAAGGTCCCATATATACCAAATCAAGTTTTTGGTTATTCAAACTTTCACTTCTTTTGTATCCTTTGAGGGAGGAGGCTTTTACTCTAGTTCTAACAGAGATTTAGCCTTCCACTCAAATTTTCTCTATAAATCTCTTCTTTTACTAGTTTTTGCTTTTTATATTTACTATGATGCTGTGGGGAGCATGCAGATTTTGAGTGTTCTCTGTAATTTTCTCTATAAATCTCATCTTTTACTAGATTTTGCTTTTTGTATTTACCATGATGCTGTTGGGAGCATGCAGATTTTGAGTGTTCTCTCATTACAAATTGTGCCTATCATTACACGGTGTCCCTCTTTATCCCATTTCAGTGCTTAACCTTAAATTCCACCCCTCTATTATTATTATGGCCGCTCTTGATTTTACTTTAGCTTTTGTGCTTTCCTGGTATCTCTTGGCATTCTTTTATTTTCTACCATTATCATTGTTTAAGTGTTTTTCTTGTATATATACATCACTGGGTTTTTTTGTTGGTGATGGTGTTGACTGAGACAATGTCTTGTTCTGTTGCCCTGGCTGGAGTGCAGTGGCACCATCACAGCTTACTTCAGCATTGGCCTTCTAGTTTGAGGTGATCCCCCCACCTCAGCCTCTACAGTAGCTGGGACTACAGGCATGCACCATTACACCCAGCTAATTTTTTGTATTTTTTTTTCTTTTGGAGAGATGGGGATCTCACCATATTGCCCAGTTATCACTGTATTTTTAAACCCAAGCTGACCTTTGTCTTTCAATGGGAATTCATGTGTTCACATTTCATTAAATAGTTGATCTACTGTAGTTGATTTTATTTCTTTTGGCTTATTTTACATTTATTGGTTTATCTTGTGGGTTTTTTCCCTCTGGTTATTGATCACTCCAGTTATTAATTTCCTTTTTCTTCCCTTGTTACTCTTTCCATTTCATTATTGGCTTCTACCCCTTCTCTGGAGTTCCTAATCAAACACATATTCTTTAGCATGTGATTCCATGGGGATTTTTTTTCTCAGCACTGTCATCTGGAGCTCCAACCTGTTGGTCTATAGACTCAGGTCTTTCTTTATGCTTCAGTAAATCTATGTGTTGTTTGATTTGATTGTCATTTTTGTTGTTGTTATTGTTGTTTATTTTCTCTCTTCCCCTTTCTCCTTTCTTCTCTCTCCCTTTTTCCTTTTTCTTTCCCTTCTCTTCTCTCTCTTCTCTTCGTTCTCTTCTCTTCTTCTCTCTTCTCTCCCTCCCCTCTCCTCCCCTTTTCTCCCTTCTCTCATCTTCTTTTCTTTTCTTTCACAGGATCTCAGTCTGTTACACACGCTGGAGTGCAGTAGTGCAATCATAGTTCATTGCAGCCTCAACCTCCCAGACTCAAGCATTTCTCCCAACTCAGCCTCCTCAGTAGCTGGGACTACAAGTGCATGCAACAACACTTGGCTAATTTTTGTATTTTTTGTAGAGACAGGGTCTCACTCTGTTACTCAGGTTGGTCTCAAACTCCTGGGGTCAAGCGATCCACCCACCTCAGCCTCCCAAAATGTTGGGATTACAGGCATGGGTCACCATGCCCAGGTCATTTAATCTTAGTTTTTGTGTTAATCATTTAACCTTCATCATTCCTCAAATCTCTCTTTAAAAATACCTTATAAAGATGTAAATCACTATAACTCCTATGTCTCTTCAAATTTTTTATATAAAGTGACAACTCCAAATACATCTTTCCATTTAATGTTATTTAATAAAAACCATTCTATTTTTATGCTAATATCTCCATTTGGCCATAAAACAATATATCTAGAAACAAAGTGTGAGCTTCAAAGAAACAATGATCTACTGTTTCTATCAACTTTTTACTATCCATAATCCCTTTGCTTCCCATCTACCTCATACAAATTGAAGTTAATTATCAACTTGAAATTTCTAGAGCTTATGCAACTTCAATTCATTTCTTTCCCTTGATATATTCAACTCTACTGCCAAAATTACAACCTTCGTTAAATGCAACTGTCTGTGTGTCTAATCCTTGCCAGCACCCATGCAGCTGAACATGCCCAAAAGAACAATATAGCAATGATTTTCAACATTTTATATCCAGGCCAGAATTCTCCCCTGAGTTTCAGATTTATATATTTAAATGCTTACTTAACATCTCCAATTAACTACTTAATGGAAATCCCAAAATTAATATATCCATAACTGTCAAATTCTTCACCTACATCATCTCTCATTTTACAAAAATTCCATTTTTTCCTAATGAATATTTACCGTGTTCATCATTTTGCTCAAATGTTTCCTCAAAGTGGTGCCTACCTTAATGGTATTACTAAAAGTTTTTCTAAGCACTTCATTTTTCTGCCCTGCTTTCTTTTCCTCCTTAGAACCACCTGATGCACTGTATATTTTACTAATACACAGTTTGTTTCTTTTACCTGCTAGAATATAAATTATATAAGACCAGCGATTTTTTACATCATGTTTACTTTCCAATGCCGTACCAAGATCAGTACCTGACACTGAAACAAAGGTAGATTATTCAATTTTTTTAAATGTGTTCTGTGGATTACTAGAACTGCAAAACTCACTTCAATAAGTCTACGACAGTTAAAAAATACATTCATGACACCTTATCTTCTTGGGGAATTACAGTGATTACTAGTCTTTAAAAGTAAGAAGACATAAACTTCAGTTTGAAACCAGGACTCATCATCCCACAGTTAGAGTTGGACTTCTTTGTGTGTTCAGGGACCACAGAGAGGTCAGGGGTGTTGGCCTCAGCCTCTTGGACAAGGGAAGCCGGCACCTTATGAGCTCAGGACCCCTGTCCCTAGCCTGGAGGATGGCAGAGTCTGGCTCAGCCAGGTCCCTGGCCTGCACAAAGCCAGTGGCACCAGGTGAACATGCCCAGCTCAGTGACTGCCTGGAGCAGGTGTGGGGCAGCCAGACCCAGTGGGTGTGGGCTTGGGAGCCTAGCCACAGAGGATGAGCAGGACGGGCACAGTCAGACAACCCTTAGAAGGCCTCCACCCCTGAGCTGCAGGAAGAGATCCCCTCATCCAGCTCCTCCCCAGGGGCCCACTCTGGATCAACAGGAAAATGTAGCCCCTGATGTGGTTGTGCATAACTGGACAGATGGGAGACACACAGCTGAAGGCCATGTTGATAACCGCCTGCTGGTATCCCAGTTTGACATCCCAGTACCACATATCGCTGAAATGCCAGGTCACCACATCACCAACGGTTAAGTCGATATGAACTGTTGATTGTTGACGAGTCCCAGGATCTTTTCTGCTCTTGAGCCTGACCATGAGGTAGTAGATGCCGAAGTCAGGCAAGGATTGCCAGGCCTGATGGAGGCACAACTGGGTCTGGTCGGCAAGAGCCAGGCCACATTCTGGGGGCTTCCAGGATCCGTGGGATGAGCTGCTTGGCCTTGAACTTTTGTGGAAGTGCAGGGTTGGGGTGTGGAGGGAGTACCAAGACCACAGAGGCTGAGGCCCCTGACAACGGCGCCACTGCCCTGGGGGTGGTTGCCGAACCCGGTGCCTGTCTGCTGGAAGGCCTGCATCTCGCTGGCGGCTGTTCTCTGCAAGGTGCAGCCCCTCCTGGGAAGCCAGTGGCAGCCCCTGCAGCATGCACCTGGCTGCTCCTGCCCCGCAGGTGGGGGTCGCTTGCCTCGGGTGAGTTGGATGCAGAACTTGCAGCCAGAGATGCTAACACCAGAAATGCCCTCACAGCCCTTGAGGTTGAGCTGCTGAGGGTGTGGGGTGGGTGTCCACTGGGGCGTGGCCTGGCTCTCATGGCAGGATTGCATGTCTTCCTTGAACAGCTCCCAGTGCTGGCCTCAGCCCTTCAGGGTCAGCTTCTGGGGCTGGGAGATTTGGGGACACTCCTTGACTTCTGTGACAGTGGCCAGGCTTCCAGCCCGTCTGTGGGTACCTAGCCCTCCAGCTTCTCCTCCAGGCTGCTGAGGGCTGCGTCCAGGCCATCTAGCCGGGTATCCACAGCTGGCTTGCCCATCTCCCCTCTCTGAGACAGCCTGTTTCCATAGGACTGCAGGGATGAGACACCATCAACCCCTCCTAGATGCAGCCCACCCCTCCAGCAGCAGATCTCACTGAGCGGCTCGCACAGCGGGATCCAAGCCGTAGAAATCTTGGGGCTGAAAGCACGGCCAGAGGCGCCTGGCCCTGGCGTCCCGTTAAATGAGGCACGGCAGGTACCAGAGCCCGCTGTGCAGCAGGGATTCGTCCAACGGGAGTTGGGCCCTGGCGGGCGAGGGAGGGTCAGGCGGCGTCGGTCACCGGCTCGGCAGGTGGTCGCAGGCCTTGGTTGGCCACTGTCCCAGAAGTGAGCCAGCCTCCCCGGAAGAGCGCTGGAGCGAAGCTCCCCGCTAGGACCACCTTGGTCAGGTTGCACACCTCCTCGTCTGACTCCTTCTAGTCTCAGGAGCTGGAGTGGGGCTGGAGGCAAGTGAGCCCCACCTGCGGGGCAGGAGCAGCTGAGTGCATGCTGCAGGGGCTGCCACTGGCTTCCCAGGAGGGGCTGAACAGCGCAGGGAACAGCCATCAGCGAGATGCAGGCCACCCTTGGCCTTTCAGGAGACAGGCGCGGGACTCGGGCAACCACCCCCAGGGCCTTGGCGCCTCCGTCAGGGGCCTCAGCTTCTGTGGCCTTGGTGCTCAGGAGCTGGAGTGGGGCCAGCTCAGGGACGCCTGGCACTGTGGAGGCTGTAGGTGGCGGCTGCGGCCCAGAAGCACTGACGAAAGCCCCTTGATAGATCAAGTCAAAATGTTACTGAGGGCCGGGCGCGGTGGCTCATGCCTGTAATCCCAGCACTTTGGGAGGCCGAGGCGGGCGGATCACGAGGTCAGGAGATCGAGACCATCCTGGCTAACACGGTGAAACCCCGCCTTCACTAAAAATACCAAAAAAATTAGCTGGGCGCCATGGCGGGCGCCTGTAGTCCCAGCTACTCGGGAGGCTGAGGCAGGAGAATGGCGTGAACCCGGGAGGCAGAGCTTGCAGTGAGCCGAGATTATGCCACTGCAGTCCGGCCTGGGCGAAAGAGCAAGACTCCGTCTCAAAAAAAAAAAAAGGTGTTATTGAGAAGGCCAGTTCATTCTCTAGGATGCCAGTGGCAAACAAACATGAGGACGACCAGGGAGACGAGGATTTTGAGTGCTTACTTTATAAAGTGTCTATAATATCTGCAGCAGAAGAACTTAATGGCAAGTTGGTCAGAAGATAAGCCTGGAAATCTTAAATGTCCTATACTCATTTTTAATTATATTGTATGTTACATACTCTTTCGGGCAAGAATGATGGAGATTATGTGAAGTGGAATAAGGGCTTTCCCTCTCTGTTTGCTTCTGACCACTTCTTTGTTACCATTATCACAATTGGTACAGTTAGCTGGGTGTTGTGCTAAACACATTAAAGACATGTTATTGAATACCCATTTTAACCATATGGGATAGGTTTTATTAACAGGGTGTGAATATGGTTCAAACAATTTACCCAGAGTATGTAATGGATTAGCCAATACTAGTCTGTTTTCCTCCCAAGCCCTCTTTATTATTATATATTCTTCCCATGAGAGACCAGAAGATGCCTAAAGAAAGGAATCGAGGGAGCAGAAGACGTTTTGTGAGGAGGAGATATTTGAATGGTACTTGAGTATAAGTTGCTACACGGTTGTGTGCTATGACATCTATCCACAAATAACCCAGTTTACCCCATAAAACCTTCAACCAACTTTCATATCTCAATTTTCCTTTGAAGTATTCCTCTGAGTGTTAAAGAGAAGTATGAAAATTTGCTCCACAGTAAACTGCAGAGATAAACAGAGATGGCTATGGAAATACTACAACTATTATTAAGGAAGATGGCTATTTGCCTTTTAGTATAAATTGAGTCAATGAGATGCATAAATATTATTTCCAATATCAGTGAATATTTGCCTAAGACATAATTTATTATTATTATTTCCATTTTTAATTTGTAGATACCATTGTACATATCGTGTACAATATGATATTTTAAAGTATATATATTGTGGAATGATTCAATCTAGCTAATGAACATATGCATTGCCTTACATACCTTTTTTGTGGTGAGAATACAACAATTTTAAATATTTGTCCAATTCACATTTGGAAAATACAATTAAAATAAGTTTAAAATGCCTATAATTCACAGTGCAGTCATAAAAATTAAACCGATGAAACACACTAAAGTCATTTAAATGTATCCTAACTTATTGTTCTTGATCATATAGTAAAACATCATCAAAATATAGTCTCTATTGTTTTAGAATTTGATTTCTTAGATCTGGTCATAATTATGCTGTATAGATAAAACTCTGTGGTCTAAACGGATTTGAAGTCAGAAACTTGCACTGCCAAAACAATACTGTGTGTTATCAGCTCTGCCTCAATTTGCAAATCACATAAGCTTTCTGAACTCCATTTTATTCATTTGGGAAATGAGATCAATACACTAAATATTTCAGTTAATGCAAAGTAGAATACAAAAAGAACCACACTCTAGTTCCATTCCACGTGAGCACTTCATCTATTTCCCTCCAGAAATCACCTGTACTCCATAGGAAAGTAAATTCATACCCATCTAGTTAACAGTGTGAGAATGTAAGTTTAAAGCATGTTTGACTAAGGAAACTTAATCATAATAAAATGGTTTAATTTCCCTGAGCATGAAATATTCTCCACAAGAAATGGCATGCTATGTTTAATTGGTTCTGGGAATGATTATCCGATATTAGTCACTTTCATATTGGTGTCCCCTAGAGTGGAAAATAAATAAGACAGTGATTGCACTTCTGCATGTCCATCTTCTGCCAAGACATTTTGCTGATGTGCAGTGTCTGCAGCTTCCCATTTCTTGGCTAAGTTCAAGCTTTGTTAGTTTAGTGCTTAGGAAAGCCTCATGTTCTTACAGAAATCCTTTTGCTCTCATTACTTTTTGTGATGTTATGGACAATAATTTGCCTTGGGAGCATGACAATTGATTCCAACAGTTGCCAATGTGGGGGAGGGGGGTGTCAAAAGGTGGGCTTTTTCAATGTCAATTTTAACCCAGCAGCAATTTCTGCAGTTGCAAATAATTCTATTTTCTTTCTGGTCACTTAAGTTCTGTCAAATTAAATTGGTGTTCAAAACTCATAGCACAGTTTTGCTTTTTTATTACTACATCTGCAATTTGATTAGTGTGATATATTTTCATATATGAGTGAATATCAATTAAAGGCGATGAACATTTATAGGTAACTTTTTCAGCCATAGAGGTTAGTAATTTTAATGTGTAAACCATCTGAATTCATACTGCAACCATATTTTTGTAACATAAGAAAATGTAGATTAAATAAGTTTTATTAGTATTTTAAATGTAATAAAATTATTTTCGGCTGGCTGCAGTGGCTCACGCCTGTAATCCCAACACTTTGAGATGCCAAGGTGGGTGGATCACCTGAAGTCACTAATTCAAAACCAGCCTGGCCAACATGGCAAAATGCCGTCTCTACTAAAAATACAAAATTAGCCATGCATGGTGGCGCATGCCTGTAATCCCAGCTACCCGGGAGGCTGAGGCAGGAGAATAGCTTGAACCCGGGAGGCAGAGGTTGCAGTGAGCTGAGATCGTGCCATTGCACTCCAGCCTGTTCAACAAGAATGAAACTCCTTTATGAAAGTATTTTCTTGAAATATTAAAATATAATTTAATGTATCATTAACACCATATGCCCATTAAAAGGTTGTGTTAAATAACTATAATATTACTGAGAATAACTTATGTTTCAGACATTTCACTTACATCATTTAAATCAGACTTCCTAATAACCCACGTATAAACCTTGGTATGAAGTAACTGATCCTGAGAGATGTAAATTATCTTCCCAAATTCATGCATTTATTAAGTTTATCATCTGAGTTTTCTGACATTATATGTAACATTTTTTTCTCCATACCACGTTGGTTCCTTGCATTCCAAAGCTCTTGAAGAACACTGAAAGAAGTCAATGGCCTTCATCTGCATTTCAACCAACATTGCTACAATCACCCTTGTTCACAGTCCTGTCTTCATACAAAAAGAAATGTTTCCATTAGTTTCCAGCATCATCTCACATAGTTATCATTTTGGTTTAGAACACTAATCCACTCTCAGAATTTCTCAAAAATACATTAAGTTGCTAACAATAGTCAGCACATTGCACAATAGATCTCTTGAATTTTACTCCTTCTCTCTGACTATAGTTGTGTATCCTTTGACCAACATCTACCAAACTCCCTTCCAAACCACATTAGCTGCTGGCAAAAAAACATTTTACTCTCTACTTCTTAACTTTTTGAGATTCCACATACAAATGAGACTATGTGATAATTGTCTTTCTGGCCTAGATCATAATATTCTCCAGGTTTATCCACGTTTTCACAAATGACAGAATTTCCTTCTTTTCTGTGGCTGAAAGTATTTCATTGTATGTATATGCCACATTTTCTCTATCCATTCCCCCGTCGATGGACACAAGTTGATTCCATATCATGACTACTGTGAATAATACTGCAATAAATATGGGAGTGCAGATATCTGTTCCATATACTGATTTTATATCCTTTGGATAGGTAGATACCCAGCAGTGGGATCACTGGATCATATAGTAGTTCAATTTTAAAATTTCTGGAGAACAATAATACTTAGCGGCCTAAAACTTAATATTTAATACATAGCGGCTGTACTAATTTATTAGGTTAGTGCAAAAGTAATTGAAGTTTTTGCCATTGAATGTAATGGCAAAACTGCAATTACTTTTACACGAAGTGAATATATTCCCACCAATAGTGTACAAGGGTTCCCTGGTCTCCACACCCTGATCAACACGTTTAATTCTTGTATTTTTGATAATAACCATTATAATAGGTGTGAGATGACAGCAGAGTGGAGCTGTAGTTTGCATTTCCATAATAATTGTGATGTTGAACATTTTTTGCATATGCCTACTTGGCCATTTGTATGTCTTCTTTTGAGAAATGTCTGCTCAGATCTTTTGCTTATATTTTAATCAGTTCATTTGCCTTCTTGCTATTGAGTTGTTTGAATTTCTTATATATTTTGGATGTTAATTACCACAAAATTCATAACAATATAAGGTAATACATATGCTAATTAGCTAGATTTAGTCACCTCACAAAGTAAATATACCTCAAAATATCATGTTGTACAAAATAAATACATAAAATTTTATCCTTCAATTAAGAAATTAAAATAAAATGAAATTTTCAGCATGATAGACATTCAAATATATGAATCATGTCACCCCAACCTCTCTTTATCATTTTCAGTAGTTACGGGTGAAATCTGAGTCAGGGCTGATGTTCCTAGTTCCCTACTATTATATTCTTAATACACTGCAGTTTCTCAATCATCCTTATTAAAGCAGTTACCAAAATTTAAAAATTAATTTTGAATGTACTATGATCATCTCTGAAAATTATAATTTGAAGAAGTGCTTCTATGAATGGGATAAAATATTTCATTATTTTTTTCAGCATTCCACATTTTTGACTCATTGACTCAGCTAAACCACATAAATCTTCACTTTTTTCTATTTTATATATCATAATGCCTATCTTTCAACTGTGAAAAATTATCAACTATATTTGTTTATTAACTTTGGGAATATGAAATTTAGATTGTGATCTTCTAGAAATAAAATTTAGAAGCTTTTTTTCTAACCAAAGCATTCAGACTTGAGCAAATGACAAATGCAGAATATTTTATGTGTTGACAAATATATACATATAATATCAATGTTTTTGTGTTTCAAGTTTTTAAGCAATATTTGCTAGCTGATAAACTTATTTTTTATTTACTAATAAGAAATAATTTGGAGTGCAGAAATCAAGATACTGTCCTTGCATGACATTAAGATTAATAGATAAATGTTATCACACATACAGGCACATACAACACCACCAGAACTTTACCTAAATGATTGTTTTCCAACTTATGCAATTGTGGCTGTTCATAAACATCTTGTTTATTGATGATCTTGATTATAAACATCTTGTTTATTATTGATCTTGTCTATAAACTATCTTTACTAATTAGGAAACATTTTTTTCTCTTTTCTTTTTTTTTTTTTCAGAGAAAAGGTCTGGCTCTGCCACCCAAGCTGGAGGACAGTGGCACCAGCTCCACTCACTGTAACCTTTGCCTCCCAAGTTCAAGTGATTCTTGTCCCTCAGCCTCCCAAGTAGCTGGGACTACAGGCATGCACCAGCACACGTGGCTAATTTTTGTATTTTTAGTAGAGATAGGGTTTTGTTATATTACTCAGGCTGGTCTTGAACTCCTGGGCTCAAGTGATCAACTATTCCTGGTCTCCCAAAGTGCTGGGATTACAAGCATGAGCCACTGTGCCTGGCCTCTGTTTTCTTTATTGCTTTATTTATCTGGTTTTGAGTTGGGAGATGATATTAAACAAGAGTTATAATTTTCCAAAAATGGAAATAAAAATAATTTTAGGCTAGAGGAAAATGCAAACAATGGCAACATTAGGATCTATTAGCTTATTTGAATTTTGTAATAAATAAAGATTTGATATAATGGGAAATTTCGTATGCTCAATGTGTAAGTACATTCTCAATTCTTGAAGGAAATAATAAAACAGTATCAACTTAGAAAGATATAAAAAAAATGCTAAGTTGTCACACAAAAAAAAGAAATTCAGAAAAAAGGAAATTCCAAAGCAGAAGTCCTGGTATGTTACTATTCCAGACAAATCTCATATGAGAAAGCACTCAAGATAATTGAAACGTTAATTTAATAATTAATTAATTAAAATAATACAGTCCTGGATGTCTTTCCTTTTTTGTGCTTTCTTTAATTTCTTTCCAGCTATATATAAATGTGTCTTGGTAGAAATTTAAGTGCCTGGGAATGAATAGTACTGTCCCCCAGGATAATAAGTTATTAGCAAATTAATACCTTGCTTCTGTTAGTTGTCAACATGTTGCAAGTAAACATTGTTGATAGGCACTGTGGATCTACAAAGGGTAAGATATCATCCTTTCACAAAAGGATAGCTATTAAACCTGACTGTAGGTAAAGTTAAATTGCAACTAAACATATGTAGACATATACCAAGATTTTTAAAATTACACAATATTTCTGACCAATAAAATATAAACTAGAGTCTAAACTGTTTGGCTAAGAATTTCATTGCTAGAGTACACTTACAAGTACTAAATGAATTTCCAAAAATCTAACATTTTGTTCTCAATAAAATAAAATGTGTTTAATAAATATGAAGCAAAAAATAAAATCCTAAACAAAAGCAAACACTGTTGATCAGTCAATTTAACATGGACTATTATTGCTATTATTTTTATTGACCAATAATTTATTTCCTGACTTTTCTTCCCAGATATGGACACTATTGATGGGAGCGGCTGGCCATCTGGAGTGGCAGTTGCCATCATGCCAGTAGCGCTTGGGCCGCACGGGCAGTGTTGTCAGGAGCAGCAGCAGGAGCAGCAGTGGCGGTGGTAAGTCCCCGTTCCCTGTGTCCTCAAGGCATCTGACTGCACCGCCCCCTAATGGCTGGGCAGGACCCACTCCCAGGTGCAGACCCTCCATGGTGGCCTCAACTTCGCTTCCCACCACATCTGGGAACCCATCAGCGCTGGCAGCCGGGTCTTGCAGGATTGGCCCCAGGAGCATCAGGTTCATTTGTGCGGCATTAGCCAGGGCCCCCATGCCACCTGCACCTCGCCCGTGCACTACTGCAGGGAAAACGCAGAGAGGAGTCACGGCCAGGGCTGCACACTCTATGGAGCCAGTGGGAGCTGGGGACAAGTGGGAGCCCAGCCCCTTCCAAATTGCCAGGGCAGTAACTCCCCAGGCGCAACTGCAGCTGCCCAAGGAGGGTCTGCGACCCAGGCAGTCCTGTGCTCTTGGGAGCCAGGAGAAGGCAGGAGCCCCACCCTCCCAGGTACAGCTGGAGCCTTTCAAGCCACGGCTGCAGACCCAGGCACTCTGCACTCTTGGTGCCTGGGAGGGCCCCCGTGACCCCACAGGCTCAGAAGTGCCTGCGCCCACTGTCTGGGTTCTCCTCGCTGTCAGCACCTGCTCCAATCTTTGAGCAAAGTTGAGGTCGAGCACACTATATTGTGCCCAATATAAAATAGATATAAAAATACCTCTTACACTTAAATCCAGGCATTGTCATTTGAATGACTTAAGAATATGCAGCTAAGGTGCTTTTGAAAATACAAGCTAGTGATTATACTGAATTTGTAAATCACGTAGGATAGTGAGTCATTTTAGAATATTAATTATTTCAGTCCATAAACCTGGATGTCTTTCCTTTTCTGTGTTTTCTTTAATTTCTTTCATTGATGTTTGTAATTTTTGTTGTAGAAATCTTTTACTTCCTCGGTTAAGTTTATTTCTACAATAGCTACATTTTTGTAGCTATTGTAAAAGAAATAGCTTCCTTAATTTTTTTTCAGCTAGTTTACTAGCAACATATAGAAATGCTACTGTTTTTTGTATGTTGATTTTATATCCTGCAACTTTATTAAATTTATTAAATTCATTTATCACTCTAAGAAGTTTTTGGTAGAGTCTTTAGTTTTTTCTGTGTATGAAATCACATTGTCTGCAAACAGGGACAATTTGACTGTCTCCTTTCCAATTCAGACACCCTTTATTTCTTTCTCTAACTGAATTGCCCTGGCTAAGACTTTCAGTATGTGAAATATGAGTGGTGAAAGTGGGCCTCCTTTTCTTGCTCCAGTTTTCATTTTTCACCTTTTCCATATTCAGTATGATCTTAGCTGTGGGTTTGTCTTTATGCCCTTTTGTGTTGAAGCATATGTTTTCTATACTAAATTGTTGAGAGGCTTTTGTCACGTAAGAATGTTTAATTTTGCCAAATGCTTTCATTGTGTTTATTGATTTAATCGTATGGTTTTCAATATATATCAAAAGGAAAGAAAATCAATATATCAAAGGGTTACCTGCACCCCCATGTTTATTACAGCACTATTCACAATAGCCAAGATATAGAATCAACATAAGTGTCCATCAACAGATGAATGAATAAAGAAAATGTAACATACCTATATAATGGAATACTATTGAGTTATAATAAAGAACAAAATCCTCTCATTTGTGGCAACATGAATGCAACTGGAGGGCATTAGCTTAGGTGAAATAAGCCTGGCATAGAAAAATAAACACCACAGGCCAGGAGCGGGGACTCATGCCTGTAATCCTAGCACTTTGGGAGGCCAAGACAGGCGGATCACGAGGTCAGGAGATCGAGACCATCCTGGCTAACACAGTGAAACCCCGTCTCTACTGCAAATACAAAAAAAAATTAGCCGGGCGAGGTGGCAGGCACCTGTAGTCCCAGCTACTCGGGAGGCTCAGGCAGGAGAATGGTGTGAACCCGGGAGGCGGAGCT
The DNA here is from genome assembly GCF_028885625.2 of Pongo pygmaeus. Classification (NCBI taxonomy): domain Eukaryota; kingdom Metazoa; phylum Chordata; class Mammalia; order Primates; family Hominidae; genus Pongo; species Pongo pygmaeus. The sequence continues at coordinate 30,956,272 of NC_072392.2, read as the reverse complement.
TGCAGTGAGCCAAGATAGCGCCACTGCAGTCTGGCCTGGGAGAAAGAGCAAGACTCTGTCTCAAAAAAAAAAAAAAAAAAAAGAGAGAAATAAACAGCACATAACTACATGTTCTCACGTATGGAAGCTTAGATAGTAGAGTATTGGTTACCATATACAGGAAAGAGAAAGGGGAGTATAAGAAAAATTTGGTTAACACATACAAAATTACAGCTGGAGAGAAGGAATAAGTTATAGTTCTCTACCGCACTGCAGGGTGACTGTAGTTAAAGGGAATTTATTGTGTGTTTTCAAATAACTAGAAGAAAAGATTTTTAATATTCTCCTGCAAAGAAATAATAAATGATTTAGGTAATGGATATTCTAATGACTCTGACTTGATCATTACACATTGCATAAATATATCAAAATATCACTCTGTAACCCATAAACCTGTACAATTATTACATGCCAATTAAAAATAATTTTAAAAGAGAAAAAATGAAATAAAATTAAAGGTACAGAATTTAACTACTTTTTCTTCTATGAAACCCAAGGGTCAGTACCAAGAAGAGTGAATTTATTAGTTTTCTAAAATAAAAAAAATCAAAGACCAAAAAAGAGCAATATCCAAGAAAAACAACTGTTAGTAAGAATACTTAGAAAACTTGGGCACTGTATCACCCTGTTCCTAGATACCAATTTATAGATGACCACTTAAATAGAAGTTTATTCCAGTTAATTCATTTATAATCCCAGAGTTCAAAATTACATTTTACCTACAATAAATGAGATAACACATTTAAATTGTATGGTACTCTGCCTAACACACGTTAATAACTCAACACATGTTAGCAATAAGCTTTTAGTATAGTAGTCATAGTACTAATTTCTCACATTGCAATTTCCTTCATTCAGAGACATGAATACAACTTTCATCATGATTCCTTTTTCATCAAGATAGCTCTTCAAATTATTCTATTTCTTTCATTCAGTATATTAGCTGTGTATACCGATACTACATTCTTTTTTTTTTTCTGAGATGGAATCTCATTCTGTCACCCAGGCTGGAGTGCAGTGGCATGATCTTGGTTCACTGCAACCTCCAACTCCCAGGTTCAAGCAATTCTCCTGCCTCAGCTCCCCAGGCAGCTAGGACTACAGGTGCACACCACCACACCTCACTAATTTTTGTATTTTTAGTAGGCTCGGGGTTTCACCATGTTGTCCAGGCTGGTCTCAAACTCCTGATCTCAGGTGATCGACCCACCTTGGCCTCCCAAAGTACTGGGATTACAGGCATAAGCCACTGCGCCCAGCCTGATATTGCATTCTTGGATTTTGAACACTGAATATCTTTTTGAAAGATTACACCTCTTTACCAATTTGTGCTTTGGAAATTATTTTCCCTCAAGTGTTCTAAGAGTGTAATGAAGAATGAGGGTCACGTTTTATCACTTTTTTCCTTAAAGATTTCAGACATGCTGAGGCCGAGCTTGGTGACTCACGCCTGTAATTCCAGCACTTTGGGAGGCCAAGGTGGGTAGATCACGAGATCAGGGGATCGAGACCATCCTAGCTAACACAGTGAAACCCCATCTCTACCAAAAATACAAAAAAAGTAGCCAGGTGTGGTGGCGGGCACCTGTAATCCAGCTATGTGGGAGGCTGAGGCAGGAGAATGTCTGAACCCAGGAGGCAGAACTTGCAGTGAGCTGAGATCGCGCCACTGCACTCCAGCCTGGGTGACAAAGCATGACTCCGTCTCAAAAAAAAAAAAAAAAAAAAAGATTTCAGACATGCTGAAACTGAATGAAGTATTATTTGCTACCAGATAGATTAGTTCTTTCTAGTTGTAGGAGTGAATACATCTTTAATGGTATATTTTGGGTTATTGCCTTATTTTTGATGCAGTATTCTGTAAATAATTTTTTAAACCTGGCAAAATTCAGTGAGCATAGATTCATCAACTTTGGTGTTATATTGTGTTTGCTTTTAAAAACTGCTTTTGAGGCCTGGCATGGTGGCTCTTGCCTGTAATCCCAGCACTTTGGGAGGCCAAGGTGGGTGGATTACCTGAGGTCAGGAGTTCGAGACTAGCCTGGCCAACATGGCAAAACCCCATTTCTATTAAAAACAAAATTAGCCAGGCATGTTGGTGCATGCTTGTAGTCCTAGCTACTCAGGAGGCTGAGGCAAGAGAATCACCTGAATCAGGGAGGCAAAGGTTGCTGTGAGCCAAGATCACACCATTGCACTCCATCCTAGGTGATAAGAGCGAAACTCTGTCTAAAAAAAAAAAAAAAAAACAAAAAAAAAACTACTTTTGAATAGAGTTGTAAATACATTTTTTTAAGAAAAAAGAAATTATCAAGTGCATAAGTTCATAACACAAAATCAAATAAAATTCAAGGCACAAGTTAGTACTAAAAAAATTATGTTGAATATTCCCTAATACAACATGCTTTTTCCCTTCATGAACAGTTTGTGTTTTACTGAGAAGACACCTTATTTATGGCAGAAGTTAGACTACAGATGAATATGTACTTTAAACACTCTCAGTAGCTTTCTTAATTTTACATATGCTGCTTTATGCTTCTGTTTATTTTCATTTTTCCAATGTCCATATTCTAGTAAATTTGAATATTTTAATTCAAGTTTATTGAATTTAATATTTAATATTGCTTGTATAATTTAGTATTTGTAAGACTCAAAAAGGTTTATGAAAAAAGAAAAAGATCAACATGTTGCTAATCATTTAAAGATTATTTTAAAATCTTTGACCTTTATGTGTTAATGAATAAAATGTTAGTAGTTATTAGTATAAAATAATTTATGTCTTTTGGACTTAGCATCCAGCATTTCTTTTTAAATAAATAAATAATTATTCTCCTGCAATATATTATGTTTATCTGGGTTTTGAAAAATGATGTTTCCTAATATGAGAAAGCCATTTACATATTTAAATCTACAAAGGCAAATGAAATGGTACTAAATTATTTACATAATAACATTTAGATTGTGGCCCTTATAACATTCTTTGTATACTTCATACAGAGTTGGGGATATGCAATCCTAGAATATTGCTGAGAGCAAACCCTTCAGCTTGATGAACAAAACAAGACTTTTAAATCAAATTAAACTTTTAAATTACCCAGGTTATGGGGCCTTTTAATTCAATGGAGATGGAGCATAATGAATTATTCCCTTTTCATTGGGTAATAAGATCTCATTCTTAACTTATAATACTCAAAATATCCTTTAATTTTTAATTTGTGGTTAACCATATCATTATCCCTAGATATTTTAGCTTCTATCTTGAAGTCTATAATAATTTTGAAACAGGAGAAAGTATTTTTTATTACCATATGTGTTAAACATCATGGTTTTCAAATTTAACTGCAAATGTATCTTTTTCATTGCTTCCTGATGACGCCCTTCACCCTATCCATATTGTCACTACCAAGTGGTAATTACTTTTCAGGTTCTCATATTTGTTTTTTTGGAAAATCTTCTCTGTGCCTTATAAAGAATATGATTGTAGGCATTCAAATACCAGTGAAATACACATAATTAGCCTGTGGTCTAACTCATTTCTTTAAGAAACTACACTAATTTTACACACATACTGATATTTTTATTGCCGCATTATTTCTGGAGAAAATAAATACTGCTAACATCATGTTGGTAAGAGAGTAAAAAAGTCTTTTCTCGAAAAGTGCTCATTGCAGTATTAACCTATAGTGTCAATTTTTTTTATAAATTCCTCATACACATTTTATTCTTAGAGAAATAAAAATGCTAAAAGTGAAATGTAGGTTCTTTATAGTTAGGGTAAGTTGTGTCATACCAAGGTAACAAAACAAAAAGTATTTTGTCTCTTTTGGGCCTTTTCTTATTCAGTTATACTGTCAGTTTGGCTTTTTTTGTAGATTAACTTATTGATCTCAGTATTCTGAAATAATATGTTTACTATCTTTTGATCAGCATTTAAAATATTAGATTTATTGTTACTCTTCTGCCTTTATTGGGCTGGAAGAATAATTGTTTCTCTCACTCCACAAAAGCCAAGTTGCAGAGAAAAACACATAGACATTCAATTGCAAAGCAAAGAAACTTGACTATTTTCTGCAATTTTAAAGTGTACATTGAATGAATTAAACCATCTTTTTATTTTCTTTTTTGCTCACTTGCAAATATTAACATCAAGCGTATTATTGTAATGTTATCTAGGTAAAAATCTCAACAAGTTTTCATAATTACCATTTTTAAATATATAAATAGGGGACCTAACTTTAATTTTTAATGTTCGAGGCCATGTCTGTTATTTCACTCTTTAAACACAGTTCGTAATGCAGACACTTAGTAAATACTCAAAAATTATGTGCTGAATAAAAAAGGTTAAATATGTAATATGTACAAAATCTACTGGAAAAAATGCACCAACAATTTTATTTGGTATACCAGTTTATTGTAGAATCTTTATTGCCTTTAAATAGTAATATACTTTTCCAGTGTCTACAATGACTTGTAATATTTGTACACATATAAAATAATATTTCCAAAAATGTAATCCGGCAAGGAAATATACTTTCTAAATTCTAGATTTATAATTTAGGGGTTAAATTATAAAATCATTAAATAAAATACAAATGACATATAGTCAAAGATCCCCTTGGAAAAAAATTAAGTGGCCTCTAAAGTGATGTATTCATATATATAATTTTACAATCACCCTCAGTTTGCTGTTCCTCTGGCATTAGAACAGATTGTTGTTGTTTATTTGCTTTAACATCAAAGGTAAATGTTTTTGTTCCTTTAAGGACATATGTAAAAATAAATGCATATAGTTTACAATAGAATCATATTTAGTGATAAGCACATAGGACATGAGACCATCCGAAATAAATGCAGAACCAAATCTCTCATGCATATGCTCTCAACCACATATGTTTATTGATAAAATGCTAAGTGGAAAAACCTGAATTATGTAAATTTATCTCTCTCCTTTGCCTTTTTAAATATACACACAATCAATCAAACTCTTTGTGATTTAGTAATGAATAAGTAATACTCCATTGCATATGTAATGAAATGTGTGGCATAAAATCAATATTAGGTATAAAAAATCTATGGCAATAAGGTTAGAAGGAATGTGCCATAGCAGCGATTATCTCATAGCCAAGAATATAGGTATTTTTAGTCTCTGATTCTTTTCATTGTCTACATTTTCTATGAATAACACAGATAACTTTTGTAACATTTTATTCTAAATCTTTTAACATGAAAGATACATTTAAAAATACTCATTCCATATACACGCTGATTTTTAAAATATTTATTATGATTTCTCATGGAGTTTAGGAATATTCAAAATCTACTAAAAGTTATCATGTTTTATGATAGCTCTCACTTGCTTTAAAAAAAAAAACAGTCTTGACAATTTACAAGTATGCAATGGGCATCCACCTGGGGCCTAGATATCCTCTTGGGGACTGATGTCAACCTGGAGCCTGATGTCCACCTGGGACTGGCTATCCACCTGCGGCCAGATATCCACCTATGGCTGAATTTCCATTTGGGACCTGAAGTGTACCTCTGGCCAGGGTGTCCATCTGGGGCGTGATGTCCACCGGACACCTAGGTATCAACTTGGGGCTTGATGTCTACCTGTCCTCAGACTGTGGCCCCTGGGGGTAGGGACCACGTGGACATTTTCAGTACCGTATGCTGGGCCCACCAGGGCACCTGGCACACAGGACTAATGCTAAGGGCAGAGTTGCTGAGTGAATAAATGGGAGGATGTCAAATGCCTCTTCTTGCTTCTGGCCACCTCATAATGTGGAGATCATTCATAAGAACAGGAACTGCATGACCTCAGCATGACTCTCCCCTGGCTCCAGATGCATGAGAACAGCTCAGTGGGCACCAGGAACACAGAACACTGTCCTCCCACCCACCCCATAGCGAGCGTCAGCACTGCAGCCTCAGGCAGGAGCATCACAGAACAAAACAGGGACCTGCATTTAGGATTCCTCAAGTCAGTGGCTCTCTAGGGTCCCAGGAGGCAAAGGAGCAGGATCTGCAGGCTCCAAGGGCAGCAAGAAGGACCTCAGCAGTCTCTTTTGTCCCTTCTTTGCCTCCAGTTCCTGGGATGTGCAGTTCACTCTCGAGGCGTCCTCACCACAGCCAGGGCAGCAATTTCCCCCAACTTCCAAATGAGGTTTGATCGTGTTCCGGGACTTTTGACACAGGGTCCAGTGCCTGGGCACATTCTGTCCTATCCCAAATCCTCATCCACCCGAACCACCAAGCCTCTCTCTGCTCTGAAGGACCCCCAGAGTGAATAGCTTTTTTCAAGTGTCTCAGCAAACACGGGGTCATTCATAAAAAACCAAGGTCAACAAGCACTATCAGAGCATGTGAAACCCTACGGTTTCATGCTCTAAGCACCTCACATTATATACAGGAGAAAACGGAGGCTTCATCTCCTGTAGCCCCTGTCTACACTAGGGCAGGTGGGATGGTCGTAATTCCAGGTGCCCACAGAGGTGGACTGCAGGACCCCAGTTCTGTCCTTTCAAGGCTGTGCTGGGCATGGCCCTGGCCCAGGCAGAACCCTGGGAAGCTTGCAGATTCTCCTGCCCATGCTCTAGGCCCTTGTCTGAGCCTTTCTCTAAACTCAGCACATTGAATAGGGCTTGCTGGCTACACGTAGGTCAAGAGTGTAACCCCCATATCTCTAATTCCTCACAGAGTTCTCACTATATTCTCCTACCCACCCTGTTCTCAGACCTCCAGACTCAGAGAATAGATAGGCTACTGCCTGGTAACTCTATCTGGATGTCTAAGAGCAAACCCTACATAGCAAATTGTGCCAACACTATATATCCACCACCCACAAACCCATGCCGATCATAATGCCCATATGGAAACTAAATACTTGGATTAGTCCCATATGCAGAAAAAGGCAAATTATAAACAAAAGATTGTTATTAGGTTGGCGTGAAAATTATTGCTGTTTTTGACATTACTTTTAATGGCAAAAACTGCAATAACTTTTACACCAACCTAATAGGAGTGTGTGAAATGAACAGGTCTAGTTTGTCGTGCCTTTCTATTTTCCATTTGCTCATATTTGTTGCTTTCTGTGTATCTTTGAGAGTTTGGAGGAATTTGTGAAAGGAACCAGGATAAACATTTTTTCTTGCTATTTGAAGGCCACATTTTTTATCTATGTTACATCTCTAGTAATAGCTTTTTCAAAATTCTGTTTCATCTGCATACCTTATGTTCTTAATTGGTATTGCTACTAATATCAAAAATGATTTTCTTATTTTAATATTTTGTCTTCTGTTATTTCTTAGTTTATGTTACTTAAATTTGTTATGATTTTTGTTTACTTGTATGCTTTTTCTAGGTTTTCAGATGGATGATTTAGTTGTTTTATTAGATTTTCAGTTTTTTCTTAAAAATGTACTTAAAGTTAGAAATATGCCTCCAATTTCTGTTTAAATGAATTCTCAAAAACTTACATATCTAAAGGTATTTATCATTATACTACATTGTTTTCATAATTCACCTATTGTTTTCTCTCTAAATTCAAGATTGCTTAATAATGGTCTTAGTGATTTCCAAATATCTGAAAATTTTAATTATTGCTGGCTTTGAGGAATACAATATGATATTGACGATTTAGAATACATTGATTACTCATTTGTTGTCTAATTCATGACCTACATTTGAAAACATGATGAAATACAAATGTACATTTGTATACTTTTAGATAAAGATATTGACCGTGTTATTTACATCCTTTTCAGCTTTTTTACTTTTGATTTTCAATATTATTGTGCTGGCTTACCAAAGAGCTAGTTAAAATTAATTTTCTACCTATTTCCCTATCCCACTTGTTTAAATTAAAATTTCAAAATTATACTTTTAATTACACTTATGTTACAGATTTTCATATTTTTTAATCAATGTTTCTTTACCACTGTTCCTTATAAAGTCGTTTTTGGTATCCTGTGATTGGCCCTTTAAGTGGTGATGAATAGAAATAATAAAGCAACTGAAGCAAGGTGATAAGAAAAAATGAGAAGACAGAAACAAATCAATGTGTCCATTTATGTAAATTTAACTGTGTAAGAGCAATAACAAAAAAAAAACCCAGAAAGTTATTTTTCAAAACTATTCATAGAAAGTGAGATTACACACACAGAGAGAGAGACAGGCCCGAGGTGAAGACCAGGCTCCTCATAGAACTCTGGCCCCAGGTGGACACTGAACTCCAGGTGTACATTAGGTCCCCAGTTGATGCTCAGGCCCCAGGAAGGTAACCAGGCTTATGATGGATATATGGCTCCAGGTGGATACCCAGGATCCAGGTAGAAATCAGGGACAAGTGGGCACCAGGCCTCAGAGGGATACCTACGACCTTAGTGACCTCAGGCCCCAGTTGGACAGTAGGGCCACAGGTGAACTCCAGTCTTCAGGTGGACATCAGGCCCCAGGGGAAATACAGGTCTTAGGTCTACTCCTAAGACACAGGTGGACACAGGTCTTAGGTTTACCCCTAGGACCCAGGTGGACGACAGGCCCTGGGTGGCCACTGGCCCCAAGTATCCAGTTTCCTAAGAGCTAGGGTGGGCAGCCCCACTGGGCACTGTGGCCAGGCCTGCCATGTCTTCTTGTTCAGCTGCCACATTCTGGTGGGGTGGGCGGGAGGTGTCAAGAGACCACAATCTAAGTTCTTATTACCTGATTTTATTTCACCTCCACTGAGTGCTCACTCTCCTCTCACCTAACAGATTTACTCTCATCTGCAGGTGGTTTAAACGCAAAGGTTTACTGAAGATTTAAAGAGTGTTATCCAGTTGGGATGATTTAAACTAACAGTACACGTTGCATTTTAAGAAAATAATCAATCCCCAGAGGAGGTGTGGGTTATGGAGCCATGACAAATTTTCAACATTGCTTCCCTTACTTGTTGTTTCCAAATAAAAGATTTTGGATTCCCCACTGATGTTGGATGAGAACGCTGAGTGTGCAAGCAAAATATCATTTTTTAACTAAGGGCCCAATAGTGTCTTAAATATGCAGAGATGAGTCTGCAGGTGGAGAGTGACAGGTTTGTTCAAAACGTGGTATAGAGCGGCCTTGGGTCTCACCTGCCGGCCCTTCCATCCTGTGCCCTCCCAGCGAGGCACCCAAGCCCCGCCTTAGGGCACACCCCTTCACAGGGCCACATAGGCCCCAGTCCTCACCTATGCGGTCATCTCCAAATGGCACAGCAAGACCTTCTGTCCAGGCCCAGACCAGGGTCCCAGTATCTCCAGGGGGGCCTGGCATCCAGGCATCTGTTGAGAACTGGCCCAACGTTGGGGTCTGAGCTAGCCTATGGGACCTGGACGTGTGGGGCAGCTGCACAAGGACTCATGCCTGGCTTTATGTATAGCACCAGGAAAGGCACTTTAATCGTATTCATTTGTTGCTCACAAAACCTCTGAGGTGGGTGCCTTCCTCATGTCACAGATGGGAATGACAAGAAATAATAAGGTTAAAGAGCATGCTGATGGTTGAAACCTGGTCAGGAACTGAGAACTGGAGTCTGTAGACCCCTACCTGTGACCTCTGTGGCCAGAGGACCGTCTCTCACCGGGTTTGTGTTTGCAGCATGTCCTGTCCTTCCCTAAGGGCCTCAGGTTCTGAGGCATGGTGAGGGCTGCTGGAGCCCATCACTGAGCTGTAGAAGGAAATACTAACGCTGGCCATGCCACCCTCCAGGCAGACACAGCTGGGGTTGAAAATCGAGAAGGGGCAGTGTTGCCAGGAACAGAGGGAGGCAGGTGGAGAATAACTCACCAGTGAGGGGTTTCCCTGCTACAGCTTTCCAGGGCCATTTCCACTTTCTGGGTGGCATTTTGGGGCAGCTCACACAGTACACTCACATAGCCAGTCCCCAGGGTCACAATCCCCAGATGTTGGTCATCTTGGTGACAGGCCCTGTGCTTCTCCAGGAGCCTTTGTGTATGGGCCCTTCCCAGGTAAGCGTGATATGTCCTGGTTGTCCTCAGTCCAGGGCACTGCCAGCATTTTCCTTTCTGGTCAGGGTCAAAGCTTTGTTGACCATCTCCAGGATACGATGGCCAGCTGGCCCTTGGAGAGCCAGTCACTCCAGGTGACACGGTTTGGTACTGGACGTCCGCGGTCCCCTCTCCCACGCCGCCCCATACTGGGCCCCGTATCCAGCCGCCACCGCTGCTACAGAAAGAACAGCCCCACTGCCTCCGCGCAGCTGCCATTGTTTAAAGGGACCTCAGCCTGACTTCCAGGAGCTACGCGACTCGGCCCAGTAAATGCGCATGCGTGAGGAGCGAGCTGCTTCTCCCCGTCACAGCGATTCCCAGGGTTGTGGTTGAAACCACTCCCTGAGGCTTGGCAAAGCAGGAGCCCTCCGTGGCAGGGCTTCGGTGTCGGGGCTCCGAGGCTCCGGCCTGACTTCTCCACGGGGTCCACAGGAACGTCTCCGGATGCCAGGACTTGAAATGGGCCAACCAGGATGGCGAAACCACAGGCAGAGTCCGGGGAAGCAGAGCGGCATCCCATCCTCAGGCCTGACCGGATGGTGTTCGGGTGAGTCTCCCCAAAAGTCATTCCCCCGTAATCTGGATGACAGGTCTGCCTGTGTGTCCGTGGGCTGCTCTCTCACCCGAGGGTCATTTGCGTGGAGAGCAGAACCCCGCAGCCTCAGGGGTTGCCTGAGGGCTGAGGTGGGGGTGTTTCCGTGACACCGCTGTATGACTGTGTGCGTGTGTGTGTGTGTGTGTGTCCCATTCTCTCCTCTCTCGCTGTCACTCTCTGTCTATTTCTTTCCGTCTCTCTGTCAGTTTGTGTGTGTGTGTATGTGTGTGTGTGTGCCATTGTGCGTGTGTGTGTTTGGACGAATGTGCCCTGTGCGCCAGAAAGCGATTTCTTGCATGTCGGCCGGTCTTTGGTGAGCCTCTTTCTGCATCTCTGCCTGGGTCATGTGGCCGGTTGTCAATCATTTTCCTGGCGGTTCCACTTTGGGTTTGTGAAGGCCTCTACAACGTGAGGAGATGCGTGGGTCCTGGAGCAATTGAAATCTCATCCCCATCCTGAGTGGCCTCTTTTCTAGGATCAAGATGACCACACTCCAGCCAAGGATAAAAGCCCCACAGGAGCTCACTCTCCTGCAGGAGAGGAGCAGACCCACGTCCAAGAAGATGGCTGTATCTTTTCACCGCTCTTCTCTGAGAAATGAAGCCACACCATGATACAGTCTTGAAGAGGAAGCTGGGAATGGGAGATGGCAACAATCTCTGTCATGGTGGCCTCTCTGGACAAGTTACCCGTTTGGCACCCCTCCCCTTATGCCCGTGGCAGTGGCACAGTGCTGTATCCTGCCTGGGCTCTGGACCCTGCTCTGTCCTCCCTCTTACTCTGTCTCCCTTGTTTCTGAGAGGCCTAGAAGCTTCTAGGTCTGGCTGAATGTCTTCAACAAAGATCACTTCCCAGTCCATCATGGAGTCAGTTGGTGGACATCCATTTCATGATTGTGTCTCTCTCCAAACCTGTTTCTGCTTGATTGGGCAGGTTTGATGACCCTGGAGCTCTTAGCTTCCATATGTGTCTCAGACAGGGAAGCTACCTTGGTCTCCATGTTTCACCTCATGGGTGTGTGGATTGCCTAGAAGCAACGGTAAACGACCATGGCTGGCCTTGTCTTCTGTGACAGCTGCGGTGTCGCATTTCCTCTGCATCTCCTGTCTCATTCTTGAGGGACGTCCTCTCCTCTGCTCCTGGGTAGACTGACTCCCTGAATCTTTTGGCCCCCTGCTGGATCCCAGGTGTTCTTTGATTTTGCTTGGCATTGATGGAAAGGTCACCTGTGCCCCCCTTCACCTGGGTACATGCGTGGACACCATTGGTTGTTTCGCCATCGCCCCATATGCCCTCAGTGACACACATCCACACCATCTGCTCTGGGATACGCCACTGCCATGCGTGGTCGCCTTGGTTCCACCTTGGAATAGCCCCGTCCCTGTTTGCCGGTGTCCTGGAAAGTGGTATCAGCTTGCAGGAGCCCCTGGGCTTTTAGAAGCAGGGCAGGCCACTGCTCTTTCAAAGGAGGAGGGAGGCAGAGGGCTCACGGATCAGTGAATTTTCAGCTGACACCACGCCTTGAGGCCCATGGGGTCATTCTGTGCTGCAGCGAGGCCCTGCCTGCCTCACCAGATGTGGTGAGCCCATCCTTTCTCACCCGGAGGGGTCCATAATCGGATCTGAAGGATCCCCAGCAGGCGCCCTGAAGCTCCCCCTCCTTTCTCACCGGGTAGGTCCAAGATCAGACCTGAAGAGGAGTCCTGAGACCCCAGTAGGAGCCCTTGAGCTCCCTCTCCACTGGTGGAAGTCGGCTGAAGGAAGTCCTGAAGACAGGACTCCTGAGGGTTTGGCGCTATTCACTTGCGGCCTCCTCCCTCACGCCGCCCCCTACTGGATCCCAGATCCAGAGGTGGCTGAGGCTGCAGCAGGAGCGCCCCTGCAGCCGCACGGCCGCCATTGTTTCAAGGGGACGCAGCCTGATCCCCAGGAGCGGAGCCTCAGTCGGCCCCGCCAATGCGCATGTGTGAAGCACCAGCTGCTTCTGCTATCACAGTGATTCCCACGGTTGTCAGAAACCAGTCCCCGAGGCTTGGCAAAGCAGGAGACCTCCATGGCAGTGTTTGGGTGTTGGGGCTCCGAGGCTCCAGCCTGACCTCTCCACGGGGTCGACAGGAATGTCTCCGGATGCCAGGACTCGCAAAGGGCCGACCAGGATGAAGAAACCCTCGGCGGAGTCCAGGGGAAACACCGCGACAGACTAACCTCAGGCCTGCCCGGACGGTGTTCGGGTGAGTCTCCCCAAAAGTTGTGCCCCCATGATCTCTAGGACAAGTCGGACTGCGTGCTCTTGGGCTACTCTCTCACCCAACAGTCGTTCTCGTTGAGAGCAGAACCCCGCAGCCTCAGGGGCTGCCTGTGGGCTGAGGAGGAGGTGTTTCCGTGCCACTGCTCTGACTGTGTATGTGTCTGTGTGTGCGTGTGGGGGGGGTGACTCCCATTCTCTCCTCTCTCGCTGTCTGTCACTCTGTCAGTTTCTTTCCCTCTCTCTGTCGGTTTGTATGTGTGTGTGTGTGTGTGCCCTTGTGCGTGTGTGTCTTTGGACAAATGTGCCCTGTGTGCCAGAAAGCGATTTCTTCCATGTCGGCCGGTCTTTGGTGAACCTCTTTCTGCGTCTCTGCCTGGTTCATGTGACCGGTTGTCAATCATTTTCCTGGCCCTTCCACTTTAGGTTTGTGAAGGCCTGGACACATGAGGAGATGCGTTTGTCCCGGAGCAATTGGACTATCATCCCCATCCTTAGCAGCTTCTTTTCCAGGATCAAGATGATGACACTCCAGCCTAGGACAAAGGCCCCACAGGAGCTCATTGTCCTGCAGGAGAGGAGCAGACCCACGTCAGAGAAGATGGCTGTATCTTTTCACGGCTCTTCTCTGAGAAATGAAGCCATACCACGATACAGTCTTGAAGAGGAAGCCGGGAATGGGAGATGGCAGCAATCCCTGTCCCTGTGACGCTGGCCTCTCTGGACAAGTCACCCATTTGGCACCTCTCCCCTTATGTCCATGGCAGTGGCACGGTGCTGTATCCTCCCTGGGCTCTGACCTCTGCTCTGGCCACCCTGTTACTCTGTCTCCCCTGTTTCTGAGAGGCCTAGATGCCTCTTGATCTGGCTGAATGTCTTCAACAAAGCTCACTTCCCTGTCCATCAGGGAGACAGTTGGTGGACATCCATGTCATGATTGTTTCTCTCTCCCAACCTGTTTCTGCTGGATTGGGCTGGTTGGATGACCCTGGAGAGCTTGACTTCCATAGGTGTCTCAGACAGGCAAGCTACCTTGGTCTCCGTGTTTCACCTCATCAGTGGGTGGATTGCCTAGAATGAGCAGTAGGCCACTGTGACAGGCCTAGTCTTCTGGGACAGGTGGTGTTGCATTTCCTCTGCACTTCCAGTCTCATTCTCGAGAAACATTCTCTCCTCTGCTCCTGGGTGGACTGACTCCCTGAATGTTTTGGCCCCCTCCTGGATCCAGGTGTTCTTTGATTTTCCTTGGCATTGATGGAAAGGTCACTTGTGCCCCCCTTCCACCTGGCACATGCCTGAACACCATCTTGTGTTTCGCCATTGCCCCATATGACTTCAGTGACACACATTCACACCATCTACTCTGGGATACGGTAGTCCCACATGTGTTGGCATTGGCTCCACTTTGGAGTTGCCCTTGTCTCTGTTTGCATGTGTTCTGGAAAGAGGTATCAGCTTGCAAGGGCCCCAGAGCTTTTACAAGTGGGGCAGGCGACTGCTCTTTCAAAGGAGGAGGGAGGAAGAGGGTTCATGGATCAGTGATTTTTCCACTGACACCACGCCTTGAGGCCCATGCGATCATTCTGTCCTGCAACGAGGCCCTTCCTTTGTCAGCAGATGTGGTGAGCCTAACCTTCTTCACCCGGAGGGGTCCAAAATGGGATCTGAAGAGGGGTCTTGAGACGCCAGCAGGTGCCCTGAAGCTCTCTCTCCACCGGTGGAAGTCAGCTCAAGGAAGTCTTTAAGACAGGACTCCTCAGGGTTTGGCCCTGGGACCCCCGCGGCCCTCTCTCCCCTGCAGCCCCCTACTGGAACCTGCATCCTACCATCGCCGCAGCTGCAGCAGGATTCCCCCTGCCACCGCCAGTCGCCATTGTTTAAAGGGGCCACAGCCTGACTTCCAGGAGTGGAGCGCGAATCGGCCCAGCAAATGCGTATCCACGAGGCTCTAGCTGATTTTCCCGTCACATTGATTTCCATGGTTGACTTAGAATCCAGTCCCTGAGGCTTGGCAAAGCAGGAGTTCTCCGTGGCCCTGCTTCATTGTCGGGGCTCTGAGCCTCCAGCCTGACTCGCAAGGGTTTCAATACCCTTCTCATCCTCAGCTGCCTCTTTGCTAGGATCAAGACGACCACACCCCAGCCAAGGACAAAGGCCTCACAGTTGCTCATTGTCCACCCGCAGGAGGGTGCCCACAGACCTTCAAGAAGATGGTTTCCACTCCTCTCGCACTTTGCCCTGGTTGAGAAATCTAGCCACAGCTAGACACAGGGACGGAGAAGGAAGCCGGCAACGGGATGCAGCAAGCATTTCTGTCACCCAAACGCTAGCCTTCCTGGCCAAGTCACCCGTTTGGCACTTGTTCCCGGATGCCCGTGATGGTGGCATTGTGCCTTATCCTGCCTGGGCACTGGCCTCTGCTCTCTGCTCCTTATTTCTCTGTCTGCCCAGTTTCTTGGAATCCTAGAGGCTTCTTAGTCTGGCTCAACGTCTTCAACAAAGAACACGTCCCAGTCTATCAGGGAGAAATTTCTTTGGGGTCCGTTTCATGATTGCTTCCCTCTCCAAACCTATTTCTGGATGATTGGGCAGGTGTGATGATCCTGGAGCTCTGGGCTGCCATACCTGTCTTGGACAGGAAGCTCCCTTGGTCTCCATGTCGGAATTGAGGGCTGCGTGGTCAGTCCAGGAAGAGCGGGAGGCGACCCCACCGTGGCGGACCTTTGCCTTCTAGGAAAGGCAGTGTTGCCTCCCACCTGTGCTTCCTCTCTCATTCCTAAGGGCCATCCGGTTGCTCTGCTCCTGGGGAAAGTGCCTTCAAGCAGTGAATCTTTTGGCTGCCACTGATGTGAGGGAGCCAAAGGGACTGGGTTTTGCTGGGTTTAGGGGAGGTGGCGTCAGGGGTTCCTACCCGGTGGCGGGGTGTCAGTGTGGTGTCGTTTGTCAAAACCTCTGGGGCCCTCTGGCAGGCATCCCTGAATGTGGCTTGGACTGGGGCACAGGCCCTGCCTCGCATGTTTTCAGGTGTGCTTGGCTTTTCCTCAGCTTTGTGTGGAAGGTCCCAGTGGCCCACGGAGGCACGCCTGGACGTCACTATCTGTCTCGGCATCGCCCCATACGGCCTCAGAGACACACGCTCACTCCATCTGCTCTTGGGGGACGTCAGTACCACGTGTGGTCACATTGGCTCCATCTCGGACTCACCTCTGTCTCTCTTTGCACATGTGGCAGAAAGCAGTTTCGGGATGCCAGAGCCCCGGGCCTTGGAGATAAAGGCAGGCCACTGCTCCACCCAGGAAGAAGGGAGGCAGTGGGCTCATGGGTCCGTGCATTTTCAGCCTACAGTATGCCTTGCGGCCCTTGGGATCTTTCTGTGTCCCACCGAGACCCTTCCCGCCTCACTACATTGTAACCCCATTCCTGATCACCCGTTCGGATCCATAATCAGATCCGAAGAGGAGTCTGGAATGCCCAGCCGGCACCCTGAAGCTCCTCCACCACTAGGAACTGAAACAGAAGACCGATCAAGAAGGTCCTGATGACAGGACTCCTATGGGTCCAACCCTGGGTCTCCTGCAGGCCCTCTCCTAGTACTCTTCCCACCTGCCATCTCTGACTTTGCCGCCGCCCCAGTCCCCGCAGCCCGTCGTGTCGCCGCCATTTTTTAAAGGGTCCGCAGCCTGACTGTAGGGAGCAAGGAGGGAGTCGGCCTTGCCAGTGCGCATGCGGGAGGCCCGAGCCACGGCTTTGGTAGCAGTGACCGCCACTGTTGCCCAGAAGTGGGTCCCTGAGACTTGGCAATGTAGGAGCCCTGCGTGATAGTGCGTCAGAGTGGGGGCTGAGATCAGTCCTGGCCAGGGTGTTAACAGGATGGTCTCCGGAGACCGGTATTCTCGGAGGGTCAAAAACCAGGAAGAAACCTCAGGAGCAAGAAACCTCAGGCAGATCACAGGGGAGGCAGCGCGAGATCCCAGCCTCAGGCCAGGATTTGCCGAGGGTCGATGAGGCCCCTCTCCCAATCTTCACCTCACCAGCCACCGCCCCAGTCCCCGCAGCCGCCTCTCCACCATCATTTATTTTATTATTATTTTTTTAACAGTCCGAGTCTCGCTCTGTCACCCAGTCTGGAGTGCAGTGGCGGGATCTCAGCTCACTGCAGACTCTGCCACTTGGGTACAAATGATTCTCTTGCCTCCACCTCCCGAGTACCTGGGATTAGAGGATTAATCAGAATCGGGGCTAAGACCAGTCCTGGCCAGGGCATCAGCAGGATGGTCTCTGGAGGCCGGGATTCACGGAGGGTCGTCCAAGAGGAAGAAACCGCGGGCAGAGGGCCGAAGAAGCAGCGCGGGATCCCAGCCTCACGCCTGCACAGACGGTGTGCCAGTGAGTCTCTTCAAAAAAGGAGAGGCTTGCTTGTGTGCCCGTGGGCTGCTCTCTCACCGGTGGGTCATAGTTGCGGAGAGCAGAACCCGGAAAATTCAGGGATTGCCTGGGGGTGGGTGTTACCGTGCCACTGCCCTACGTCTTTGTGCGTTTGTGTGTGTGCGTAAGTCTCTCTCTTATTTCTCTCTCTCTCCTTTCTCGCTCTTTCGCTCTGTGTCTGTCTGTGTGCGCATGTGTGTGTGTTGGGACACATGTGCCCTGTGTGCCAGAGGGCAGTATCTTGTACTTCGGCCTTTCTTCTGGTCAGCCTGTCTCCGCGTCTCTGCCTGGGTCCTGTGGCCGGTTGTCAGTCATTTTTCTGGTGGTTCCAGTTTGGGTTTGTGAAAGTCTGGTGAGGTGGGGAGCTGCGTCTATCTCATAAGGATTTAAATCACCTCCCCACCCTGAGAGCCCTCTTTTCTAGGATTAAGGCCTCCACCCACCAGCCAAGGATAAAAGCCTCACCGGAGAAGTCATTGTCTACCTGCAGGAGCTGTGTAGAGCGACCTGAAAAAAGATGGTTCTCATTCCTCTCTCTCTTTCTTCTCGTTGAGAAATCTAGCCACAGGGTAACACAGGTTTTGAGAGGATGGGAACGGGACATGGCAAGGATCTGTGAGTGTGCAGGCTGTGTTTCACATATCATTAAACATAGTCTAGTGAGGGTTCTGCAGATAGCTGGCGTTTAAGTTTGTTTTATTGAATCAAGTAAAAGAAAAAATGCTGAGAAAAAATGACACATCATGACTGCCAGCCCATCTGATTGTTACAAATTTAATAGTACTTTTAATTTATCTTCTCATGTAAAGTTCCTTGGCAGTGATACCTAATTTCCTAAGATAGCCTTGCTTTATTTCCTATGATTAAGATGTCATGCTTATCAGAGTATCTGGAAATTCTTCCCAATGCCCTTGACATATGTGATTAATCACATTCCCAAAATAACATACCAAAACAAACAACAGAAAATTATTTGTTACTTGGTTCCTTCAAATTTGTTTATCTAATTTGTGGTTCCTTCATACACAAAACATTTCTTGTGTGTCTGGCACTCTTCTGGTCACAAATTTCATCTTAAATAACCTAAGTATTGAAATGCTTGTGCCCTTTGATTAATTTTTACTAAATAAATACTTTGATAAAAAGCTACATTGAGGCTGAGTGCAGTGGCTCACACCTCTAATCCCAGCTCTTTGGGTGGCTGAGGCCAGCAGATCACGAGATCAGGAGATCAAGACCATTCTGGCCAAGATGGTGAAACCCCGTCTCTTCAGAAATACAAAGAATTAGCCAGGAGAGGCCAGGCACTGGCTCATGCCTGTAACCCCACACTTTGGGAGGCTGAGGTGGGCGGATCACCTAAGGTCAGGGGTTCAAGACCAGTCTGCCCAGCATGGCGAATCCCTGTTTCTACTAAAAATACAAAAAATTAGCCAGGTGTGGTGGCAGGTGCCTGTAATTCCCAGCTACCCAGCAAGCTGAGGCAGGAGAATCACTTGAACCCAGGATGCGAAGGTTGCACTGACCTGAGATCACGCCAATGCACTCCAGCCTGGGTGACAAGAGTGAAAGTCTGTCTCAACAAAACAGAAAGAAAGAAAAGAAAAGAAAGAAAGAAAGAAAGAAGGAAAGAAGGAAGGAAGGAAGGAATGAAGGAACGAAAGACAGAAAGAAAAGAAAGAAAAAGAAAGAAAGAAAGAAAGAAAGAAGAAAGAAAGAAAGAAAGAAAGAAAGAAAGAAAGAAAGAAAGAAAGAAAGAAAGAAAGAAAGGAAACCTTGTCTAAAAATACAAAAATTAGACCCTGAAGGTCACATCTGAATGAGAAAGACATTGTTTGGCTCAAATTGTCTGACACTAAGGAATAGTGCAGACTGGACAAGTGAGGTGACTCACACCTATAATCCCAGCACTTTGGGAGGCCAAGACAGGTGGATTACCTGAGGTCAGGAGGTCGAGACCAGCCTAGCCAAGATGGCAAAACTCTGTCTCTACTAAGAAGACAAAAATTAGCCAGGCGTGGTGGTGCACATCTGTAATCCCAGCTACTTGGGAGGCTGAGGTGGCAGAATCACTTGAACCTGGAAGGCAGAGGTTGTAGTGAGCTGAGATCATGCCACTGTACTCCAGCCTGGGCGACAGAGCGAGACTCCATCTCAGAAAAAAAAAAAAAGAAAAGGTCACTAATGTATCAAATAAAACAGTCATTCATGTATTGCAAATAAATACTCAACCAAGACAAAAAGGCATGTCACATCTTATGGGAAAAGATTGAAATGATGGTGAGAAGAAAACTGTGACCCTTGAATGTAAGACAGAAAAAAATCAGGGCACGATGTTAAGGAATTGGAAATAATTCTCCATATTAAAGGAATACAAGAGACAGAGAGGGGAGAGGGACACGGTAGTCACAGACTGCAGGGGTGTGGGTTAGACGGGAATCAAGGAGGCAGAGAGAGCAGTGGGAATGTACATAAAATCACCCTCCAGAGCTGTGTTGTCTGATAAGGTTGCTGAACAGTTGAAAGATGGCTATTTCAATCTGAGAAATGCTGTAAGTGGAAAACACATTTAAAAAAAATTCTGAATACCCAGTATAAAAGAAAGAATGGGGTGGTGTGGGGGCTCACATTTGTAATCCCAGCATTTTGGAAGGCCCAGGTGGGAGGATTGCTTGAGCCGGGAGTTTGAGACCAGTCTGGGCAACACAGCAAGACCTCATCTCTTCAGAAAAAAAAAAAATTAGGCCAAGTGCAATGGCTCACACCTGTAATCCCAGCACTTTGGGAGGCCAAGGTAGGTGGATCACTTGAGCTCTGGAGTTCGAGACCAGCCTGGACAACATGCCAAAGCCCTGTCTTAACAGGGTTTTTTGTATTTTAAAAATACAAAAGTTAGTCAGGCGTGGTGGCACATGTTTGTGGTCACAGCTACCTGGGCGGCTGAGGTGGGAGGATCATTTGAGCCCTGGAGGTTGAAGCTGCAGTGAGCTGACATTGTGCCACTGCACTCCAGCCTGAGTGACAGAGTGAGACCGTGTCTTTAAAAAAACATTAGCTGGGCATGGTGGTGGTCAGGACCAGCCTGACCAACATGGAAGAGCCCCGTTTCTACTAAAAATAGAAGTAGCCAGGTGTGGTGGGCCATGCCTATAATCCCAGCTACTCAGGAGGCTGAGGCAGGATAATCCTTTGAACCCGGGAGGTGGAGGTTGGAGAGAGCTGAGATTGCACCACTGCACTCCAGCCTGGCAACACAGTGAGACTCTGTCTCAAAAAAAAAAAATATATATATATATATACACACACACACACACACACACACACAATTTTGAAGCAAAGTTTCAAAATCAATCAGTAAGCACCCCCCGAGGTTTATCCTTACATAAGGTGCCCCCTCTGCACATGCAGGATTAAATGAACCTTGAAAATATGCTAAGTGGAAGAAGCTAGTCACGAAATATCACATGTAATTCCATTTAAATAAAATGTCCAAAATACATGAATGCATAGGACAGAAAGTAGATTAGTGGTGGCCCAGGGTTAGGGGAGTTGGGGAAATGGAGGGATATGGGGTTTACTTTGGGGTAATGAAAATGATCTAAAATTTATTGTGGTGATGTTTGCACAATTGTGCAAATATACTGAAATCATTGAATTTTACACTTTAAATGGGTGGCTTCTGTGATATGTTAATATTTCTCAATAAAACTTCAAGGAAAAGAGAACTTGTGTGCCTCCAGAGTCCACATTTTTACACTTGATGAAGAAATCAAGATATTGTTTCTTCTTCTTCTTTATTTTTATTTTATTTATTTTATTTTTTGAGACAGAGTCTCCCTCTCTTTCCCAGGCTGGAGTGCAGTAGCACGATTTCAGCTCACTGCAAACTCCCAGCTAATTTTTGTATTTCTAGTAGAGACAGTGTTTCACTGTGTTGGCTAGGCTGGTCTCGAACTTCTGACCTCAGATGAGTCCACCACTTTGGCCTCCCAAAGTGCTGGGATTGCAGGCATGAGCCACTGCACCTGGCTCAAGATTTAGTTTCCATTGTTTTGGATGCCTTAGGACCATTTTATTCAACTTTAATTTCTGATGCATCACCTCAGTGGAAATTTTACATTAGTTCCCAAAGTATTTTACTCTGTTTAAGATTTTATCAGCTGGGTACACTGGCTCACACCTCTAACTGCAACACTTTGGGAGGCCAAGGTGGGAGGATCAGTTGAGCCCAGGAATTCAAGACCAGTCTCTGCAACATAGTGAGACGCCTATCTCTACAAAAAAAAAAAAAAAGTTGTTTAATTAGGTGGGTGTATTGTTGCATGCCTGTGGTCTCAGCCAGTAGGTAGGCTGAGGTGGGAGGATCACTTGAGCCCAGGAGGTCGAGGCTGCAGTGGCCGTGATTATACCACTGCATTCCAGAAAAAATATTTTTAATTATATTTTTTTAAGAAAACAAAATATACGCTTAGTGACTTGATACAAATGAATGACTTTTGTAATCTACAGAAACCAAAAAATAACAATAATATAAACCCACAGCCATTCTTCTTATGTGAGTCTCTGGTGTCTCTGAGTTGCAAGAATTGTGAATTATGATTAATAACAAATATGCATGACGAGGACTCAATAAGGGATAGGCATTGATAAATTGCAAACCACACTTACTGAACTAAGCTCTTTAACGTTGTACAAGAAAAAGAAAAGGCATTGAAAAACTGCATTGGCTACCAAAATGCTAAAGTTCACCTAAGTCCATTAATCAGCACACACACACACACACACACACACACACACAATGGATGTGTAAAATGGTCAACACAGTCTCCCGTGAATGTATCCTCTTATTAATAGGTCTGTGAGGATAAGAGATGAGGTTCTATAGATCCTGGAATCAGGGATGGGGAAATTGTGGGGTCCCTGGGGTGAGAGATGAGGGTCTGTAGATTAGTGATGGGTGGTCTTTTGGATAGTGATGAGGTCCATGGAATCAATTCTTGTGGATATATAGGGTCAGTGATGAGGGAATCTGGTGTCAGTGATGGGATGTGTGTGGAATCAATCTGTGAAGGCCAGATTTGTAGTGTCATCTCTCAGGCTGATGCATCCTGATCTGTGTGTCAGTGGTGGAAATTCTATGGGGTCAGAGTGTGACAGTCAGGTCCCTGCCACTGGGTGTTCTGGGTCCAGTCAAGTGCACCGATTCCCTTACCTGATCCTGGCTGGAGAGGTCCTTCTCACGCACTCCTCATGTGAAAGGTGGGTTGTCGGCGGTTTTTGTTTTTGTTTTGTTTTGTTTTGTGATAGGGCTGGGTGGGTTGGCTTTTTCTTTAGGGTTTGGTTTTGCCTCTTAGAGACCACAGACACATGCAGCTTTTAGGAAGACATTTTTGTCTGGGCGATCTCTAGGTCCTTTGGGCCAAGCCATCTAATGGGAACGAAGCTGACCATTTCCTCAGAGCAGTTCAGATCTAGACGGTCGCTTAAAGGTGTCCACAAGGGGGCCTGCAAGTGGATTGTGGCTTTGAGTGGCAAGTGAGGGGAAAGAAACAACTAAGAAAGACACACTAGCTGTCCTCAGGCTGCATCTGGCGTAGCTGGAAAAACAGCCTCCCTAACCCATCAGGCGCCAATAGGATGTGCCTCTGGGCTGTGTGAGGCTGCGGAGGCGGGACTTCCAGACCCAGAAAGTCTGGGCACAGAAGCCTATTACTGCCAGACACTGAGGCGTTGCCGTGGGAACCAAGGGCCTTTTGAGTCAGATCAGAGCCTTTCTCAGACAATTCTTTGGGTAACTGGAGAGCTACTGTCCAGTGCACGCCCCTGTGAATGCTTAGTGTGCCCTCTCGGGCAGAGTCTTCTTTGGTCTGAGAGCCACTTGTTTCTTAAATCCCTGCGCTGATCTTGCCGTCTGCTCCTACGTAGCCCAGGCATTTGCTGCATGCTGATCCTTTCTTTCCTGACAGGCGGGCCGCCTCTCCAGCTTCTGGGAGGACAGTTCAAATTATGGAGGAGGGAGAGGTGCAGGGCAGCAGTGCGGAGGGGAGTACGGAGGAGTTGGGGGAGCAGGGGCTCATTATTCTTTGTAGCTCAGATTCCCAAGCCTGTGACTTTGAGACTCTCTGTCTTCCTTGCAACGTTTCAATCTGAGGCTCTTGGGGAGAGGGCAGAGTTGGAGCCGCGTGGAAGAATGGTGGGGAGAGGAGTGGGTGGAGGGAATGTGGAGAATGTGTCAGGGGGTGTCTTTATTCCTGGCACCTTACTTTGCCTACTAGAGTTTCCCAGTCTGTTCCAGACGCACTCTCTAGACCCTGAGGGGGCCTGAGGAGGCCTGAGGAGGCTTGTTAGTTGCCAGTGTGTGCTCCCCTGGACTCGATTGGAATTGGTCCCACAAACTTTTTTTTGAGGGAGTCTCACACTGTCACCCAGGCTGGAGTGCAATGGGGTGATCTCGGCTCACTGCAACATCTGCCTCCTGGGTTCAAGCGATTCTCCTGCCTCAGCCTCCCTAGTAGCTGGGACTTCAGGTGTCCGCCACAACACCTGACTAATTTTTTTCTACTTTTAGCAGGGACAGGGTTTCACAATGTTGGTCAGGCTGGTCTCAAACTCCTGACTTCAGGTGATCCACTGGCCTTGGCCTCGCAAAGTGCTGGGATTACAGGTGGGAACCATCATGCCCCACCAATCCCACAAATTTAGACATTATGAGACATTGGAGCCATCATGCCCCACCAATTACACATATTTAGGCATTATGATATATTGCTACTTTTAGATCACTTGGTTTTTATATTGTGTTTTTTCCCCTCCATTTGTTTGTTTGTTTGTTTACTTATTTATTGAGACAGAGTCTCACTGTGCCAGCCAGCCTGGAGTGCAGTGCGCGATCTAGGCTCACTGCAACCTCCACCTCACAGGTTCAAGTAATTCTCCTGCCTCAGACTTCCGAGTAGCTGGGATTACAGGTGCATGCCATCACCCCCGGCTAATTTTTGTATTTACAGTAGAGACAGGGTTTCACCATGTTGGCCAAGGTGGTCTCAAACTTCTGACCGCAAGTGATCCGCCTGCCTCGGCCTCCCAAAGTGCTGGGATTATAGGCATAAGCCACCGTGCACCGGCATCCCCTCTTTTTCATTCAGGGATTTTAAATGTTTTATTTGCTCCGTCGGTTATGTATGATTGCCTTGACGATTTCAGCTTGAATTAAAATTACATATTTTTGCCTGTGTTTATTAATATTTAAACATATTAAAATAATACATGTTCATAATGAAAATGAAACATTACAAATAAATGCACAGGAAAGGCAGTATTCTCCCTCCAGTTCCACTCTTGAAATAACCAGATAACAAGATGATGAACATCTTTCCATGATGTTCTCCAAGATTCATATAATGATTTGCGATCATCCAATGGCATATATGGGCCAGGTGCGGTGGCTCACACATGTAATCCCAGCACTTTGGGAGACTGAGCCGGGTGGATCATTTGAGGTCAGGAGTTCAAGACTAGGCTGTCCAACATGGTGAAAACCCATCGCTAAAAAAAACACAAAAATTATTTGGGCGTGGTGGCGGGCGCCTGTATTCCCAGCTACTTGGGAGGCAGAGGCACGAGAATCACTTGAACCTGGGAGATGAAGGTTACAGGGAGCCAATATCGCATTACTTAACTGCCACCTTGGTGAGAGAGTGAGATTCCATCTCAATAAATAAATAAATAAAGATAAAGAAAGAAAGATGAAAGAAACAAAGAAAAAAGAAAGAAAGAGAGAGAGAAAGAGTCAGAGAAGGAAGCAAGGAAGCAAGCAAGCAAGAAAGAAAGAAAGAAAGAAAAAGAAAAATAGAAAGAAAGAGAAGTTGTGTGCTCAGGTTGCTAAGATCGATGGTAAGAACAAATCCTTTAATGGTGAAAGTGTAAGAAGGAAAAAGAAATTTCTGTTAGTCTTGTTTGTTGCACCCCAAGCTCTAAAAAGTACAGCCATGTGTGTGATAAGTGCTTAGTTAAGATGAAAAAGGCATTAAATTTGTGCGTGGAAATCGTAAACAGAAATGCGCTCTGATTGACGGCAATTGGGTCCATGTGATCCAAGGTTCAGGCATCCACTGCGGGTCTTAGAACGTGTCTCCTGCAGATAAGGGAGGGCTACTATGTAACATTTCTTTCTTTTTTTCTTTAATTATAAAGCATTCTCCTTTTTTATATAACAATTTGCCATTGATATCACTTTAGGTATAAAGGTATTAGGATGTCTTTATAGTAGATAAAAAGCTAACTCATTATTTGTAAGAGTTAAAGTATCTTCAGCTTGACTCAGTTTTATGAATCCTTCTAATCAATCACTGAAGTTTTGGGACCCCAGAACACAACGTTGTTTCTCCTTTAATTGAATTTTCCATGTTATGTAAGAAACCTATGTGCATAACTGAAAATCCCACACTAAGAAAGAGCTTTCCATGCAGTCTACTCCCCCACCGTTTCTCCAATGCTCCCAAGTCTACTTTCTGAATAATCAAATGTTTAAATTTTCTAAACTATTTATAATCTATATATCTGAGTGCTTATCTCTGTTATATAATAGGTAGATCCTCTTCCTTCTGTTTTTTATTTTTATTTTTTCTGAGACAGAGTCTTGCTATGTCACCCAGGCTGGAGTGCAGTGGCGTGATCTCAGCTCACTGCAAGATCCGCCTCCCAGGTTGACTCCCTTCTGCTGCCTCAGCCTCCCCAGCAGCTGGGACTACAGGTGCCTGCCGCCACACCTGGCTAATTTTTTCTATTTTTAGTAGAGACGGGGTTTCACTGTTTTAGCCAGGATGGTCTCGATCTCCTGACCTCGTGATCTGCCTGCCTCAGCCTCCCAAAGTGCTGGGATTACAGGTGTGAGCCACCATGCCTGGCCCCTCCTTCTTAATATATCAACTTGATATATTACCTGATGGCTTCCTGTTCTGATAGCTGATGACTTGGCTGACACTCACCCCTTACCACAGTGCCTGAACCACTTTTCTTATGTGGTGCTCTCACTATTTTCTTTTTTCTTTTTTTTCTTTTTTTTTTTTTTTGAGACAGAGTCTTGCTCTGTCACCCAGGCTAGAGTGCAGTGGTGCAATCTTGGCTCACTGCAACCTCTGCCTCCCAGGTTCAAGTGATTCTCCTGCCTCAGCCTCATGAGTAGCTGGGATTACAGGCATGAGCCACCCAGCCTGGCTAATTTTTGTATTTTTAGTAGAAGCGGAGTTTCACCATCTTGGCCAGTCTGGTCTCGAACTCCTGATCTCGTGATCCACCCACTTCAGCCTCCCAAAGTGTTGGGATTACAGGCGTGAGCCACCGACCCGGCCACTCTCACTATTTTCAATGGCTCTGTTGGTTACCATTCACAACATTCAACAAATAGACATACCTCATTTATTTATTTATTTTTAATTTTTCTATTTTTATGTTTAAGGGGTACATGTGCAGGCTTGTTACATGGGTAAATTGCATGTCACTGGTGTTTGGTGTACAAATGAGATCATCACCCAGGTAGTGACCACAGTACCCAATAGTTTTTTGACCCATAGCCTCATGCCACCCTCCCCACTCAAGCAGGCCCCAGTGTCTGTTGATCCCATCTCTGTGTCCATGTGTACTCATTGTTTAGCTCCCACTTATAAGTGAGACCATGGGGTATTTGGTTACCTGATGCTGCATTAATTCGTTTAGGATAATGGTCTCCAGCTGCATCCATGTTGCTTCAAAGGACATGGTTTCTTTTTCTATGGCTATGTTGTGTTCCATGGTATATAATTACCACATTTTCGTTATCCAGTCCACTGCTAATGGGAATCCTATATGCAACTTCAAACTATACTACTAGGCTACAGTAACCAAAATAGCATACTAGTGGTACAAAAACAGACACATAGACCAATGGAATAGGTTAGAGAACCCAGAAATAAAGTCACACACCTGCAACCATCTGATCTTTGACAAAGTCAACAAAAGTGAGCAATGGGGAAATGACTCCCTTTTCAATAAATGATTCCGGGATAACTGGCTACCCACATGCAGAAGACTGAGTCTGGGCCCCCTAACCAGACACCATATACAAAAATTAACTCCAAATGGATTAAAGATTTAAATATAAGACCTCAAACTATAAAAATCCTGGAAGACAATAGTCTAGGAAATAGTCTTCTCAACATCGGCCTTGGCAAGGAATTTTTGGCTAAGATTCCAAAAAAGCAATCACAGCAAAAACAAAAATAGACAAGTGGTACTTAATTAAACCAAAAGCTGGAGGCCAGGTGGGGCAGATCACAAAGTCAGGAGTCTGAGACCAGCCTGACCAACATGGTGAAATGCTGTCTCTAATAAAAATACAAAAATTAGGTGGTGGTGGTGCACACCTGTAATCCCAGCTATTCAGGAGGCTGAGGCAAGAGAATCCATTGAACCCATAAGGCAGAGGTTGCAGTGAGCTGAGATCACACCGCTGCACTCCAGCCTGGGTGACAGAGCGAGACTCTGCCTCAAAAAAAAAAAAAAAAAATTAAAGTAAAATAAAAGCGTAAACACAACAAGACAAACTATCAACAGAGCAAAACTACAGAATGGGAGAAGATACTCTCAAACGATGTATCCAACAAAGGCCTAATAATATTCAGAATCTATAAACAACTTAAACAAATGGAACTTAAACAGAACCCTTACTCTGTAGCAAGTTCTGTATGCATAAGCCTCTCTTTGTTCTTATTTTGGTGGCCTCTGTTTATTTACACAAAGAGAAAGGACTGCTATTCCCATAAATCATGGCTTTGAAAATGGTCACAGTTCACTGGGCATCCTTGCTCATGCCTGTAATCCCAGCATTTTGGGAGGCTGAGGCGGGTGGATCATGAGGTCAGGAGATCGAGGCCATCCTGGCCAACACAGTGAAACCCCATCTCTACCAAAAATACAAAAAAATTAGCCGGGATTGGTGGCATGCACCTATAATCGCAGCTACTCGGGAGGCTGAGGCAGAAGAATCACCTGAATCTGGGAGGCAGAGGATGCAGTGAGCCGAGATCATGAGACTGCACTCCAGCCTGGAAGACAGAGTAAGACTCTGTCTCCAAAAACCCAAACTGGTCAGGCTCGGTGGCTCACACCTGTAATCCCAGCACTTTGGCAGGCTGAGGCAGGTGGATCATGAGGTCAAGAATTCAACACCAGCCTGGCCAAGTTGGCGAATCCCCAACTCTACTAAAAAATACAAAAATTAGCCAGGCACGGTGGCAGGCACCTGTGATCCTAGCTACTTGGGAGGCTGAGGCAGGAGAATCGCTTGAACCTAGGAGGCAGAGTTTGCAGTGAGCTGAAATCTCACCACCGCACTCCAGCCTGGGCAATAGAGTGAGAATATGTCTCAAAAAAATAAATAAATAAACATGGAGAAACTCCATCTCTACTAAAAATACAAAATTAGCCAGACATGGTGGCACATGCCTGTAATCCCAGCTACTTGGAAGGTTGAGGCAAGAGAATCACTTGAACCTGGGAGGCAGAGGTTTCAGGGAGGTGGAGGTTGAGGTGAGCCAAGATCGTGGCATTGCACTACAGCCTGGGCAACAAGAGTAAAACTCTCTCTAAAAAAACAAACAAACAAACAAAACAAAACAAAGAAAAATACACACAACTTATTTCCTGGTTTGTGATAATCTGTGAAATATATTTTGAAATGAATTGGAATTCAATACAGTACTATTCACACCCCAAATACTCCTAGTATTTCCTTTCCCAGATGATGACCTGGCACTCTTCCTAGGGCTTGGCTTCTCCCTACAGGTCCCCAGTACAAGTATTTGTGATTCTGAGTCAATTCATTGTCTACATGTGTGACAATGCAATGCTCTTGTTGTAGAGTACCAAGACGAGTCAGATCCAAACTGCACATTTGTAGAGAACATAGTATATGTGCAATTGAACTTGTATGTGGTTGTGATACTGAAAACAATACGAACACAGGCCAGGAGCAATGGCTGATGCCTGTAATCATAGCACTTTGGGAGGCCGAGGCATGGAGATCACCTGAGGTCAGGAGTTTGAGACCAGCCTGGCCAACCTGCTGAAACCCCATCTCTACTAAAAGTACAAAAAATTAGCTAGGCGTGGTGGCAGGCACCTGTAATTCTACCTACTTGGGAGGCTGAGGCAGGAGAATCGCTTGAACCCGGGAGGTGGAGGTTGCAGTGAGCCAAGATCACACCACTGCATTCCAGCCTGGGTGACAAGAGTGAAACTGCGTCAAGAAAAAAAAAAAAAAATTGGCCTTGGGTATTTCTTTAGGTTGGCTCCTGTGTTCTATTTATAGCATGCCTTTATCAGGGGGTTGGGGTGTGGGACTAAATCTCAACTTTCTGGCACCATAAAGTGTTTTGATTCATCTGGTATTTTCCCTGACCCAGATGTGGAATAAACCATTTATTAAAAATCCTTGGTTTCTTTTATTGAAAAGTATTATTTACAAAGCACCAAAATCTTGGGCTGGGTGAGGTGGCTCAGGTCTGTAATCTCAACACTTTTGGAGGCTGAGGCAGGAGGATCCCTTGAGGCCAAGGGTTTGAGACAAGATTGGGCAACACAGTGAGACCCCCATCTCTATTTTTAAAAACTAAACAAAAACAAAATCACCAAGATCAGGGTGACACGTGTGCTCATTGCTATGGGTGTGTCATTGCTTCTAGGCCCTCTTAGTGGGCAGAACTAGGAAATATATTGTACGTATACTAACACACATGCCACATGCCTAATTTGTATATTTATTTAGCCTTACTGGAAGCATTCATGTTTTTTTTTTTTTTTTTTTTGAGACAGGTTCTCACTCTGTCACCTAGGCTGGAGAGCAGTGGCATAATCTCAGCTCAATGCAACCTCCACCTCCCAGGTTCAAGTGATTCTCCTGCCTCAACCTCCTGAGTAGTTGGGACTACAGGTGCATGCCACCATGCCTGGCTAATTTTTGAATTTTTAGTTGAGACAGGATTTCACCATGTTGGCCAGGCGGGTCTGGATCTCCTGACCTCAGCGGATCTGCCCCCCATGGACTCTCAAAGTGCTGGAATTACAGGCATGGGCCTCTGTGCCTGACCAAGCATTCTTAATGGGAGTGATATTGCCCCTAAGAGGGTGAACATTGGTTATTGAAGGTAAAATGAATTATAGTTGTTACAATGGTTTGTGGCCTTCCACAGTTTTTTTTTTCGGAGATGGAGGCTCACTCTGTCACCCAGGCTGGAGTGCGGTGTTGCAATCTCTGCTCACTGCAACCTCTGCCTCCTGGGTTCAAGCGATTCTCCTGCCTCAGTCTCCCAAGTAGCTGGAATTACTGGCATACACCACCACGCTCAGCTAATTTTTGTGTTTTTTGTAGAGATGGAGTTTCACCATGTTGGCCAGGCTGGTCTAGAACTACTGATCTCAAGTGATCTGCCTGCCTCGGCCTCCCAAAGTGCTGGGATTACAGGTATGAGCCACCATGCCTGGCCTATTGCACAAAATTTTACTCCTTGGTATTTAATTTCTCTCAAATATTAATAATTAATATTTTATGGAAGCATTAATCATTTTATGGAAGATAAAAAATCCATGCAAGATCAGGCCATGCACAGTGGTTCACACCTGTAATCCCAGCACTTTGGGAGGCCAAGGAAGGTGGATCACTGAAACTCAGGAGTTCAAGACCAGCCTGGCCAACATAGTAAAACCCTGTGTCAACTAAAAATACAAAACAAATTACCTGGAAGTGGTGGCACCTGCCTGTAATCCCAGCTACATGGGAGGCTGAAGCAGGAAAATCGCTGGAACCCAGGAGGCAGAGGTTGCAGTGAGTGGATCGTGCCACTGCCCTTCATCCTGGGTGACAGAGTGAGCCTCCACCTCAAAAAATAATCATTGCAAGATCAGTGCTACAAAATGATGGCAAATTGATGGCTATACCTGGAAGACTTTTTCTTAATTGAATGCTCTATCCCAAAGTTATATGAGAGGTGGTCTGTGTGTGTCTGTTGGCTGCCTTGTGGATAGTATTTATGATTGATCTTCAGTGCTTTGGGAATTATGTAAAATAGTTTATATTTTATATTGAAAGCATATATTATGAAATATATACTTTATTTCATATTATGAAATAATTTGAAATATTATTTTATTATGAAAGTAATTCAACCTAGCATTAATTGTGTTAAGTGTTGAAAATGAAAAGAGTTGACTACATCTGAATGAGTGAATATCTGGCCAGCTGGTTTTGTTTTTTGTTTGTTTGTTTTTGTTTTTAGAGATGGAGTCTCACTCTGTTGCCCAGGCTGGAATGCAGTGGCATGATCTTGGCTCACTGTAACCTCCACCTCCTGGGTTCTAGCAAGTCTCCTGTCTCAGCTTCCTGTGTAGCAGGGACTATAGGTACATGCCACCACAACCAGCTAATTTTTTGTATTTTAATAAAGACGGGGTTTCACTCTGTTGCCCAGGCTGGTCTTGAAATCCTGAGTTCAGGCAATCCACCCACCTCAGCCTCCCAAAGGGCTAGGATTACAGGCATGAGCCATGGCGCCTAGCCTAGCTTATGGTTGTATTGAAAACCCCATTTAACTCAAAACAGCTTGTTTCTTATGAATAATAGCTTTTATTTGTTTGTTTTTTGTTTGTTTTTACAAACAGGGCTATGAAATCATCAAGATTTGTGGATCATCAAAAAAAGAAACATCCTGATAAAGTCGAGAAACAGAATATTTAAAAAGTTTAAAATAGAATTTTGAACTGTAACACTGTTACTTCTTATTTAAGAAGGACAAGCCGCGGGGTGTGGTGGCTCACACCTGTAATACCAACACTTTCGGAGGCCAAAGTGGGTGTATCACGTGAGTCCAGGTGTTGGAGACCAGCCTTGGTAATATGGTGAAACCCTGTCTCTACTAGAAACACAAAAACTAGCCGGGCATGGTGTGTGCACCTGTAATTCCAGGTAATCGGGAGGCTGAGGCAGGAGACTCGCTTCAACCTGAGAGGCGGAGGATGCAGTGAGCCGAGATTGCAGCACCATGCTCCAGCCTGGACTATACAGCAACACTCGATCTCAAAAAAAAAAAAAAAAAAAAGGATAAGCAAACAAATTATGATGAAATAATTGCCTTATAAAATTGCAGAAATAGGCCAGGCGCGGTGACTCACACCTGTAATCCCAGCAATTTGGGAGGCTGAGGCAGGCGCATCACCTGAGGTTGGGAGTTTGAGACCAGTCTGGCCAACATGGTGAAACCCTGTCTCTACTAAAAATACAAAGTTAGCCGGGAGTGGTGGCACACGCCTGTAATCCCAGCTACTCGGGAGGCTGAGGCAGGAGAATCACTTGAGCCCCGGAGACGGAGCTTGCAGTGAGCTGAGATCATGCCACTGCACTCCAGCCTGGCTAACAGAGCGAGACTCTGTCTCAAAAAAAAGAGAAAAGATTACAGAAATCATTGTAAAACTCCATAGTGCTTTATACTTGCTGAAACTGTCATAAGACTCACATTAGAGACGGTAACTTCAATAGTGATGTAACACATTGCCACTATTTCACAATCACTCCTATTGAGCAATAATTCAATTCAAAGATGCATTAATGAGATGTCAGGTAATACCAAAGAGTAGCTGATTAATTAAGTAAGTTTCCTATTCAGATCAATGAAATCAGTTACTGAGAGTAAGGCCTGACAATAGGATTATGTTTGTTATTTCAATAATGACTGCAAACTAGAAGAAGAGATATTGTTTGTAAAATCTTTAGACGCTGACCCTACCAGAACATCTATTCTTGCTGCTATAAAAACTTGGTTTGGGGCTGAGTGCAGTGGCTCACGCCTGTAATCTCAGCACTATCATTTTCTCATATGAATTGGAAAATGCCGACCTCTGCATCCTAAATCTAAACTAATTTCCCACTCACTTGCTAATCTTCAGTCACACCAGGCTGCTTTCTGTTTCCTGAACGCTCCAAGTGCTCTCTGATTTTTCAGGGTCTTCAGTGTAACTGTGCCTCTGCTTGGAATAACCTTCCACACTGCTGGCTCCTCACCACCAAAGCACGAGGGTTCTCTCTCAGACACCCGTCCTATCAATGCTACGGGAAGTATCCCTCAAGTTACTGCTTATACCACCTATTGATTTATTTCATAGTATTTATCACAATATAAAATTACTTCATTTTCCCCTTTTAATTTAAAATCTTTTTTTTTTCTCCAGACTAGAATGTAAACCTCATGTGGGCAGCAGACATGTCTGCTTACTTTTTTTTTTGAGTCTCGCTCTGTCACCCAGGCTGGAGTGCAACGGCGCGATCTTGGCTCACTGCAACCTCCACCTCCCAGGTTCAAGCGATTCTCCTGCCCCAGCCTTCCAAGAAGCTGAGATTACAGGCGCCCAGCACCAGGCCCGGCTAATTTTTGTATTTTTTGTAGGGGAGCAGTCGGGCTCTGGACATTTCCCGGATGATCCCGCAGGCCAACAGCAAGTCTCGCGAGATTTCGGCTTCCTCTTAGCCAAGTGGCAGAATCTTTCGCTGCGCGCAATTAGCTGCTGCCGCGCCTTGGAGTCCGGAGTAACTTGGCCAGGCTGGCCCCGAGCGGAACTAGAGAAAGCTGAGGATGAGGAATCCCGCTCCGGTCCTTTTGTGTGTGGAGGGCTGAGGAGAGGAGTTTGCGTGTGTGATTGCGATGGTTGTCGTGGGTCTTCGTGGTCTGTGACTGTGGCTGTGTGGTGCTGACTCTGGGTGATCAGGTGGGCGCTTGTGACTGTGCGCGCTCGGAGTGGATGTGTGTGTCCTGGACGAGACGCGTTGTGTATGCGGATTGGGACAACCGGTGACTGTATGGTTGGGGCTGCGTGTCCCAGGGTGGGTGTGTAACTTTGCGTGTGTGCAGTACTGTGTGTGCGTGAGTTGCAGGTCTGTGGCTGTGCAGGTGCAACTTGTGTGGCCCCGTGGTCTGTGTCAGAGAGGAGAGTGTGATTGGCTGTGAGGCAGAGGGTAAGTGGATGTGGGGAGGCATGTGTGCGATTGGAACTTTGTGTGTCCCCTTGAGAGAAAAAACCCTTTAGGGAGTTAGGGTGGGTCCTTGGTAAAACTCCTTTAAACAGAGAAACAGCCTGAAAAATCAGGCTGCAGGCACAGAGAAGGAAAACTAGCAAAGGGGGTTGTCCTAAAGACATTCTTCAGCTGCATTGATAAGGGACCGAGGCCCACCATAGAAATGCCTTTGTCCTTTGTGTGACCAGCAGGCTTCCAGGAAATAGTAGCTTTTTTGTGGGCATGTATACGGTGAGCTCTGTTAGATTTTGAAGGGAAGGTGAAGGTTAAAGAAAGAGAGAGTTGGCGGCTCTATGGAGGGGACCAACTAAATGCCAGAGCCCACTGCCGCTTACAGGCTGGAGTAATTATAGGCCTGGGCAGGAGGGGTCTGGGCAGTATGGCTTGTTGCCTGGGAGAATGTTGATAAGGATGTTTCTTGGGCCTTTTCCCAGCAGGATGTGATAAGGAAGTCAGGCGGTTGGGGAGGATGTTTCTCGCAACCCAAACCCCAGTGGAATGTTTCCCTCTGACCAGGGTCTGTGAAATGGTGGGGGCTTACAAAACGGTGCAGCTTGGAGTAACAGGTTCCGGCGGCCACTTTCCTTTTCTGGACATGCTTTGGACTGTGAGCCGAACCTCAATGAATCATCACTTCAGCCCCTGATTGGTCCTGGGCCCAACTTTCACTTAAGCCCCTGATTGGTCCTGGGCCAAGCTTTCACTTCAGCCGCTGATTGGTCCCAGGCTAAGGTACCGGGCCCAACGAAGTAGTGCTTTCTCCAAGACAGCCCACAGACCAATGAACACATTCTTCCCCTTCCCAGTTCACAAAACCCCCAGATTCAGCCTCTTAGTTGGCAACCCTCTTTCGGGTCCCCTCTCCGCTGGGGAGAGCTTTCTTCTTTTGCTTCTTAAACTTCCGTTCCAACCTCATCCTTTGTGTCCTCCTTCCTTAATATTCTTGGCTGTGAGAGAAAGAAGGCAAAGACAAGAGTCTTTATCCTAACAACTCAATTGCTGGAGAGAAGATTCGTGCATATTCTATGTGGCATCACACGCCATAGCCCTGGGATTGAAATCCATGCAGTTTATGGGATGGTGCTAATCTCAGTCCAAATAGGTAATAAGATCTTTCACTTTGCTGTATTTTAGGCGTAGGAATGAGATTGGGGGTTTGATCAATAGTTTGTACCCACAGGACCAGGGATTTGCCCAGTCATCTGTGAGTAAATGCTTGGGCCAGTTTCCATGTCTGTATTGAATTAAATACTCATACGGTTCTGTGATTTTGTCAAATACAGATTTGGTCTTTGTCCCAATTTCCTGGCATACAACTCCTAAAATCCTTGGAATGTCCTAAGGTCTTGCTTTTTTGTTGTTTTTTGTTTTTTGTTTTTTTTGAAAACGGAGTCTTGCTCTGTCACCCAGGCTGGAGTGCAGTGGTGCAATCTCCACTCACTGCAACCTCTGCCTCCTGGGTTCAAGCAATTCTTCTGCCTCAGCCTCCCGAGTAGACTACAGGCATGTGCCACCACACCCGGCTAATTTTTGTCTTTGTTTTATTTTTTAGTAGAGATGGGGTTTCAACATATTGGCCAGTCTGATGTCAAACTCCTGACCTCAAGTGATCTGCCTGCCTCAGGCTCCCAGTGTTGGGATTACAGGCATGAGCCACTGCACCCAGGCTTTGGCTTTTTATATGTTAGTGATTGAGCGATAGCTTCAGGATGTGGGCTGGTCATCAGAAAGACCAAGGCAGGATTAGAGGGTTGGGACTTTCAGCCCCTACCCTCCCACCCCTGGGGAGTGGAGGGGACTGAGGATTGAGTTGATGGCAAGTGGTCAATGGTTTAATCAATCATGCCTATGTAATGAAGCCTCCTTACAAACCCAAAAGGAGTGGATTCGGAGAGCTTCCAGAGAGCTGAACACGAGGCTCCTGGAGGGTCGTGCCCAGGGAGGGGATGGAAGCTCTGTGCCCCTTCTCCTATACCTCGCGCTAGGCATCTCTTCATCTATATCCTTTGGAATGTCCTTATAATCAAACAGTAAATGTGTTTCCTTGAGGTTTGTGAGGCATTTTATTCTAGCAAATTAATCAAACCCAAAGAGGGGGTCATAGGAACTCCAAATTAAACCCATCAGTCATAATTTCCAGAGCCTGGGACTTGTGACTGGTGTCTGAAAGGGGGGCAGTTTTGGGGGCTGAGCCCTCAATTTGTGGGGTGACACTATCTCATGGTAGATAGTGTCAGAATCGAATTGGTAGACACCCAGCTGGTGTCTGCTGCAGAACTGATTCCTTGCTTGCTGATAGGGAGAAATCTCATATTTTGAGGCCACAGAAGTCTTCTGGGTTGATTGTTGTGGTTTTGGTGTGAAGCAGAGGAAGAACACAGGTTGAGTTTTTTCCAAACGGGTACACGTTGGGGGTCTTCAACCTCAAGTCCATCAACTCCATCGCTGAATTTTTATTCATGTATTTATTTTTATTTTTGAGGTAGGGTCTCACTCTGTCTCCCAGGCTGGAGTGCAGTGGCACGATCTCAGCTCATTGCAGCCTTGATCTCCTATGCTCAAATGATCCTTCTACCTCAGCCTGCCAAATAAGCTGAAACCAGAGGCACACACTAGCACTGTGGTGTAATTAAAAATAATTTTCAGTAGGGAAGAAGACTTACTATGTTGTCTGGGCTGGTCTTGAACTCCTGAGTTCAAGTGATCCTCCCCCTCTGCCTCCAAAGTGCTATGATTACATGCATGAGGTGACTCACCTATCACTGATTTTCTTTTTCTTTCTTTCTTTTTCTTCTTTCTTTCTTTCTTTCTTTCTTTCTTTCTTTATTTTTTATTTATTTTATTTTATTTTTTTGACAAAGTCTCACTCTGCCTTGCCCAGGCTGAACGGCAGTGGTGCAATCTCGGCTCACTGCAGCCTCCGCCTCCCAGGTTCAAGTAATTCTCCTGTCTCAGCCTCCTGAATAGTTGGGATTACAGCTACCTGCCACCACACCCAACCAATTTTTGTATTTTTAGTAGAGACAGGGTTTCACCATATTGGCCAGGCTGGTCACGAACTCCTGATCTCAGGTGATCCACCTGCCTCAGCCTCCAAAAGTGCAGTGGCAGGATCATGGAATACTGCAGCTTTGACTTCCAGGGCTGAAGGGATCCTCCCTCCTCAGCCTCCCAAGTAGCTGGATTATAGGCATATGGCACCATGCCGGGCTAATATTTGTAATGTTTGCACAGACGGGGTTTTGCCATGTTGCGCAGTCTGGTCTTGAACCCCTGAGCTCCAGCAATCTTCCCACCTGAGCCTCCCAAAGTGCTGGGATTACAGGGAAGAGCCACTGCACCCAGCCTATCACTGCATTTTTAAAGGGAAGGAGGACTATAGTGAGATTCACTAAGGCTTACAGAAAATGTAGAACCCTAGATAGATTTAAAGACAGAGATTTTAATATCCTTGAAATGATAATATCCAAATTTAGCTTTCATAGATAGGGAAATTTGAAGTACATCAGACTATAAGGTGGCATTTTGTGCAACTAATTAAAACTATGTTTGAAAGGGAGCAATTGCATTTTCATTACTAATATTAAGCAACAATGAAAAAAGTAGAAATAACCAAGAAATTGTTATATTTAAATCCTCCCTCCTTTTTTGGAAAGACAAGTATTGATATTTTTAGATTCTAATCAAAACTTCTCTTTTAAAAAAAATTGATGATTCTATGGAGATGGGGAGGGAATAACCTATGTTTATTGAACACCTAATATTCCACTTACCCGAATGTCATTTATTCTATATTCTAGTTTTTTTGTTGAGACAGGGTCTTTCTCTGTTACACAGCCTAGAGTGCAGTGGGGTGGTCACAGCTCACCGATGTATACCACCATGCCTGGCTTATTATTTTATTTTATATTTGCAGAGACAGTGTTTCCCTATATTTCCCAGGCTTGACATGAACTTTTGGGCTCAAGCGATCCTCCTGCCTTGGCATCCCAAAGTGCTGGGATTATAGGCATAAGCCACTGTGCTCAGCCAATATTATAGTCTTGATAGTAGAAGTGTCTCAGTGTACTGGAAAACTTTGTCTAAATTTTGAAAAAATATTTAAAAACACGTTGGTTTTATTTAGCCAATACTGATTTCTTTGTTCCATCATTATTTATTGGCTTTATGAGCCTGTTGACTTTCAATTTCCTTACATCTCTTTCACTCCATTTCTTTTACTTTGTCCCCCAAATAGAAATTCTTTTTTTTTTTAGATGGGTTCTCGCTCTTGGCTCTTGTGACCCAGGCTGGAGTGCAGTGGTGCAGTCTCAGCTCACTGTAATCTTCACCTTCCAGGTTCAGGTGATTCTCCTGCCTCAGCCTCCTAAGTAGCCTAGATTACAGGCATGTGCCACTACACCCCACTAATTTTTTGTATCCTTTTTTTTTGTTGTTGTTGAGATGGAGTTTCACTCTTGTTGCCCAGGCTGCAGTGCAATGGCACGAACTCTGCTCACTACAACTTCCGCCTCCCAGGTTCAAGCGATTCTCCTGCCTCAGCCTCCCAAGTAGCTGGGGTTAGAGGGTGAGCCACCACATCTGACTAATTTTTGTATTTTTAGTAGAGACAGGGTTTTGCCATGTTGGCCAGGCTGGTCTGGAACTCCTGATCTCAAGTCATCCACCTGCCTCGGCCTCCCAAAGTGCTGGGATTACAGGCATGAGCCACTGTGCCTGGCTTTTTTGTATTTTTATATTTATTTATATTTTGGTAGAGAGTCTCGCTCTGTTGCCCAGGCTGGAGTGCAGTGGCACAGTCTTGGCTCACTGCCACCTCCGCCTCCCAGGGTGAAACAATTCTCCTGCCTCTGACTCTCGAGTAGCTGGTATTACAGGCACCTGCCACAATGCCTGGCTACCTTTTGTATTTTAATTAGAGACAGGGTTTCACCATGTTGGCCAGGCTGGTCTTGAACTCCTGACCTCAGATGATCTGCCCACCTTAGCCTCCCAAAGTGGCCTTGCTTGAGGCCAGGAGCTTGAGACCAGCCTGGCTAACATGGTGAAACCTGCTCTCTACCAAAAATACCAAAAAAAATTAGCCGGGTATGGTGGTGTGTGCCTGTATTCCAAGCTACTTTGATGGCTGAGTCACAAAAATCACTTGAACCCAGGAGGCAGAGGTTGCAGTGAGCTGTGATCACCTCACTGCACTGTAGCCTGGGTAACAGATTGAGACTTGTCTCAAAAAAAAAAAAATCTTGGCAGGACGTGATGGCTCACACCTGTAATCCCAGCAATTTGGGAGGCCAAGGTGGGTGGATCACCTGAGGTCAGGAGTTTGAGACCAGCCTGACTAATATGGAGAAACCCCGTCTCTCCTACAAATACAAAATTAGCTGAGCGTGGTGGTGCGTGCCTGTAATCCCAGCTACTCGGGAGGGTGAGGCAGGAGAATCGCTTGAACCCAGGAGGCAGAGGTTGCAGTGAGCAAAGATCACACCACTGCACTCCAGCCTGGGCAACAAGGGAGAAACTCCGTCTCAAAAAAAGAAAAAACTTCTTTACTTTGGATAAATACTTAGAAATGGAATTTCCAGGTCAGCCTTTAGATATTATTAATGGATTTAATATGAAAAACCTTTACTTGAGGATGTATAAAGCTTTAAAAGACAGAGTCCCTATTCTTAAGTTATAAATAAAGGAGCATTTGTAAGGTAATATTCAGAAAACATCAGATAATATCCTATAAAGTCCTCCTGTTCATGCTGATGACATTGGATGACCAGTTAAGGATGACACTCCATTCTGTCCCCTGCAACCATGGTCCTGACATGTCTAAATGATACTGGCCCTATGAGAACACTGCGGATGTGAAAGCATTTCCTCAAGTTATCTTTTTGGCCTGTTGGTTTTAATCTAATGATGGGATATTGAAAGTGAATCTAATGGAGTGACATGATTGTGCATCTGTTAGGGGGAATGAGAGACAGCTAGAGCAAGGGCAGAGCTCTTGTCTTAAGAGCTGAAGCAAGCAGCAGTGTTACTAGCAGAGCTACTGCACATCTGTACACATGGCTCCAATGGCTCTGACCTGTTTTTTTCCCAGTATGAACCTGATACATGAGGCAAGTTAGAAAATCAGAGTTGGCCAGGCATGGTGGCTCATGCCTGTAATCCTAGTACTTTGGGAGCCAACGTGGGTGGATCACTTGAGGCCACGAGTTCGAGAGCAGACTTGGCAACACAGTGAAACCCCGTCTCTACCAAAAATACAAAAATTAGCTGGGTGTGGCGGCAGGCACCTGTAATCCCAGCTATGGGAGACTGAGGTTGCAGTGAGCCAAGATCAGGCCACTGCACTTCAGCCTGGGTGACACAGCAAGACTGTCTCAAGAAAAAAAAAAGGGAAAGGAAAGAAAATCACAGCTTGTTAGCCACTGGCAGCTAAACACATATGCACAAAAATTATTCAGTAAAAGCAAAACAGTTTTGGTGTATTTTGAGATTTTGTTTTATATCCAAAGGAAGACAATATCTTTTCTCTATGAACTACTGTTTGGAAAATGCCTTCTATATAACAAATGTTGTGGTTTTCTTCTAATTGGATCTTGAGGTCTCTCAGGAGAATGGCTATAAACTCTACCTCACTCTAATGGAGCTCTAGGGGAGGGGCCTGTGGGTCTTTAGAGTAGCCTTTCACCAGAAATTTCTTTTTCCTGGCCCACAGCCTAATGCTCAAGTGTCTGACCCATGACCAGGTGTCTCACAGGAAGCTTGTTTATACTGGCAGGTGCCCTTGTAACTTTTGTCTGACCTGTGTGCAGTTTATTCCTACCATGATACCCACACTTTTTTTTTTTTTTTTTGAGACGCAGTCTTGATCTGTTACCAGGCTGGAGTGCAGTGGCACGACCTTGGCTCACTGCAACCTCCACCATCTGGGTTCAAGCAATTCTTCCTGCCTCAGCCTCCTGAGTAGCTGGGACTACAGGCACGCGCCACCATACCAAACTAATTTTTGTATTTTTAGTACAGTCAGAGTTTCACCATGTTGGCCAGGATGGTTTTGAACCCTTGACCTCATGATCTGCCCTACTCAGCCTCTCAAAGTTCTGGGATTACAGGCGTGAGCCACCGCACCTGACATTTTTTTTTTTTTTTTTTTTTGAGACAGGATCTTGCTCTGGTGCCTAGGCTGGAGTGCAGTGGCAGGATCACAGCTCACTGCAGCCTTGACCTCCTAGGCTCAAGCAATCCTCCCATCTCAGCCTCCCAAGTAGCTGGGACTAGAGGCATGTCCCACTACATCGGGCTAATTTGTATATGATATATATTTTTGTAGAGATAGGGATTTGCCATGTTGCCCAGGTTGATCTTGAACTCCTGAGCTCAAGCAGTTCACCTGCCTTGGCCTCCCAAAGTGCTGTGATTACACGTGTGGGTTACCACACCCAGCCAATGTACATTTAATTATCAAAGTACTATCTATACTATTTTATGGAAGTACTAATTTTCAAAGTGCAATAGACGTTTTGTTGTTGTTGTAATTGTTGTTTTTCTTTTGAGACAGAGTTTCACTCTTATTTCCAGGCTGGAGTGCAGTGGTGCGATCTCGGCTCACTGCAACCTCCACCTTCCAGGTTCAAGCGATTCTCCTGCCTCAGCCTCCCAAGTAGCTGGGATTACAGGCATCTGCCACCACACCCAGCTAATTTTGTATTTTTAGTAGAGACTAAAATGGTCTCTCCATGTTGGTCAGGCTGGTCTCGAACTCCTGACCTCAGGTGATCCATCCACCTTGCCCTCCCAAAGTGCTGGGTTTACAGGTGCAAGCCACTATGCCTGGCCAACAGAGGTTTTTAAACTTTTTGTAGATATTTTTGAAAGATCCTGTCTTCCTTTAAGAAAAGAGACAAGGCTGGGTGTGGTGGCTCATGCCTGTAATCCCAGCACTTTGGGAGGCCAAAGATGGATTGCTTGAGCTCAGGAGTTTGAGAGCAGCCTGGCCAAATGGCAAAACCTCGTTTCTACGAAAAATACAAAAAAAAATTAGCTGGGCATGGTGGCGCATGCCTATAGTCAAAGCTAATACAGAGGTTGAGGTGGGAGGATCACCTGAGCCTGGGAGGTTGAGGCTGCAGTGAGCTGTGATTGTGCCACTGTACTCCAACCTGGGCAACAGAACGAGACCCTGTGTTAAAGTGAAAACAAAAACAAAAAAATGAAACGAGAAAAAAAAACAAGAAAGAAAATGGTAAGGGGGAAGTGCCTATTTATTAAGCTTTTGTTGTAAATAGTAACTTGCATATCAGATGTTTACTGTAATATTCTTGAAGCTTTGCCAGGCCTACAGCTTGCGGTGTGCTTTTCAACTCTATTTCATTTATTTGGGAAATAATATTATATATCAATGTACTTTATTCATTCCAAGCTCTAACCATGGAATACTGGGAATGTCCCATTCTATGAAGGAGGTTTGCTGGCCACAACAGGAATATTCATGAACACGGAGGTACTTTGTTGAAGTTACACTAATTTTTTTACTCTTCCCCACTCTCAGCCTAGCTGGTCCACTCACTATATTCTCTCCATCCTTCAGCACCTTTCCATCTCTTCCTTCATCTTAAAAACCTTTCCTTTAATTTCAACAGTGCTGCCTGGGTTTGTCATTTCAGGGGTTGGGCATGTTCCAGGATCTGTCTATAGACTTCTCTTAGGAGGAATGGGAGTGCCTGGACGCTGCTCAGAAGGACTTATACAGAGATGTAATGATGGAGAAGTATAGCAGCCTGGTCTCACTAGGTAAGGATGTCTATCCCCAAAGAACTCATGAATTTTGGGTGTAGCTTTCTCTTCTCTGGGTGACTTTTCACCTGCTGCCTAGGGAATTGTTTTATGTTTTGTAGATTAATAGATGGGCAGCTCTTTGGGGTCACTCCATCTTCTCCATGCTTCAGACCTTTACACCTTTCTCTAGTCCTTCGTGAGTACTAAGGGACTAACTGAATTCAGGCACAGCACGAGTATGTCTTACTTCTTTTCTTTCTTTCTTTCTTTCTTTCTTTTTTTTTTTTTTTTGAGATGAAGTCTCACTCTGTCAGCCAGGCTGGAGTGCAATGGCGCGATCTCAGTTCACTCCAACATTCATCTCGGGTTCAAGAGATTCTCATGTCTCAGCCTCCTGAGTGGCTGGGATTACAGGCAACCGCCACCAGGCCTGGCTAATTTTTGTGTTTTTAGTAGAGACGGGGTTTCACCATGTTGGTCAGGCTGGTCTTGAACTCCTGACCTCAAGCAATCCACCTGTTTTGGCCTCCCAAAGTGCTGGGATTACAGGAGTGAGCCACTGTGCCTGGCCATCTTACTTCTTTTCTTATAAACAGGTCTCTCTGTCCAAAGCCTGATGTG
The DNA here is from genome assembly GCF_028885625.2 of Pongo pygmaeus. Lineage (NCBI taxonomy): Eukaryota > Metazoa > Chordata > Mammalia > Primates > Hominidae > Pongo > Pongo pygmaeus. Next base: position 30,912,452 of record NC_072392.2, on the reverse strand, counting down.
ATTTCCTTACTGGAGCAAGGGAAAGAGCCCTGGAGGGTTTCAAGGGATGTACTGGGAGGATGGTGCCCAGGTGAGTAAGGACTGAGAAGATGGGGAAGGCACTGCTGTTTAGAACCCAGCCCATCAGGGAGGCAGCACTGTAAAGGTATTGGTTGAGGAATCTCTTCCGCAAGTTACCATGTAAGAGTTGTGGCCTAAGACACATGGAGAAAAGTCAAGATACCCCCACCACACACACTTTTTAAAATTTTTTTTTAATTTGAGAGAGAGTCTTCCTCAGTCACCCAGCCTGGAGAACAGTGATGCTATCTCGGCTCACTGCAACCTCCGCCCCTGGGTTGAAGCAATTCTCCTGCCTCAGCCTCTAAAGGAACTGGCATTATAGGCACCCACCATGCCCAACTAATTTTTGTATTTTTAGTAGAGACGGGGTTTCACCATGTTGGCTAGGCTGGCCTCCAACTCCTGACCTCAGGTGATCCACCTGCCTTGGCCTCCGAAAGTGTTGGTATTACAGGTGTGAGCCACTGTGTCTGGCCAAGAACCCCCTTTTACCTCCACCTCTTCAGTCTGTGCTACCCTCTTGTCATAATTTCTTTCCATTTCAAAGAATAATGTTCCCTTTTCAGAAGCCATCCTGTTTCCTCTCTCTCGGAGCTACTTCTTTCCCTTTAAAATTTAAACCCGTGTTGTTGCTTTAAAAACAAATCTTTTAAAATATATTTATTTTTCATACTGATCCTTGACTTTTTTTTGCCTTGTCTTTTCTTGGCTAGTTTTCCTTTAATGCAGCCATTTCATGCGTCAATGGATATTCATTCACTATTTTTTTTTTTTTTTTTTATACAGAGTCTCACTCTGTAGCCCGGGCTGGAGTGCAGTGGCGCGATCTTGTCTCACTGCAAGCCAATAAGAAGCTCTTGGGGATGACCTGCCTACAAGCACAGCAAAACCTTTCCTGCGCATTTCTGCTCTGGAACGCCTACCCGCCCCGCCAAACCAAAACTTTACTATCACCCTTAGTGCCGTTTCCTGCACTTTCTTGCAGATTTGTACCAGGCACTGGAGACCCTCCCACCTGGTTCACGCCCACCGCCCGGTGAGCACCCAGACCAACCTTGAGCACCGCCAGTCTTGTTATCAACAAACAGGCTAGTAAATTATAAAAAATAAAATAAAGGAAATGTAGCTGGGCATGGTGGCATGCGCCTGTAATCCCAGCTACTCCGGAGGCTGATGCAGGAGAAGAGCTTGAACCCAGGAGGTGAAGGTTGCAGTGAGCCGAGATCGCGCCACTGCACTCCAGCCTGGATGGCAAGAGCGAAACTCCTTCTCGAAATAATAAATAAAATAAAGGAAATGGGGCTGGGTGTTGTGGCTCACGCCTGTAATTCCAGCAATTTTGGTGGCCGAGGTGGGCGGATCACTTGAGGTCAGAAGTTCGAGGCCAGTCTGGCCAACATGGTGAAACCCCGTCTGTACTAAAAATAAAGAATTAGCCAGGCATGGTGGCGGGCGCCTGTTATCCCAGCTATTTGTGAGGCGGAGGCACAAGAATCGCTTGAATCCCGGAGGCAGAGGTTGCAGTGAGCCGAGCTCGTGCCACTGCGCTCCAGCCTGGGCTACAGAGCAAGACTTCATCTTAAAATAAAATAGGCCGGCCGAGGGTGCTCATGCCTGTAATCACAGCTCTTTGGACGCTGAGGCGGGTGGATTGCCTGAGCTCAGGAGTTCAAGACCATCCTGGCCTACATGGTGAAACCCCATCTCTACTAAAAATGCAAAAATTAGCCGGGCATGGTGGCGCATGCCTGTAATCCCAGCTACTTGAGAGGCTGAGGCAGGAGAACGGTTTCAACCCAGGAGGCAGAAGTTTCAGTGAGCCGAGACCACCACATTGCACTCCAGCTTGGACAAGAGGATTGAAACTCCGTCTCAAAAAGACACAAGTAAACAAATATAAAAGAAATAGACAAAGCAGACCTTAATGCATGAACTCAAACAAATGCTTTCATTGCCAGACTCCATCTTTGCAAAACTGAACCTAGGACAATGTGCACGTTTCTAACTAGCAATTCTGGAGGACAGATCAGGGAGGCAGCGTGAGCTTGCTTTTCTGCAATTTAATTGAATGGTCAGTAAAGTCAGTGTTCGCAGGCATTTTCGATGTTCTCTAGTGGGCTTCAGTTCCTATGGCAGTGTGGCAGGCCAGGTTTCCAATAGCAACCAGAAGAGTTTCTACTAACCCTTTACTATAATTTTGATGAATGCATAAGTTAACGTTAAAGAAATGAAGAAACTGGTGCCTGAGTATCAGAGATGGAATGTGAAAACCAACCCATTGAGACCCCACCTGGGTTTTCTCAGACCCTAAATTCTGAATAGAATAATGATAGCATTCTTACACATTCATCTTGGCCTGTCTTAAGATTCAGAAACTTACCAAGACTCTAGAGAAATCTTTCCAGACTCTAGACCCGAGTTAAAAATTAGCTGCTGATTGAATGAAACACTGGAGGTTTGCACCTACTGCTTGTAGGTGCAATCCCACATGGAGCTTAAGAAGTATATAAGCACTAGAAAAAAAAAAAAACTTGTAACTTTGAGTTGATCTGGTGAGTTACCCGGTGCTTCTCCGTGTAAGTGGCTGCAGAAATAAACTTCCTTCTTCCCCAGTCTGTCTGTGTCTTGTTATTGAACCATTGCGATGGACCTGCCCAGCAAAGTCCTCTTTTGTGTGGTTATCTGGGACTCCT